>NC_135497.1:318727095-319067715 GCF_052857255.1 Amblyomma americanum | reverse complement strand
CCTGGCGCAGATTGCATACATGACGCCAAAATTCGAGCACAAAACCCGGCCGCTTATTAAAGAATCCCTAGAGGAGATGCTGCTTTGACTGGCGGGTATGTAAGCCTGACGCCGGGGCACGCAGAGGTTTGTACCAGGGGAGTGCATTTTCAGGAGTAAAACCAGTAAAAAAACGGGACACAGCGAAGAGACGAGGCACACACACGACGACTGGACTAGCAACTGTATTTGTTAGAAGAAAACAGACTCCCAGGAAAAGTGGCAAAGTTTGCGCAGCTCAGTTAACAGCAACCTACATCAAAAGATAAGCTGTAATCTAACGCCGTTGCGAAAGGAAGCTAAGTTCCTTCTGCATGAGGTAGATAGAAGGACTGCTGATACAATAATCTCCTTGAATACTAATGAAGAACGCTTCGAGGATTTCGCGCTCAACTTTTCCCTTGCCTCTGCCGACAATACTAACATTGGAAAATAGCGGGTAGCAACCGCATTCCCGGCAATGTCGAGGCAAGTTAGCGCCGTCAGTAGGGGACAGAGAGTTGTGGTGTTCTCTTAGTCTGTCATTAATACATCGGCTGTTTGCCCAATGTACACTTTTTCGCAGGTCAACGGAATTTTGTAAACAACACCTGTGGCACAATTGACGTAGCGGTTTTCATGTTGCGTCGAACAACCCGGCCGATAAGTCCTGCCACGTGCAACACGTGAGCACAGGCGTGAAAGCTTGCAGGGAGCTGAAAACACAACATTGACGCCCTGCTTTCCGGCGGACCTTTTTGATGGTGTGGGTGACTTTATGCACATAAGGCATGACTTCAAAATTTCTCTTTTCCACTGTCTTTGGGTAAACCCTTTTGACGTCTCGAACATTTATCTTTTGCAGGAGCGTTTCGGCCACTGCCCTCAGAAGTTCTTTTGGAAAACCGGCCGCCTCCAAACGTTCATACTGGTTATAGAAGCTAGTCTTCATGCTGTGGTGGCAACTCTTTTGCAGTGCATTACGGAAGCAGTTAGTAGCAATCCCCCTCTTGACAATCTTGGAATGAGCTGACGAATACGGTAATAAGGACTTTTTAGTTCTAGGCATGAAGCACCAGCAAACATGGCCATCGTCACGAAATGTTAATTGAAGTTCTAAAAATCTAATCGAGTGGTTAGCGGGTAGTTCATATGTAAAACTGAGGGTACTCGAGCAAGCTTTAAAAGCTGTCAAAATCTGGTTTACAACCACATGCAATGAGTCACTGGGTGAAAGATTCAAAAGAATCAGGAAATCATCAACATATCTAAAAATTCTGCACACATGTTTGTCAAAAAGAACGCCTTGCAACGTGTTGTCAAACTTTGCTAAAAATATATGGCACAATACTGGTGCTACGCTTGCCCCAATACAGATTCCTTTTTTCTGCACGTACATGCCATCCTTAAAATCAACAACTGTGGAAGAAAGATAAATCGTTAACAGCTCAAGGAACGTATCCACAGAAACGCCACAAGCATTTTGAAAGGCGACTTTACCCTGCTGTTCAATCAGCTCACGCACCGCAACAAATAGATCACCAGGGGGGATGCTGTAAAACAAGTCCTCAAATGTCAATGGAAAACGCACTGTTGGCTCCAGGGATGCCTTTGTCCAGACCTTCAATCACTGCAGCCGTGCTCGCAACACAGTAAGGGTCCTGAACAGTGATGGACCGTAGATGTCTCTGCAAATACTGGCCCACTAACTTCTTCCACGTGCCTGCCTCTGTCACAATGGCTCTGAAAGGGCACTCAGCCTTGTGCGTTTTTGCAGAGGAAAAACACGCGGAGGCGATTTCCTTTGCAATTCTTCACCCTTTGAGACAGGCTGTCCAGGTTGTTGGCCAACAGAAGTCTCATAGCTGCGGACTTCAATTTCGAGAAGTTGTGCTTCGCAGGCTGGAAGTTCCTGTCAATGGCCGCCAAGGCCTTCTCACCAAACGCGCCCGTGGGAAGCACCACAAAACCGCCTTCTTTATCCGCCTGAAGAAGTGTCAACTCGTTTTCTGTGAAGTAGTCCACAACTCGGTGAAGAATGTGGTTACTGTGCCGTTTCTGCTTTCCATCTGCAATGCAAACGGCGTCTATACCTTCAGAAAGGCACCTCTGCTTCTCATCTTTGTCGGCTTTCTCTGCTACACGGTGTGCAGTAGCAAGAAGTTCGTGGCTGCTGACACTTGGTTCCAAACTGTACTTAGGTCCTTTCTGTAGAAGCTGATCGATTTCTTCGGGCACTGATGCTCCATTGAGGTAAGTGACAGAACCCCTGTGCACCTTAGGCCGTTCCTTTTTAGGGTTCCTTTTTTAGTCGTCGTGTGTGTGCCTCGTCTCTTCGCTGTGTCCCGTTTTTTGACTGGTTTTACTCCTGAACATGTACCAACTGACCCAGATTTCAACACTACTACGGGAGTGCATCGTTGTGTCATGTGTTTCCAGAGAATCGAAATGCCCTATTCTCGATCTTGTTGCTTGCTCTTAGAAGCTGTTTTTCTCTATGATTGGCTGGTATGGTACTCGAGCGTTGTACATTTGATCTAAAGTTGCATATAATTGTTCAGTGGACGCTTACATTTTGGGAGAACACTACCTCAGCGATTTCGCGTGATGTTAAAAAGACTGAAAGAATGGCTTTCAAGATATTACTTTTTTTAACAAAACACTTGTTTGGTTGCATCATAAACCATGCAGAAATGCAATTAGATTTAACATGCATACACAAAAAATTAATGAGAATTTTAACAAGAAAAACACACATGACTTAATCACAAACTCAGTGACCAGTTTTAATCCATAATGCATCAGAAACTCATGTAAGAAATAATCAAAAATACCTGATGAGTGTGATGTCTAAAACCATTCTCTTTAAATTAGAAACTGTCAGAGGATACAGAAGGGCTTGCAGCATACATGTACCCAAGAATGAGCAGAAATCCCCTCAGTGCTGTTCTTCCCTGGCCTATGTGGAACATTTTTTGCCGGAGGAGGCAGAAGTGCGTCCTGAAATCTGTGCAGTGGAAAAAGGTTCGAAGGCCGGTCTTTCAAACAAGCGTCCAGTGGTTCTATACACGCGAATATTCTAGTGGCAGCCCGTCTCACTTGCATGACACATAACGCTGCTGACGATGAAGACGTTCTAGTCATTCCTATTGTCACGTGCAGCCGATTCTTAACGATGCTCGCGCATGCGCACGCGCCGCTACTTGGCAGCACTCTCCGCCTTGCTTCGAAGAAAAGCGCAGACCCTGCCGCGTGAGTTGTTAGCGCTGTCCGCCATCCTGTCAACGCCAGAGCTTCCGACGGAAAGCAAACAGGCGATGTGGGTGAACTGCACGTGTGGCGGGTGAAGCATCGCAACTGATTGTCCTTGACGGGAAAGTAGCTGCGTATACGATATTCCCGTGAAGGTGTTTTGTATAGCGAAAAGCAAGCGCTGTTTAAATAACTGCCCGTCACAACTAGCAGCTTCTTTGAAACGCCAGTTTTAACCAGACCTGTTTTTTGAGAACCACAGAAAGCGGGTGCGCTTCGGTTTCGCCTAACACAAAAGTGCTGCTTGGAAACAGCAATAAGAGCGCCAGGAAGATGGGCGGAATCAGATTCCATTCATTTGGCTAAAGAATGGGCGTCAAAAGATCTGTTTTTATTTTTTTCATAAAGTGGGAGTAAAATGTTTATAGGTGCATTTCTGGGGCGCTCTTTATAGTGTGCTCTTTCTGTACTAGTTTCTACAACGTGTGCTTTCTTTGTCTTTTAGCAGGAGTTTTTCGTACAAAACCGCAGTTAACTCAACATTGGTGTCGCCTTGTCGATATTACACTCTGTTCCGAGTTCCCCACCGCTGTCTATAAGTCACTATATCCATGCCGTAATTCACAGTGGAAATTGAGCCACGCGTGCACTAATAGTGAGTTCATTTATGAGGTGAAGCCATCGACCATCTACCGAAAGTTAAACTTAAACCAAACTATCTTGAAAAAACCCTGGAAAAGTGCACATATGAAGCAATATTAAATTACACTGACCTACGTCACAAAACACTGCAACAGATTCGGTGACTTTCACTTCACGCAACAATGCTGCATTGTTGAGACTTATCTGCACAAAATTCGTACGTATGTGTGGAAAATGAACCTTGTACGTTTTGTCTCTTAAAACAGCGTGTTTTGTTTCCGAGGCATATTGTCGTAATTTCGTACACAACATTTTTGTTTTGTGAGCAGATATCGCTAGATCTATAAAAAAATTTTTTGAGACAACTGGGGAGAAATATCAAAATTTGTTTTTTCTGTACTGTATTTCAATTGTGCTAGCAATTTCCATGCTTGAATCCAACGTTAAAAACTGTTGGTGTCCATTCAGTCGAAGGGAAGTCCTGCGAAAGTTATTTTCCGCAGGAATGAGCAGGAGCGAGGTCTGTTCTATCACAAATGCTTCTTAGTCAAGCCTTTTCACAACATTATCATTCAACACTCGAACACAAGCGTTTGTAACACAACAACAATGTACGATAACGGTCTTACGATTTCACGAGCATTTCATATGAGAAATAGGTGAGACACAAAGCTCTGGCGAAACTCGAAAGAAAGAAAGGAAAGAAAGAAAGAAAGAAAGAAAGAAAAGAAAGAAAGAAAGAAAGAAAGGAAGAAAGAAAGCAAGACAGCAAGAAAGAAAGAAAGAAAGAAAGAAAGAAAGAAAGAAAGAAAGGAAGAAGAAAGAAAGAAAGAAAGAAAAAGAAAGAAAAGAAAGAAAGAAAGAAAGAAGATATGCAGTCACATATGGTATAATGTTGCTGTTCCACTAATCTGGATCAAGATTTCTCGAACCAGTGAGCCACTTTTTACTGGGCCTTTCACTACCGAGCATGCGCAGTAGCATCGACAAGCGAAGTTGGGCTGCTCGTATGCACACTGCAGCAGCTGCAAAGGCACCGATACAACGGCTCCCATCTTCGTACAGGCGTTCGCCATTGTAGAGCCAAGGATAGAGATTGACATGCAGTGTATAACAAGTGAGTATAGTCGGCGGAACTAGGGACTGAACTCCGCACCTCCCGCATGCTAGGTGGATGCTCAAATAAGTTGGCCAGAGCTGCGTTATATAGACATAATAGATTTCCCTCACTTAAAAGAAGGCTTATTGTGGGAGATCGAAAGTAGGTCAAGGTGAAGTATGAAAGAATATGGGCAAACCACACCGCGACTGCACTGCGAAGAGGAGCATTGCTGGACAAAGTTTCTAGAAAGAATTTGACTATTGCCGAGTTCAATGGGGGAATTTTGCAAATTCCGTACGTATATATATATATATAATATATATATATATATATATATATATATATATATATATATATATATATATATATATATATATATATATATATATATATATAGTCTAATGTACCAAAGCGACTCGGTGAAGGGCTTCGGAAATTTCGACTGCCTGGGGTTCTTTAGCGTTCACTTACATGGCAAAGTACACGGGCCTCTAGAAATTCGCCTCCATCGAAATTCGAACCGCCCGCGGCCGGAATTAAACCCGGGATATATATATATATATATATATATATATATATATATATATATATATATATATATATATTATATATATATATATATATATATATATATATAGGACTCGTTTTGACAAACTTATGAAGGGAAGCCAACAGTCACCGAAACCAAAGTGCATAGGGGAATGTTTTTTTTTATTTTTTAATGTGTAGTTCTAATCAGTGGGATAATAATACTTAGAATAATCTATTCGCCTAAAGAAGATTACTTACAAAGAAGCAGAAAAAAACAACCATGCGGCCGATAGGAACCGAGCCCGCGACCTCCGAATATCGCGTCCGGTGCTCTTATATATATATAATATACATATATATATATATATATTATATATATATAATTATATAATATATATATATATATATATATATATATATATATTATATATATCCAAGGAACTACGCTTTTGTCTTTGGTTCAAACCAAATATTCCTTTTTTATTATTTAAACTTGGCGTTCTTGATTACAATAGTTGTAGAAAAGAGGGATGTTACTGCCCCAACCAGCATGCCTAGGTGGGCAAATTGCGTCATTTTACTGCCTCGACTACGACAGCAGCACGAAATAACAATAATCCTAGTTTCTGCTTTGACCCTTTGATGCCCCATACTTTTCTTATATGTTCACTCGAAATATTATGTCGATTGAGACCGTGTTAAAAACAATCTAAATGTTGCATCAGAAAAATGTCAGCTTTATTCCTATACTCCTGCATAGCCCTGATCGCCCAAATGAGCTGGTCGATCGTACACTCAAAAACAGAGCCCCGTGATAGAGCTACGTTAGACAATATTATGGCCTTTTTAGATGAGTGCTTCGACCTATTTCTTGCAGCACTGGTCTCTACATTCATCTCTCCATTAACTCTGTTAGTTGTGGCACCCATGGTGGCAACCTGATCGGGAGGTCCCACATTACTCTTCGAAATAAAAGACGTGGGGTAATGCTCAAAATGCCCGTCCTTTAACAAGAAATGCCGCAAGGGAAAAAAAGAACAATTTTCTGTTGTCACTCCTGAGCGAAGCCAGGAACAAAGCGATTAACCTCTTGACGCCGGACGGCGTAACATCTCGTTCTAAGAACCACCGCTTTCAACCGGTTGCGATGCTGTGTTCCACGAGGAAAAAGAATATCTCCGTACTACAAGAGCGTGTGGTGTCGGATCAGCGAAAGTTTTCGCTGCCAATGTCGTTGACTGCCACAGAGCGGTGCAGTTCTGTTAGAGTGCTGGGGGTTGTAGCTTTGACCTTCGCGGCAGCAGGAAGCCGTTCTCCCAGCTCTGATCGAGAAGTGGGTACAGCGAACGTGTCTGACCGGTAAGCAAACGGGCATGACTAATGAGCGAGCGCCCCGCAGTGTTCCAGGGAGAACTGTATAAAAAGAAGAAACAGCCGCCACAACACTGACGTCACGGACTGCACGTGGCTCCGAAGAAGGAAAACGGTAGGCGAGGGCTCAGTAGGTACGACCGTTGCGGCGGATTCAGCATGTCTGCGCCGTGTATCCTGGTTTCCCCCGAGTTTTTTTTTTCTGCTTCACTTGGTTTGGCGCTGCAGTGATACGGCGGAATGGTGCTTGCGGAACAGAAGGAAACCGGTTTAGTGAGGTATAAAATCTCTTCCGATTAATGCGCTCAAAAAGATGCGGGTTTGGTTTTTGTCCTTTTCGTCTTTTGACTGTTTTGTAACGTGTCTTCTGCTTGAAGGTATCCGGTATTTTCGTTCCTCATATTTCTGCGCCCTTTTTTCTTTATTTGAGGGGAGTTGTGGGGCGGGGGAGGGACCATCGAAAATTAGTAACGGTAATTTGCGTTTACGCTAGTTCTAAACAATATCTCTTGGATGTTTGTAAATATTTAATTTTTTTATTCTATGTTCCCCCTTCTCGGTTGCGCAGTGACTTTGCTGAACCATACTTCAATTTCACACATTTTTTCAACAGCATCGATGTCTTGCGTGCTCGTAATCGTCCAGAAGAAACGAGTAAGTATAATTGAATAACATAGTTTTAATAATTAAAATTGACAAAGTGGCATTTGCTGCTTTCGTATAAAATTTATATGAGCAGTCCTTTGGTTGTGCTGTGAGACTCGTGTGGCGCAATGGGTAGTACGATGCTCTAGGCAGAGAGAATCACCTGTTAGACTTTCTCCAACATCTAAACGCTAACGACGTCAGAACATGCGGACAATGACAGAAGAAAGGTCGTGAAAATGGTGACATTGCCGCATATTTTTCACAAATGGTGCTCGTGTTACTTTAGATTTTGCAACCAAGTACCTCTGAACAAAATAACTCGCTTTCAATGCACATTTTTTTTTTTTAAATGGTTGAAAGAGCACACTAGCCGATCGGGTGTTAGGTTACAACGTTCGTTAAAACAAAAATAATTTCCTTTTTTCCTGTAACAAACAAAAGTGGTTTAGAAGAACTTTTTGTTGGGCTAGATGGTGCATTTTGTAACAAAAGAAATGTAGCGCAACCAAGACGAACACAAGAAAGAGGCACACAGAACTAGCGCTAAATTTCATCTAACTTTATTCACTTTCCACGCAGTAAATATAAGGAAAAAAACCAGATCAGGGGCAGATACCAGGTCACACACCACCACTATCATCAGAACCGGAACAGATTTTGGAAAACAAACAGGGCGGTGCATAAATGAAAGGGCAGGTGAGCACGCGAGCTCACTGAAAGACGTAAATGGTGCGCATCTTCCTCAGCAATGTCACTGAGTGTTTTGAGTGCCCTCGAGCGTCAGAACATTTGCCGCAGGCTAGATTTCAGTCCTGCAAAAACTGTCAACCACGGTTTCATGAGATAAAGATTTTGGGCAAAAGCAAAGATGCTAGGGCAAGGGAACTACTTGGAGGCATTTCATATAAGGAAGAGGCGTATATTGTGTTAGCGATACGTCTGTGAATCTATACAAATCGGAGATGGCATATCTTGAACGGTTCTGTTGATAGTGGTGTGTGTGACCTAGTATCTGCACGTGATCTAGTTATTTCCTTATGTTTGCTGCGCTGCCAGTGAATAAAGTTAAATGAAGTTTAGCGCTAGTCCTGTGTGCCTCTTTCAATCTGTTCGTCTTGGTTGCGCTACATTTCTTTTGTTACAGCAAACAAAAACGTTTTAGTATTTGGACCACACTACACTAGCAGGAAAATATACTAGGCATTGATAGTAATTTGGAAAAGATTCAAATGTCAGAAATTATTAGTACAATCAAATAAACGCGTATTGGCACAGGCGCCAACCTACAAGTGGGAATTATTCAACATGAAACAAACGCACTACACCGCGAATAAGTGGCAGCTATTAGTGCAGAATAGGCCACACGGTGCCAGTGTACATAAAGGACAGTGAGCGATATCTAGCGAGTGGAACGTTAGGCAACCAGGATTAAAGACAAATAATAATCACGACAAGAAAGTCTATTTTCAAGCAGATTATACGAATAGGTTGGCACAAAGTCAAATATTGATTGCCGCTTTCAGTCGGTCAATAAACTCAATTATTACAATTTTACCACAGCACGTACAATGCATGTATAACGAAGAAGTTATCGGTGGTCTTACTTCAAATTTTTCATTGGGTAGAACACTCGCAGCAGGTTTCTATTCTCAAATATGTTAATCCAAATTTGCATCTCAGTCGCGCGAATGTCTCCTCAGAGTGACGCAGCTTTTGCGTATGGTAGTTCAACAACGTATGCTGTGTACAACAGACGAAGCATATAGCTGTTCCCCTTTCACTTTCGGCTAGGAAATTTTAGAAACACCGTTCACAACAGCTGCGGCACACTAAGTAAAAGGTCCCCCCCCCCCCCCCACCCCCCCCCCCCCCCCCCCCCCCCCCCCACCGTGACTATCTTGCATGCGAAAGAGGCTGATTTATTTAAAAAATTCCAAGGCTAACGTTTTAGACTAAGTGCATGTGCTACAAGTGTTCTACGAACGTAGTTGCTTAAGAATAAACCAAGCTCTAACTCTCCACTACATATAGGCATGCTAAATGCAGTGGCCACAAGTCAATTGATTGACTTTGGAAAGCTAAAAGATCTACTTCCCGAATTATACTCTTGGAATAATCACATCATTTCAGCAAAAAAAAAACGGTATTATACAACTGCTAACAGGTTCTTTTTAAAAACAGGAAAAGAGTAATTTCTAACGCCAGGCGTTTTGTACTTTATCTGAGGACAAGTTGTAAACGTGAATAGTACCACATGAAATTCACGAGGTGCGAAAAAGAGTAATCGTGCTAAACCGAAGAGTCACCTTTAAAGCTGAAATGTGCCTTGTACCGACCACAGGATGGTAAGGTCACGAATTGGCCGAGACTTGAAGAGGGAACGGGAGAAAATTAATGAAGCGGAAGCGATTAACGAGTTAGCGGGTAAGAGGGAAAGTAGAGGAATTCAGCAGAGCGCTTCAGGACAGGCATTCATCTTTAACTCAGGACGACGTCCTTCATGTTCAAGCTGTGAACCATAATCTCACATCTATCATTACGGAGTGCGCAGCAGAGGTATAGGCGGTAGGGTGGTTCAGCAGGATACCGGCAAGGTCTCTCAGGAGACGAAAGATCTGATTAAGAAACGCCAGATCATGCAAGCCTCTAACCTCCACAGACAGAGGACAACTGGCAAAGCTATTAATGTTAATGAATAAGCTCAAGGCAACTGAAATAAGGAAGTTTAATATGAAAAAAAATCGAGTGCATTCTAAAGAATGGAGGGAGCCTAAAAGCGGTGAACTGGATACCAGGTAGATGCAAAAAGGGGACGTGTGCGTTAAGCGACAATGTGTGTGTGTGTGGGGGGGGGGGGGGGGTGGAGTCAATAGCAATATGAATTAGTTCTACACAAATCTGTACAGCAGCCGACATAATCAGGATGTAAGTGAGATTGTATCACCCAGCAATGGGACATCCCGCTAGTAATGCAAGAGGTAGTAAAGAAACCGTTAGGTACAATGCAAAGGGGGGAAGCATCTGGTGAGCATAAGGCGACAGCAGATCTGTTGAAGGACGGAGGGAAGATTGTGCTAGAAAAACTAGCCACCCTGTATACGCAATGCCTTATGACCTCGAGCGTACCAGAAGCTTGAAAGAAGGCTGGACATTATCTAATTCATAATAGAGGAGCCGGCAAGGGCTAGAAAAATTAAAGACTGATAAGGTTATTGTTCGTTGCCTACAAGGTATTTACTAAGGTAATCGCTAATAGAGCCAGGACAACCTTCGACTTCAATCAATCAACAAAATAAATCAGGCAGGCTTTCGTAGAGAATGCTTGACAATAGATCATCTTCACACTATGAACCAGGTGATAGAGAAATGCGCGCAATATAACCAACCCCTATATATAGCCTTCAAATTACGAAAAAGCATTTGACTCATTCGAAACCTCAGCATTCATGCAGGCACTGCGGGATCAGGCTGTAGAAGAGCCTTTTGTAAAAATACTACAAGATATCTTAATCGCTGCACAGCTGTTATAGTCCTCCATATAGCCTGCAATAAAATTTAAAATAAGGAAGGGTGTCAGGCAGGAAGACAAAATCCAGACAGTGCTATTCACCACCTTGTTTACAGGAGGTATTCAGAAGCCTGTATTGGGAACAGTTGTGAATAAGAGTTAATGGATAATACTTGGTGATGTGAGATTCGCGGATGACATTGCCTTGCCAAGTCATTCAGGAGACGAACTTCAAAGCACTATGAGTTAGACAGGCAAAACAGAACCGTTAGTTTAAAACTTAATAAGCAGTAAACTAAAGCAATGTTGAACAATCTCGGAAGGGAACATTAGTTTACAATTGGTAGCGCGGTGCTGGAAGTAGTAACCGAATACGTCTACCCAGGGCAGGTAGTGACCGCAGACCCGGATCACGAGGGTGAAGTAACCAGAAGATTAAGAAGGGGGTGGAGCGCATTTGGCAGGTTCTCTCAGATAATGAATGGCTTTTTACCAGTATCCCTCACAAGAGAAGTATTCAACAGCTGTATCTTCCCGGTACTCACCTATGGGGCAGAGACTGAAAATAACGAATAGGGTTCAACTTAAATTAAGAACTACGCAGTGGGCTATGGATTGGATAATAATTGGTGCAACTTTAAGAGACAGGAAGAGGCAGATTGGGTGAGGGAACAAACGTGGATTATTGGCAGCCTAGCCAAAATCAAGAGGAAGAAGTGGGCTTGAGCAGGGCAAGTAAAGCGAAGGCAAGATAACCGATGCTCGTTAAGGATAACGGGCTGGATTCCAAGAGAAGGCAAGCGTAGCAGTCGGCGGAAGAACGTTAGGTGGGCGGATGAGATTAAAAAGTTAGCGGGAATCGGGTGGCCGCATCTGGCATAGGACAGGGTTAATTGGAGTGACATGGGAGGGGCCTTTGCGCTGGGCCAAGTCAGGCTGATGACGATGAATATTCTTTTCCTACACTAACCGTTAGCGGTGTGCGATTACTGAAATGTCTGGATTTAGCTGAACAAAGCATACGAAGAAAACTGATTTATTCGCTGATCGAATGTCGCATTCAATGCAAAATATCTTGCTTTTACACAATATAGATATATTGTTGCAGAAGGGGAGAACGCAATGCAGTTTCGCAGCACTTTGTGGATGTTATAACATGCTTCAAGTACTTTGTGATTTCCTTACGACGCTTACACGCTGAATTAAACAAATCGGCGTTGAGTTGAGCAGTTTGAAGTGAACAAGCAATTAAATCCAACGGTAATAAAAAAGCTAGACTTGACAGCACGGATATAGAAACGCAGCTGCTTATTTTACAGGGAAATATACGGGTTCATAAACGACAGTTAAAACGCGGGGAACTGAACCATAACCCTACACATTTCGTTTCTCGTGCCAGCACGCTAACCCCCATTTTCAGGAAAATCCGCTACTTTATGAATGCAATAATCTTGGGTTTTCGAGTGTAAATGAATACTTGACGCTACCGAACATAAATTTTTACGCAGGATATGATATGAACGGGCTATGACGGACGACATAGTGGAGGGCTCCGCATTGATTTAGACCGCCTGGGGTTCTTTATTATGCGCTGAGACCGGGCAGCACGCGAGCGCATTATGCATTTTTTTCCATGGAAACCGGGCCGGCGCGGCCCTAAATGAACCTATTTCCTCAGCTCAGTAGCCAGTAGCTGAGCGCTCTAAGTATTTATCCATCGCGGTGAGTTCCGAAAAAAAAGGGGGGGGGGGGGGTAATGGAAGGATTTCATCCGAATTTCGTTTCATTCTGATCCTTTTCGCACTTTCATTGCCCCATGCCTTCCCTGTCACTAGAATCAATCAGGCAGACGGGTGGACGGCGAGAATAGATTTGAACCGAACGACAATAATTGCATCGCAGCATCCTTGCATTGATTACGAACGGTTAGCGGTTCCGAGAAGAGGGGGCTTAAAAGGCTACCTCACTGTTCTCGCTTCGCCCCTGTACCCACGATTAAAAATATATTGTAGCGAACCACGACGTACCACAACGGACGCATCTGATGTTGCCCTCGCAGATAAAGTTGAAAAGGACAAAGCGCGGCCGTACTGCGCGAGGTCACTGTTGTGTTTCAACCGGCAGTTTTTGTGTCGCCCGCCTTCTAAATTTTCGTGACTTACGTTCTCATTTTAACTTCTGTAACTGTCACCTTTCAAAGGGTGGAGGTGCGGACCGTTTTCAAACCCCAGAGAGTGATTTTTTTCCTTGTCTCTCATTTATTAATTTTACACCTTGAGAAAGAGACTGTTAGGCTTGCACAGCGTTGGCATGGTCGAAAAACAAATGCGAATTTTTTATGAAATTTCGAAAAAAGCGCGATTCTACTTAAGCTGATCATGGGAGCAGTCCTTCGTAACGCAGCCGTATTGAATAAATTGTGGTGCCATCTCTAAGTTTTGAAAATTGCCCATACGTAAACTTCAATGCTTCTGTTGTTTTCTTCAATGTCAGCTACCTACGAGTATTAATATGCGCCGACAACTTCAGAAATACAAGCGAAGTTTGATGCCTACATGGCCAAACTCACGTTAAAGTGGATTTCAAGAATGCAGTTAAATACTTGCGCGGATGCTGTTTCGAGATAAATAATACCCTCAAACTATTGTGTGGTCACGCAAATAAGAGTAGTTATTCTAGATAAGTAAGGCAGTGGCGCAGCATGGAAGGACTTGAGTTGAAATCATGTAGATCTGCTGGATAAAAATAAAGTTAACGTAACAAAGGCTTATGAATATTTTCTGCAGATTTTCCTTGTGCACACCAGGGTTTATAACAGCATGTTGAAAAATAAATGACCCATCTTCAAGCAGAACTGGCCGAGAACCTTAGGTGAGTATTCTAAAAGTTTAACAGGTTGAATGGAGCATTTGCTGTTTTTTTTAACAAATACACTTATTCAAATTGCGTAGTCAAAGTGCCAATAAATAGATTGGTTGTTTAATACGAGAATTAGGTGCGATACGAGAATTAGGTGAAGGCAGACCAGAAGCAACCCTTCTGGTCTGCGTGCGCCAATCTCTGTTATCCCATGAGTGAGTCCCAGATTAAATTTGTGCGTATTAGGATGAAGTGATAAATTTTTATTGGCGATTTACGCCCTTGGCATTGTAAAAGTGAAAGAATAATTAAAAAGTTGGCAAACAAAGTAGTTCAAAACGGTTCCACTGACCATCCGTCATAAAATCGAAAAAATAAATTGAGAAAAGCAGCTCTTCTTGTTCGTAGCCTTTTCTGAAAGTTTTTCTTCGAGAGAAACACTTTCTCCAATGAAAGAAACTCGAATGCAAAGCAAACATACAGTATCTCAACAGCTTCTGAAGACACCCAGCGTTCCAATGAGTGGAACAGTTATTGTTTTTTTTAAATACGTTTATTCAAATTGTGTTGCCAAAAGGCAAAAATATTGATTAATTATTTAATACGGGAATTAGATGCGAATTGGGCAGCAAGCTACACTTCTGGTCTGCGTGCAGTGAGTAATTCTCTGTTATCCCATGAGTGAGCGCGAGATAAAATTTGTGCTCATTCAGGAGAAGTCTGCAGCAATTTGATGAATTTTTATTGGAAATTTACGTTCTTGGCATTATAAAAGTGAGAAGCTGTGGATTATTTGAATATTTATAAGCAGAAAGTTTAAGCAGCGAGAAATCTTCAAAGGAGAGAAAAAAAAACGAAGTTTGAAAGCTTTCATTTGAAAGAGCAATTCAGTATAGAAAATATAAGCCTTAAGCCTCATTTCATGTCATCTTGAAGCTCGGACTGTTCTGATAGGTGCGCCAGACTCAAAAACAATGGAACACTTAATGTGATTTGCTTAACTTTGCTGCTGTCTCCCCAGAAATGGTGCTTTCGATGTGTGCAACAGAGCTTTTGAATTGGCTTTATGATTCACAGCTATTTTGCGGAGTCAACGAAGACAAACAGCAAGATGTTCGAAAATTCGAAAACCTGACGGTCTTGCTCCTTTACTTTTTAGGCCTTTATTCCAAATAAAGCTAATTTTCTTGAAATTGCGCTACTGTTCCTGAAACACGACATGCATGCGCTCAGCACAAAATAACATGAAGAAACAACTCGTTGCCGAGGTGAAAAGAAAGGCGAGCTCTTGAAGGCTGTTGACAGTTACGATACTAGCAGCTTTTTACATTTCTGCTCAGGTGTCGTATCAGCACAACTACCACATTTACGTCCTAAGATAGTGTTGTTCGCAGCAGAAATCCTGCCTATACACCTTCTGACATTCTTTCCCGACCATATGCAACCGCCTAAGCAATGCGAGCACCTCCTGCTGGGAAAAAACCGGCAATAGAAAGCGCCCTTTCTTCCTTGTTTCCGTCTCGCTTCGAATATAAAAACGGCTCGGCGATGCCAATGGACCAAGGCACTCAGCTTGCGGCACCAGAGAAGAAGGTGAGAAGTTGACATCGTTCATTTTCGTTCCAGTATTTTGTTCATTTTGTATATTTTTCATTACAGAAAGAGTTTAATGAAGCAAGTGATGCCAAAACGGTAGTTCTGCATGCTCGCGGCAGGCCGTCGATGAAACTTCTGCACTATACGAGATAATCTGAAGAATGCAGAGGCCATACTGACGTCGCGATGCTCTTGAGCATTTACATCGCTTCTGAAGCGTTGATTGCATTTTATATGCGTTGAAATCAATGCAGGATTAATCCGACTCGCTCCTTAGCACCACTACACCCCCCCCCCCCCCCCCCCCCCCCCCCCCCCCCCCCCCCCCCCCCCCCCCACACACACACACACACCCATTACCTTGAAGGCAGGAGCCGCGGTGGCTCAGTGGTTATCGCGATCGCCTGACCTGAAAGGACGCGGATTTGATACCGGCCATGGCGGTCGAATTTCGATGGAGGCGAGATTCTCGTGGTCCGTGCACTGTGCGATGTCAGTGCAAGCTAAAGAACCCCAGGTGGTCAAAACTTCCTGAGCCCTTCTGTACTTCGTCCCTCATAGCCTGAGTCGCATTGGGACGTAAAACCACCATAAAACAAACCAAACCAAACCATTACCTTAAAGGCAGCCAAGTTATTACGGTGCATTTGACTGTATCGTGTGCACCAATATGTTACGGAAGTAAAGTGTTTCCGCATAGGTCAGGATACCAGCTTATAAACGGAAACTACATCCCTAAAAAGTAGTTCTAATTTTCAACCTTCCCCCGTCTATTGGGCTCATTTTTACTGGCCCTCTCTCCGTAGATTTATTAAATTTCGTAGCAATTAATTTACTGAATGGGATCAATTGATGGGTTCCGCAAACTGTGTTGTGTAAGGGTATATACCATGTGTTTGAGGGAAAACTTTCAAAAATTTTCAAAAGGGGACTTTTTGGGATAAAGATATGGCTTTTACGGCATAACATTACCAGTCTTGGCGGACACCGGAAAGCCTGTGAATCGCCTTAAGTAGTAAGATGGTTTACTATTTTCTGATACCTAACTCTTTAACTGTCACAGACAGGCATCAGGTTTCAATTAGAGATCGTTAGTAATAGCGATATCTGTTTTTAGAATTTCGAAAACGCATTACCCTCGCTGCTTTAGCGCGACAAAATCTGGCTGCATCCTGCGCGATAAATCCACTTTCGAAAACATGCAGGCAAAGCAACCCCTGCAGTGCACGTAACTAGTCGAAAAAGCCAAATTTTGTCGAGACACAGCGCCAAGGGCGATCGCGTTTTCGAAATTCTAAAAACTAATATGGCTATTACTAATAACCGGCTACAAATATATAATTGCAACTAGGCGCCTAACTCGGCTAGTTAAAAAGATAATTATTAAAAATTAGTTAAACAGCTTAGAACTTAAGACAAATGTCCGGTTTTCTGGTGTACGCGAACACTAGTAATAATATGCCGTAAAAGTCACATTTCTTCCCCCAGAAGCCTATTTTTGAAAACTTTGAGTGTGTTACAGAGGAATACAGAGAGAGAAAAAACAGCCAAACGTTTCTACTCTTCCTTCAAATAATACAATGAGAAATGTCATTCGGTGAAACCTGAATATCAGCGGCAAAATAATATAGGGTGCCGCGTGCACTTGAAAATGCAACATTTTCGAGATAAAGCAAGACCTTACTTCACATTGTGCACACCAGAAGAAAAACGAGCATTCAGACTTCGTTGAAAGCTAAGCCTGACATTTTCACTAGGACACCAATTATATTATCGATAATAACGAAAAGAATGCTCGTTAGATCAAAAGTTGACCGCTGAAACAACTTCCCCTGTAGAACTTATTAAAGAAAACGGCATAAGGCTGAGGCAAGCAAAAAATTTCAGAAAAATGGGGAGGGTGGTGGGGCGCTTGGTGTCGATATATAAGTGTGTATAGGATGCCTGGTTTTCCCGTGTAATATCATAGTATCGGTGTGATACATATGTTTTCAAGGTTGGTGTGCCGGTTGCGCCTGCTCTTGTATGTACATTATGTGCACTTCAGAGAGAGGTTCCCGCGCAAAAATTACAGAGCGTCAATACTCAGCGAGGCAAAAAAAAAAATCTGAAAGGATCACCGCAACGGACATCCGCCCATCTTGTTACGGTGATACTCGAATCGGGGACTGAAGTCGTTTCATAGGTTTGTTCTTCTACGGTGGAATTCATATCCGCTACTTGCTTCATCACGAATTAAAGTGTTTGGGGGACATAATGCAGAGGCGCTTGTGTTGTGAAGGCTTATGAGCCCATTTCCAGCATCTTGTTCACTCATATACCAAGTGGCATAGCAGTAGCCGTGGAATGCCTGCTAACTGTACGGCATAATAGACAGAAAAGGAAAAAGAGTAGCGCGCCTCTATTGCGCCGCATTTTCAGCGAGCACCCGCGGTAATGGACTGCAAGTATAAACAAGGCAGGAAGCTATTTCTCTCTGTCAAGCTCTTAAGCGGTTTTAGAGGGTCACTTCAGGGCATAGATAACGTGGTGTCCACATTAGCTGCTAGGGTTTGTTATTTCTTCTGTTTAGGGAAACGTCATGCCACCGCCAGAGCAACCGCGTGTAACGCGCTGCGTTTCTCTGCCAAGCTGTTATTCTTTCGCCTTTTGTTGCGTGCCTTCCGACGGTTTCTTGCATGACTATGTACCAACTGGGTGATTTTAACTCCTACCGCAACAAATATGGATACACGAGTCGGGGTACATATCTGCTCCATCCAATTCGCTTAAGGTGCGAGCGAGGCGTACGCAAACCGGCGCTCCCGTAGTGCTTTGGTTTGCGCGGCCTTCGACCGAAGCTTTCCTGCCACACCTTCGCGGTGCTTCCGTTTCCTTCCATTTTCAGCCAGACAGCAGAACATACGCTCCGCCGGCGCGCGAGTTTAAAGACGTGACGAGTGGAGCAAGGTTCAGAGGCCACTACTCTCTCCTGGTGTCTCGCAGCGTAGCCCAACCCTAATTTCGTGAAACCTGCCCTCGAGTCTCTGGGGTGCCTTGATGCTTGTGCCTGTGACCGGGGCGATCGCTTCGAAGCGCCTTAGCGGAAAACTGCTGAGCGCGCTGTCATTTCGTTGCGCGGTTGACAACTGACGTATTCCAGTGCGAGCGCTGGTTTCGCCCGTTAAGGGGGACAGAACAACAGCAACGGGCGGTTTTAGAAACAGCCGTATTTGGTTATATGCCAGTGTGCCCTAAAAACGTTGATTACTTCATCGTTAAGCTAACAAAGCAAAATCTTTAGGAGCGAGGGTTGGTGGTTGGCTTCAGGGGAATGCTGGAACCACTTTTTGGTCCATGTGGGGGCTAAATTCAACGGTCGTTGAGTGCTTTGATAAACAATATGTTTATAAAAGCAAAAAAAGTATGGGCATGCTGTAACTATACTTTTTTGCAATATAAGGTACGCGCCAAGAAAAACGGCAGTAGCTGCCACTTCCGTATTCACTGTCAGCCAGCATACGAAACAGAAACAGCTGACATACTCTGCCCCATTAATTTTTTTCATACCCGTATTTAATAGCATCCCTTATCGCAAGCACTAAATTACGTTCGTTCCTCGTGAACATTGGGTCCCTTTAAAACAGCCAAATTTACCGTTAACTCGCCTTCCTTCTCTGTAAAAAGTTGATTTATTCCGTCCTTAATCAGAGAAGGAGCATAGCCTTAATCTTAGCTTAAAAGGATGGGCCACGGTCCAGTGTATTTTCGTTTCTTCAAGTGCGATGACAGACGTTGCTAAATTGAAAACTGCATTCTTTACACTGGAACAATTTTTTTCTATTTCTTAGTGACGCTTGTCAACCAAAGCCAACAGCTTACCGACCATAATGAAGGTCCTGGCCGTCGCCCTCCTCATTGTTCTTGTCGCTGGTAAGTATCGCTCAATCCAGAGCTTCAAGCTCCTCACCAAGCTTTCCTCCTGCTCGTCCGAAAATTGGTCACTTTAAAGGAGGAAGCAGTAGTACCTTTTACTGCATATCTTAGAAACCTATCCATACATTCTATTACGACCGCATGAAAGGAAAGCGTCTATACCGTTTGTCGAAAAATTTCCTTGCCCAAAACGACGGTGAACGGAATGAGCTCGGGTTCATATTGAAGGACACTGTTCTATGGCACTCATCAGCCTTGCGAGTAAAGGTATTTTGGACGTATTCCTCTGTTCACGCCAGCCTCTCACCAGCAGATTAACGCCGGCTTTTGCCAAGTAGGGGGGGGGGGGGGGGTGCGATCGCTCAACGGCCACTGGCGCTCTTTTCTGGGAACTTGTGCGACAGGCGGTGGATGCCCATGAATAACACACCAAATAACGATAGATTGAGCGTTCTTCCTGGTTCTTTGCTGCAGGCTGTTGGTGCTACGTAATAACGTGTGTATCTTTCATGGCTCCGTGCCGTTTCCATTGGCGCAGTGACGACCTACGTCAGTACTTACTTAAATCCGTTTCTTATAATTAATATGCACGTGTATCTCACATAGTTGTTGAGAATATGCAAGACACGTGCTTTTCACATGTTTAGCATAAAAAGATGAAAAATCAAAAGAATGGAATGTTTCGGGAAGTCAGCTCATACAGATGACATTCCATTTTTGGCATGCGCACTGCTTAGCAGAAGGATATGTTAGTGGTCAGAACCGAATAGCCACTCGGGACACGTTACCATGATCACTCCCATTAATTGCTCGCTCTTTTGTACCATCTTCAGGACTCGTCAGCGCCGTGGCGGCTCAAGACGATGAAAGCGAAGTGGCCCACGTCCGCGTCCGTAAGTGTTCTACTACTAGGACTGCAATTAGGAGGCCCTTTTTTTAACAAGGGCAACAGCGCAAGAAATTCGTCTTGTGCGTTTGTCGGTCTTCGGCTTAAATTCATTAAGGAGCACATGCAGTTTGTTCCCCTCCCCCGCACGCGCATCGAGTTAGTCGGTGATGCGAGAGTGTCAAATAAAGGGAACTTTTTTTTTCCCTCATTTCATGACTGCGCTGTATTCCCGTGTATTCACAACAAACTAGCCAGCCATTACGTATGAAGCGAATAGCTCAGTTGAGTGCTAAGCCTTATGAAAAGTGATTACACATATACTAGTGGCACTGCGCGTAAGGCTAGCGCGCGGTTCTGGGATAATACTGCACTGGCCCGTGCCCTTGAAAGCCTAAGTTAGGTACGGTACCTAGATTTAGAAGCATTTCAGTTCCGCACTTCTGCGCTCACATAACTCTTTTTTAAATATCAAATTTTTTGGATCTCAGGCCGTTCTGTCAGCGCAACCGTGTTTCGTGAGCGTGTCAGGCGGCTGGTTCATCATAGTTACACCTGTAGACAAAGAAAATCTCGAACACACAGGCCAATAGCCTCGTTTATTGGGTAAAGGAAGACACACCGCAAATTTACCAATCTAACTTTAAAGGGTCATTTATGAAATCTTTTTAAGTGTCACTATTCGCAGAAATATCTCTCTCATTATAGCAGTCTTTTTCATTTTTTCACCGAGCAATAGAATCAAAGTTATTGGCATGCTGCCGTCCGCATGATATTATCTACCCAGCTGAAACAACCTGTTTGTTAAAGAACTAATATCTTGTGAAGAAAATTGCAACTGCGCTCCGCTAGCCCCTTCTGCGCCTCTTTCATAGCGGTGGTTTGGTAGCTATCAAGGCTCCCAATGTGGCCGTTCCGCTTATTTGAGCAAGTAATTAAGATAATCATCCCTGGAGGTAAAAAGGCCGGAAAGGAAGGCAGAGGAAAATGTTGACGGAGTTAGGTCGTTTCGTAAATGTTGACCTTTACAAAGCGAAAGCTTACTCCTGCCAAAGAGAATGACATAAAAAATTCTGCACACAGGCGCTCTCGGGCCTATTATATCTTAGTCAAGTGCACCATTTCCTGCCTGCTATACCTACAGGGAACACACGCTTCACTTCCAAAGCTTAGGTCGCGTGTTCCCTTTGCCAATATTCCCTTTCGACGCGTCTGGAGTCTGATTCGTTCGAAATGGACACGGCACAGGTACAAGACTAAAAAATTTACATCACACTGCTCTTCCTCTGCTCTGTCAGGTCGGGGCTTCGGCTGCCCGCTCAACCAGGGCGCCTGCCACAACCACTGCCGCAGCATTGGCCGCCGGGGAGGTTACTGTTCTGGAATCATCAAGCAGACCTGCACTTGCTACCGAAAATAGGCCAAGGAAGACGTGGTTTCCGGGAAAAACAAAGGCATAGACAGCTATATGGAGAAGAAAGAAGTTCCTGCGGATGGTCTCGAAGTGATCGAAGCTAACGTGAAAGGCGGATACTTACCGCCATCGTCACGCACTCGGTTACTTTGCCTGTTGTCTTGCTAGTCCACACACTCCTCGCTGTGAATTGTTCTTTGTAATAAAAAGTTGAACAAAGGACTTCACGCAGAGAGCAGTTACGATCGCATGCATCGAGAGCCACGAAACTCGTTCTCATGGTTCTTGGTTTTTCTTCCTCTAGAGCAGCAGGTGTCCATACCTTTGGTTGCAGCTGCTCACCACAGCTCCTTCGTTGTCGAGCATATCGGTTAATATCGCTGTCGAGGTCCCAAAACATCCTTCGCTTCGCATTTATTATTTAAGCGCACTCTAAAGGCACAAAAGAGTGAAGCTTTACTGCGCTTTGACCAGCGTTGCTATGCAGGATGCCTGGAGGTCTGCTCTCGCCCGAGTACTACCCGAGTTTGCGCAACGGCTCTCAGTGAGCGGAGATAGCGTGGAGCTCGCAGAAGCAGCACACAACAAAATGTCGAGATAAAAGGACCTAAGTCAACACAGGCGCACCCTACGCGTGCCGCGCCCACGTTTCCAACACCCCAGACTGCCCCATGCAAAGCGTCAGCGCCGCTTGAAGTTACCAAGCCAGTATCGCGAATCGTAATATCGTGACTTAACCGCTATCTGCACACTCACCGGAAGCCGTTCGCCGCGCCTATTTCGGTTCGCGTCAAAAGCGTGTCTACTTTTTCAAGCATTACCTGTCTATCCGCGGTCGAAAGCGAACAGTGAACAAGCGGTGCATTCTTTTGCCAACCCTTTAGCTTCTTTCCATGACAGCAGGCACCCTGCAAACTTAGAGACCTCCGTGATACAATGCTGTTAGGGGACGACTAATGCTCCATTTTCCGCTTTGTTATCGTCATCATATGTGGCTAACGCCCTGCAAGCAGCTGCAGTGACGTGAGGGCAGCTGTTTGTTGTGGTCAACGTGGTTACAATGCAGGTTAGAGTGTTTTTTACGCAAACGCAGTGCGAGATGAGAAACAAACGACTGTGATGCTCAGATTAAAAAGCGGTGACGTCCGATGTATATCATGTATTTCAACGATCAAGGTTGTTGGTGTCAGTCAGCACGGCTTTGCTGTAGCCTGAAAGAACGTGGAGCATAGCCCAACCGTAGCGTGAACGTGCATAAAAATTACACGCCCCGTCTCGGGTGTAAAATGTAAATGTGACTTACAAGCTAAGCAGACCAAACTCGTGGATAGTGAAGCCGCCGAATTCCAACCGGGACTGTCATGGAGGCGGTAACAGTAGCAGCAGCAGCTTGGGACATGGCTTCGAGCGGCGGCAAATGTCAATATGACCGACTGGAGCCGACTAATGACATAACCGACGAAGAGTTACGGCGTCATTTGCTTCTGTCGAAAACTTTGGTGCGCTGGCTGCGCGACGGACTAGGCGACGACACACGTCTGCTGAGGCTGCGTGGTGGGCCTCAATCGCTCACTGTCGAAGAGTCCTCTGTGCCTTCCCATTCTAGAGGACCGGGAGTTTACAGCAAAGCGTCAGCTCAGACCGGTGCACTGCACGCCCCAAGACCACTGTGAGGTGCCAGTGGCTGCACCGTACATGTCTCAGCCGTCTCTGGCTCACAGATTCACCTGCAGCATGCGGCTCAATTCCCCTGCTCAGCAAAGCGTCAGCTCAGACCGGTACACTGCACGTTTTAAGACCACTGTGAGGTGCCAGTGGCTGCACCGTACATGTCTCAGCCATCTCTAGCTCACAGAGTCGACCTGCAGCATGCGGCTCAATTCTCCTGCTCCATGAAACAAACAGGATGGTTCTCTGTGCAAATCCAAACCATGCCGTGAGTTACACGCTCAATGCGCGGATCTTTTCACCGCTGTTTGTTAGCGATTTCCCACTTTTGTTTGCTAACGGTTCAGAACAGTTTGCTCTCTGGATAGGCACTGAACACACAAATAATCAAGAATGAGCGGCAAACACTAAAAACAGAATAAAAAAGAAAGGTGAGAGAAAAAGCGCAGCAACTCATGTACGCCGTCACGTAATCCTGTAAGGATGTAGACATGCCTGTACTGTCTTTGTGTTTCTGGTGATATTGATCACTTAAGATGGATTATGCGGCATAGGTATACCAGCAGTATAGTGAACGTCGGAAAACAGGCGAATCGTGTTGACGAGTAAGCTGATTCAATGAATTCAAATACCAGCCTTTCGAACTATTCCATTTGGACGTATGGGTGTATTTCGGGGTTTTTAGCTTACCATTAATAATGCTCATAGCATTTTTTTTTTAACTTCAGAACATGGTTGTGCTCGTTGCCTGTCACTGTGGCCGGTAAGAATTTCTTTCGCCGTAGGCGCCTGACGGCAATAGTTGAAAGGGGATTATTCGAATGTATTTAACCAGCTTATTCGTTGACCAAATTAACATGCTTTATGATGTCCGCCATCCCTTGCATAAGCTTTCAGAAAGGCTGTGCGCTAAAGTGACGTTCACAGGAAAAAGGAGAGGTGACAGATGATTTACTGTTAACGTCAATTTAGCGCGCAGAATTTCTAAAAGACCATGCGCCAGGTAGGCTGTGAGAAAGTTTTCGCTGCCATAACACGCCGCGAAAGCTATCTTCACAGCTGCAAAATCCTATTTCTAAATATTACTTGCATAGTCCGCTAAAACACCTTGCATATGGGTTTGAACGACATAGCTCAAGCAGATTCACACAAAACCTTAATGCCGCCATAGCGCAAAAAAGTTCACACACAAACAAAGGAGTCAAATTCGAGTACTGCGTGCTATTAGAGGCTCATCTGAACATTCTCGTTTTGGTGGTCTGGCACTGGTATTGCCACGGTGCACCAGTATTCACGCTGCCACTGTCTCAGTAGAAACCGCGTTTGAGCCACAGTCACTTTTACGTATTTGGCTTCAGAATTTGTTCGCAGACGGCAATCGCATTTAAAAACACTGTCATCTTTATGAAAACTTCGCTATAAATGCTTTATTTTGTAATATACAGCTTTCATAGGGTACGCTTAGCTGATAACGCACTGGATCCATTAGTCTCATTGGCATGCTTCGCTTTTAACAGAACTAAAATGTGAGAGGGCAGCCAGCATGTACCGGATTTATTTGCATATGTAACTATCTTCTCTTTCCTTGATCCCTCTCGCGTACGGAAGCTAGAAGAACGAAAAAAAAATGAGTTGAGAATAGACTCATGGAAATGCGGATATGAACGCTAGCTATGGAGCCACAATCACGTTTCAATCTCATTTATTTTTCGTCGGTACCATTCATGCATTGTCAGTGGTGATTATCACAGCAGAGGCGATTTGACATGTTGGTTAAGGTCTTTAGATCACACGACCGCGTGACCACCAGAGCAACACTCAGCGATACAAAGCAGGTTAGAGCAGAAATGCGTTCTTAAGAGGCCTCCGTTACAATACTCGTGCCTGCTTCGGACTGGCTCCAAGTTTCCCGTTCACGGCTCAAGTGGGAAATGAAGACAGAACGGCAAAGCCACGAGCTCGTATGTTCTCGAGAAGTTGCGAACGTTGTTAGTCTACGCCCCCCCCCCCCCCCTCTCCCCTCTCCTTGGAGCCCCCGTACGGTGTCTGCACGTGTGTATTATTACACTTTCGTGGATGGTACAACGCAGCCGCTATGGCTTCCATTAGCAGCTCCATGGTGGCGGCCTCTTCGAAAGCAATAAGAGCGCTCGGTGTCGGTCCTCGCGGCTTCTGCCAAGTCACTGGTAGTTAAGAGAGCTGTTGCCTTTGTCGGAGGTCCTTCTCTAAGTGTGCAGGGAATGTTTTAGGGCTTTTGCGCCCACTTTTTTTACCGTTTTTCGCGATTCTCCTTTCACTCCTAAGCCTAGCTGCGGCGTTTGCACGTCTTTCCTTTATATCTTTTCTCTTTTCAACACGGGCACGGGAGCAGAGAAAGCATGGGGATCACCAGTTTTCATTTTCGGCTCGAACACTTCCCAACACTTCCCATCTATGAGACATGAGGATTTCTTTCCCGGAAACCTTCGCCTTTTGAGCTAGCGCTCAAAACTGACACACTCAGGGTAGCGTTTCAGGAAGAGTATAGTTGGAAAACTTGAAAATTTACGCTTCTGTCTTTTAGACACAAATTTGTGCAATGATTCGACCCGGAATCGGTGGGACTCGGCGAGTGTCTAATGCGCAGTCACAAGAATTCCATAAAAGCATCATGTCTGGAGAAAAACGTTACAGCAGTTCTAGTATTAGGCGAGGTACACGTGAGTGGCCCGATCATGACATCAAATGGGCGACTATGAAACAAGACACAGCTAGCAGCTTTACATCATAGTCTACTGGCCAGAGCGTAGCCTTTTCCATGCTCCAATCTGGAGTGTGTGCAGATGGAAGCTCCATTTCTTTTTCGGAAGCGACGTGGAGGAGGCTGCAAAACAGTGCTTTCGCTTGACACCTCTGTCTTGAGGAGAACTTATGCAATTTGCATTCTAGACTTACAGTATCCAACATGCTGTGCTGAGTAAAGGTTAAAAAACAGTGTTTTCATAAATTAAGTCGTCACACAAATTTTGAACTCCTCGTACGCCTAAAGCGCGTCGTGCAGTGCAGGTTCATGTTCTTTGGGCACTTTGTCATATGCGTCCGCATAAGCATTTCTGCTGTGACAGTACGTTTTTTGATGGATTTCGACCTTGGACACTGTTGCATTACCGCTCTTGCTGTTTATCGTCGTCGAAGTCATCATTGTCGATGTCAAGGCCGAGCTCACATGCAGTGTCATAACTCTCGCGTCCTCATATCTTTCTGTGACTTCGTGCGAATTCTATTTCTTCGAATGAATGGATATGAATGTCTAACGCCTCAGCACATGGGGCGATCTACCCTTGACTTTTCTTCTTTTCTACCTGATGTTCCCGTGCGCGGAATGCGTCGCACAAAAAGTTGAGAAAAGAGTGTGATATTAGTAAGGTGGACTAAACCTAAAAATCAATCAATCAATCAATCAATCAATCAATCAATCAATAGATCGATCGATCGATCTATCTATTTTCGCATACAAAGTGCAACAAAAAAAGGGCGACTGAAGAAAAAGCTGCTCACGGCCTATTGACTGCGCTCGAGTCACGCATCAGCAGTGGTGACTGGACAGCAGGCAGGTGAAGGTGGATTAGTCCCATCTCGAAAGGCTGCTGCTGTGATGTGACGAAAAGTGACGGGCTTCGAGGAGAGTACTTTACAGCTTATTTTACATACTTACAGGAGTACGTAAAGCGCGTCATCAAGACAAGCAGAAATCAGACGGCCCTCGCCCACATGCCGTCCGGTTGCTTAAATAGGGTTGGTCATCCTCAGATCCGTGGCCGGCGAATCTTGCAACATTATCAATATCCAATCAACTGGTCAATCATGATGTCCTGGGAATCCGCCCACTGCAGGATGCGGCTCGTTGCCCTCCACTCATCTCCCAGTGGCAAGGGTCCGGTCTTCTGATGTGAAGTCGATATGTCACTGCCTTCCTGCAACAACGCTGAATATGAAGATGCAGCTGCGTGGTTTGCGAGTACTGGATTTATCGGTCGTTTAGGAAGGTTAACTGGAAGTACCGCGCCCGCCTGGCCACACCTGCTGGTCGGTGAACCCTTTTTCCCCCGAACAAAGGAAGATCCCTTCGTTGGCGACGCCGCCGCCGTGGCGGCGCGCAGGCTATTGGCGCCACGCTGACGGCTCTTACAAGATGTGCCGGCTGGCAACTCAAGGGACGCCCCATGTGAAAATTCCACCCCGGTTGGAGGCCTTCGTTCTTAACACCGCTCGTTGTTTCGGGCTTTTCGCCGCTTCACGCTGATGTTTGAAATTTTGCCAAACTAGGTTTCGCTATCAGTGCTAAACGGAAATACGAACCTTGCTTCCCGCACAGTTTTCTTGCCTTCCACTTCTTTTCTGGGGTGAAGCCATGAATGAAATAATTGCGGCTAAGGCACTAATGTACCTAATTGAACCATCGTCTGCTGTGTCATTCTGTTAGCCTTTCTTGGTGAATTTGCAAATTATAAAGCAATATTTGCCTGTAGTTTATTTGTTGAAGTGTTACATTAGCCTTACAAGTGAAAGTTAGTCGGTTGACATGTGTTCAACTTGTGTTAAATGCCCGTAGACAGAAAATTTTGGTTCTATGTTTTCTTCTTTGTCCTGATGTGTAAGACATTACTGTGCATGCAAAATCATGTGGTATCCACCTACGACCGAAAATAATTTATAGTTTATTTCTTTCACTTTTCATTATTTATTTCACTTGCTTCTCTTTCCACAGCTGAGTCACATTTACGATGTTAAAGGTCAGTTTAGGCTCCGGGAGGCATGAAGAAAACTGCAATATAGGAGCTCCTTTATTCGTTTCCATTTCGACTCTTGAAGTATCCTGGCTTTAACATTGTAGTGAGTTGAAGCAATCCATCGTCGATTATGCTGCAGTTTTTTCATGCCTAAAGGGGCCTATACTGACCTCTGATGTCAAGCCTTCGCTCGGCAGCCGAAACTTAAGCGGAAATAGGAGATAGGAAATTCGATTCAAATTATTTAGCTGTCGTAGACGAGTACCACGTGGTGATCCATGTATAATAATGCCTTACGCATCATTACCAAGAAGAAAACACGCAGCCAAAAGCTCTAGTGAGTACAGATTGTCCTTGCATGTTTAGCGTCGTCATGATATGGTCTGCTTCGTTTAAAATGTTGATTGAAAGAAATTTGAAACTTAGTAACATCAGGCGTCATTTGTGCTGAAAGCGTCACTTGGCTATGAAGCATCAGTTTTGTTTAAAAACAGGCACAAAGGTAAAAAATACAATACAAAACGCAGTTTCAACACACGTGCAAAACACATAAAAACACAAGTGCCGCTGTCCTCGACTGACTGCAAGGTTTTCTGGATTTGTGCAGGCTATTTTAATTTTTTTTCCGTTAACAACCTCCAGGGTGGGCGGCTGCTTGAGTTCATGGCAAGACAGTGCCCTGTGAAAAAAATTCCACTGATAATGACGTCTGCAGGGTGTGCAAGGTCCGTGTGCAGGGTGGAGGACAGTTCATATATATGCACAGCACCTCCTAACTGAGCCTGGTCTTGCTGCCTTCCGAATCCTGGTAAGCCATCGTAGGTGCATGTTGCTGTAGTTTTCTTTCACTGAATATTTTTCGCTTCTGGTGGTTACTGAACAGAACTGAATTTGACTTCCTCATGTTGCCACATAGTTAGAACCTTCCTTGCACAAGAATTTGGATTTGGGAATTCCTATCTACGTTACGCGGCTTGCTATCTGCTTCAGAGCAACTTTCTTATAAAAGCATCATCATGCTGACCATTTTATTGTCAACCAAGCAAATTAACTTCGAAATGGCAAGGCACGTTCGATTACTGTGTGTGTGTGTGTGTGTGTGTGTGTGTGTGTGTGTGTGTGTGTGTGTGTGTGTGTGTGTGTGTGTGTGTGTGTGTGTGTGTGTGCGCGTGTGTGTGTGTGTGTGTGTGTGTGTGTGTGTGTGTGTGTGTGTGTGTGTGTGTGTGTGTGTGTGTGTGTGTGTGTGTGTGTGTGTGTGTGTGTGTGTGTGTGTGTGCGTGTGTGTGTGCGTGCGTGCGTGCGCGTGTGTGTGTGTGTGTGTGTGTTTTCTTTTACTGCTTAGCATGTGCATTTAAGCTCTTGACTACAACCATTCGCGTTTCGTAATGTTCGCTCATTTCCCTCGTTATTGCACATGAACTTAGTTCTCGGTTTTGAGGAAATTATTTCAGAAAAATGAACTTCCACAGTTGTTGAGCTTTACAGGCCTCTAAAAAGTGCATTGAAACTTTTCTTAACAGTGTAAAATTTTCTAAGCACTCATACATGAATAACAATAGGACGTCTAAGAATCTTGGAGAAAAGTTCAAGATAAACAGTTTTCAGGACATTTAAATAGTAGCGTAGCGTTAGCACAAGAAACTTGTAGCTGTGCAATTATACACAAGGTTTAAAGTGAAACTTTTTAGACATTCGTAATTTCTTGCGCAGATGTTTACCAGACGTTATTTAGCCCTTTTTGGATGTTGTAGGATGCCCTGCCAACATATTTTCTTATCAAATAACTCTCAGTGCGCATACCTACTGCACATCCAGAATGCTCCGTGCTTCAGTGCTTCAGCATCTCTTCGCCCTTTCGTCTTAGTAGACTGCTCGCGCTTTTCCATGTGTATCTGGCCTTCGTTTACCCATACCCCGAGATGTTTGTATTCTGTCGCTCTTGCAGTCTGCCCCAGTGGCTGTAGCAGAGGCGCCATCTGACGCAGCGAAGGTTCACTTCTTCCTTACTTCGCCACAGCTCTCTCGCCGCCTCTGCAGCGGGAGTTTTAAGGTCATATCGGAGGTAGCCCTGGGCTGTGGAGTCTAGTGAGGGCCGGGGAGTAAGCAATGTCCTCGTGGCGCTTCGTTTTGGGCTCTGACCGTGCCATCATTCAGACTCGCTACCATGGCTGAGAATAAGGGTCACCGGAAACAGTAAAGGGAAGAGATTCGGGGACGTCACCGCGAAGGCGAGCGCCGGCCACGTGAAGATTTGCAGTTGCGCAAACGGCGACGGGAATAAGACACTTCGGTTCAACGCATATGCTAGCAACAACGAAGGTAGTAGTGCCCTGACCTGCCGGGAGACCATCCTCGTGCCGTAGGATTACCACCTAACTGGCCGGGGCTTAGCACTGCATGGGTTAGAGTCCATCAAAGATCCCCTCAGCTGGCTCGGGTACCATTCCCATAAAATCATTTGGCCAGCACAGCCGCCCCATGGTGATTCTCTGACTTGCCTATTAAGGAATACGAAGAGTAATGACGCCAATGGCTGATAAAAATAATCAAGACTACCCTTCCGAAGCACTCACGCGTAACAGTGGCTCATGGACCCCCTCTCCATCAGAAAATCCCATCTATAAAGATCTTTCTTTCAATCCGTGCTTCCCATCCTCTCACCAAAAAAAGCATAAGGAGAAAAGAAAAGAGAAATCCTTAACTATCACCATACAACAAAATAAAAAAGTATATATATATATATATATATATAAATATATATATATATATATATATATATATATATATATATATATATATATATATATATATATATATATATATATATATATATTTAAGAAGGGAGAAAACAGTCACCGCAACAAAGGTGCATAAGGGAGTGTTTAATTTTTTTAATATGTAGTGCTGATCTGTGGAATAATAATATTTCGATTAATCTATCGCTTAAAGAAAATTACTTATAAAGAGGCAGAAAGAACAACCATGCCGCCGGTGCGATGCTTGTTTTTTCTGCCGCTTTATAAGTAATTTTCTTTAAGCGATAGATTAATAGAAATATAATTATTCTACTGATCAGCACTACATATTAAAAAAAATCACATTCCCCTATCCACCTTGGTTTCGGTGACTGTTGGGTCCCTTCATAAGTTTATCAAACTAGCCCCTCATTTCATTAACTTCGTCTGCTATATATATATATATATATATATATATATATATATATATATATATATATATATATATATATATATATATATATATATATATATATATATATATATATATGAAAGCCCATAATTAAAGCCCGCTTAAGATGTTACCAGTAATCTAATAAACTGCATAATGGCGAATAATTCCCACAGGCATTGATTTAGGTACCTGTCCTAACCAATCCTGTCGATCCTAAGACCCCAGAACTTTTATCATCAGTTGAATCCACATTCATTCTCAGATATAGGCGCCGTACTTCTCATAGCGACAGGAAAATAACAGTGAGCAAATATATTCAATACAGTAATTGATATAAAACCCACAAGATATGTCCTTTTTCAAAGAACACACAGCACAATACCAATACCGCATTTATTAACGCAAACTACCTCCCCCACTCTTAGATCATTTTGGGGTAATTCATCTATATCACCTCCGTAGATTCCGATCATTCTCAAAGCTAAAATGAAGCCATATAGGCAATGAGGCGAGTAGCACTTGCTCGGAGTGTACAGCCAGGTCAAGACCATTAGACTAAACACTTAGGAGCTATATCTAGCACTCATCGTTACACAATAAGAGGGAAGGGGAATTCGTTATCTTCTGATACTCTTTTTTCCCTCATCAATCATTCAATCATCTCTCTGTACCGAAAGGGACAGTACAAACAATCAAAACATTCTGCCATCGTTCTGCCTCCATGCTTCTAATATTCTTCCTCATCCGCAAACCAGGAGAGAACATTCCGAATTCCAGGCTTTTAATCTTCAATAGTACAGCTCTTAATTTTCTTTCGCTAGGCAAGCCCAACAAGAAAATATTTTGTCGTGCCTCGTTATTGTGGACACTGGAGCATGCAACTGAAGCTGTATATATCATCAGTTCGAACCCCTGTCGCAAGCTAGCCCCCAACTTGACTAAAACATGTAAGCTATATGCACATAGAAATGCTAAGACACCACCCGGAACGCTGAAAGACGAATGGTTGCTCAAAATTTTGGTGTCAACGTAGCCGGGAATGCTGCCACCGCATTGAGGTCAGCCAGTGATACCGCGGCTGGGATTTCATCTGTCTTCATGGATTAGGGTGTAGTGACTGGGGTGTCCTTAAAACTGGCACTTTCACTCTTTGCTCTGCTGTTCTTTAACTCTCCTGCTTTCAGCACGCGGCCGCGAGCGTGGCTCGGCTTGAGCCAGTAGGCAGGCCCGTGCTCTTTCCTTTTCCTTCTTCCTCTCAGAAACATCAGTCAGTCAGTAAGTCTACGCCTTCATGGATTAGGGGGTGGGGATCGGGGTGTTCTTAAAACCGGCATGCAGCTTACTTGTCACGTGGCCTGAAGTTTTTCCACTAGTATGTCGCGTGACTTGGTATGACGTCACATTACATTGTTGTCACATGGCTTAATATGACGTTGACTCTTGACGTCATATCGTGCCGTTTTCTGTGGACACAATTTTTGCGGACACGTTTTTTCTTGGTTACACTTGGCCGTGAAAGTGACCCATATAATGCTCTCACATTAGAAAACTCATGCAAAGAATTGCGTGGGAGAATTTTTTTAACAAGAAAAGTAAAACACAGCAATTGACACTATCACAGCGTAAAAGATAACGTTGATAAAATTAAGACAGGTGACAAAGTTGTGAAGAGTAAAACGCTAAAAAGGTTGGCGGTCAGCCTAATAGATGAGTAATTCCACGCGAAACGCCCTAGACACTGCGCTCGACCATCTCGAATTTGCTAAAAAAATTCACGGAAAATTATCTCATTGCGCGTAATCAAAACCTGAAATATTTTTGCCGGAAAATTTATTCCTGAGGTGAGCTTAGTCTGAACATTTAAAATGGCGACAAACTAGCCACTGCTCAATAATTACTAAAAGAAAGCACCCCACATTTTTTTTCAGTAAAATTTGCACAGATACTGGCTTTCGATATAATTCGGAGCATGCAGCTTTATACGGCATAAATATTTTAAAAAGCGAAAGAAAATACAAAATCTACCATTTTGTCCTTTTTTGTAATATCAAATTGCTTTCGGAAATTTTGGAAATTCGTAGATAGCCATATTGCCTCTCTAGATGTCTAGTATCTGTAAGCAATCTTACAGGTGATGAAACTGCGTACGTCACAGTAAACAAAAATACTAAATTTGCAAAAAAAAGTGCGTTTTGAGTAATAAGCACCCGGTAATTTGATCCGGAGGAGTTCCAAGTAAAAAAAAACAATCAATACCGGTTACGTGGACCAATTTAATCCTTTTTTTCTGAAACTTTCATCGCGGTGATTTTTGTTTAAAAGCAAGAAAATAATTTTTGAAGTCGAGCTTTCGCGTCGCAACTTCCGTCGCTTCGTAACGGCTCTTAAAGCCTCTTCACCGCAGAACATATTGCCTGGCATGGCACGACACTTATGGCCAGATAACCACTCCAGTTTTCCGTCGCTCGCTGTCGTGCATTTTTAGTGCTGGAGCTAAAAAAGATATCGCGTGACACTCGGCGTGTGGTATGCAATAAACAAGATCGTTTTCGCTTTCGAATTCCGAAGAGACCTGCTTTTGTACGGGGCAGCCAAGAGAAGAATAACGAGCGTATGCAGCGTGCTGTCTAACATAGACCCATAGACCACGAGCAGGAAACGACCAGCCGGCAGAGCAGGCGCGTCACAAGTGCTCTATTTATATCCGAATGAGAAAGCGGAAAGCGCTCGCCTGGAGTGCACGTGGCGGAGCGAAGTGTACACCGCTACGGCGACTGACGCGAGACGCGCTGGCGGCGAGAGCGGCCCGCTCGCGCGTAGGTGCGTCACTCGCATGAGTTCGAAGGAGCTTCGCCAGCATAGAGGCTCGTCTACAGTTGCCGTCAGGTCTCTGCTAAGGGCAGAGGATGTTTTCCTCCCATAGATGAACCAAGTCCTTCTAGCCGTTCTGCGGTTCCTGCGGATGCCGATGCGCGTGCTTGCCCGGCGGCGTTAAGAAAATCTTTTTCCCATTAATACTTTTTCGACTACTCAGCGTTTCCATGCTTGCCTGCAGTACAAACCTCGCTTATAAACGAGAATTGTGGATTTCGTGCGACAACAGTGTCTACAGTGTTGTGCTCTGCGGTGAAGAGGCGTTAAGACCTGACGCAATTTGCGGCGTCAGAGCCCAACTTCAAAAATGCTTTTATCACTTTAAGAAAAATTACCTCAATAAAAATTTCAGAACTGAGAGAGAATAAACAGTTCTACGTAACCCGATTTGTCTGTATCTTTACTTAGAATCACTCAGGGTGAAGTTGCCGAGTGTTTCTGGCTCACAGCGATCCTTTTTGCAAGGAAATTTAGTCTACTTTTTACTTCGATTTACGCAGTTTCATAACTTGCAACACTGGTTATAAGTGCTAGACATCTAGAGAAGCGAAGTGGCTATTTCAAAGTTTCCGAGAGCAAGTTGATGTTTAGAAAAATAAGACAAAAACTAAACATTTTCATCTTTTCTTTCAATCTTTAAAAAATATTTGTGCCGTATAAAGCTGAATGCTCCGAATATTAACGAAAGCAAGAATATGTGCAAATGGCATTGAAAATATTTGTAGAGTGTTTTCTTAAAAAATCATTTTTACTAATTATTGAGCAGTGCCTCGTTTCTCGCCTTTTCTATATGCTCAAACTGCGCTCTCTTCACCAATAATAATTTATCGGCAAAAATATCTTAAGCTTTGATTGCGCACATTGAGATAAGCTTCCTTTATTTTTTCAACAAATTGGCGACGGTCCAGAGCAACGTCTGGCGCATTTGGCGTGGAATGACCCGAATGCAGGTGCATGTAAAACGTGCATGTAAAACATTTAAATGCAAAGCAATGGGAGGTGGGACCTGCCGAGCCAGAAAACCGTGGCTTTTTCTCGGCTGCCTTATGACAGTTTGCAGTACAGCGTTTTTTTTCGTATATGTTTCTAGCATGTAAATTTTTTGTGACTGTGGATAGATAAAGAAACTCAAGCTCAAACTAGCCTGAAAGCTTCTGCTGTGGAAACGTACGCAACAGACAGGCAAACCACGTTGGAACCACTCGGTGGTTTGCGCGTACATTAATTCAGCGCCAACCCATTTGGCTTTGCAAGTTCGTTCAGCGAAAGATTTTCGAAGATTCCGCGAAATTCGGTGGCAGCAGGAAGTACGTTCAACTACGCCAACGATCGGCATAGAACACAATTTTATTTAGTTCGTAAGCAATACGTGTTTGCTTTCTGCCCTGTTTGATCCACTACTAATCGATATCCTTAGTTGTTTTAGTGCTGCACTGTGCATAAAAGCAAGGGGGTGGGTCTTAGGTCTGGTCTGCTGAAAACCTTTAGTTTGAACCACCAATCATAAGCCGCCGAACTTAATGGACTCTCAAATGATTTCGTTTGGCATATTCTAGTGCAACATATCTGTAAAAGTGGTCTTTGTGGGTATTCGAGTCAGACTTGAAAGCTCTGTGTGCACTCTAAAATTCAGAAATAATTTAAAAAAATTGCTGCTCGCAGTGGCTCGCAACCGATTTTGGCGACAGAACTCAATGCAATTCGCACGCTGACGTCAGTGGGCGGACGGGGCGAGCTTGAAGGCTGGCGCTTCTCTCCACGGACGTCATCGGAGAAGGGGACGCGGGCAGAGGTGTGTCGCCCAAATCGGTTACGAGCTACTGCGAGCAGCAATTTTTAAAAATTGTTTCTAAATTATATGGTCCACGTAGACCTTTCACATCTGACTCGAATACCCACAAAGACGACCTCTATAGAGCTGTTGCACTAGGACATGCCCATCTAAATAATTTACGGGTCCCTTTAATTAAAAATTCTTTTCAGTTTAATAATACGTATACATCAGCGAAAGGCATGGGAAGAAATCTGCCTAGCCGCCAGACTACGAAAAAATAAGGAGCAGCCAATAGGAATCCTGTAGATTCCCGTAAGTACCGACATTCGGCCACATACCCTTTCTTATACAAGGAGGTTGGTCTGCCCGTGCGCAGTGCTGTCGAAGATTAGATTTCCTTCCAGAATTAAGCACGTAAGGCTTTTAGTTCCACTTCTTTGTTCGTCATCTAGAAATTGCGGCAAACTCATGATCTCGAAAGGTGAAATTCCTGCCCGAGTTGTAACTACGTGAGTAAAACTTCCACAGCACTTTGTGGCGGGCCCGGGACAACTGATTGCATTGAAGAAAATATAACACTTTTGAGCGAGAGAAAACCTAACCAAGCGCTTTGCGTGCCCCGTAACCATGTCGTTTCTGTTTATTTCACTACAGCAAGAAACTACTTGTAAGAAGGCTTAAAGGCATCAGAAGGCGTAATTTAATTCATTCATGCCTGTATTGGCATGTGAGGCGCTTGCCTAGCTAATATTACTTCTTCAGCTGAGTGGACACTTTCGTATTATTGGGTGCCTGTGGATCTAATTTGTGAGATGTCTTGTCAAATGCAGTAGAAATATGACCGCTACGCTATACTACCACTTCTGTGAGGCGTCATGCAGTTTATTAATACAAGAAAGCGCGAGATGGTTCTAAAAATTTAGAACAGGGGCTACCCTCATCTTACACAAAAACGGGAGCAGGTACGCACACGCAAGGCTGTAACCTAGAGGGGTTGAAATAATTTAAATATTTCAAAACACATACAAGTGTTAGCGCCACATATTATATTCGGCTTAGAACATTTATTCTTTTAGAGTATTTATTCGCCGGGTTGACACATGTCGCGCACGGCGACTCACAACTGTTTCTCTCCTGTAGGGGAAGCGCTAGCCCCAGTGTCGACTGAAATTGTGATCCTTCATACATAAGCATAATTTTCAGTCAGCAGCAAAAGCCAACCCAAGTGACAGTGTGTGCTCTCACACAGCAATTACAGTGGGCACCATAGCGCGACAAATTCATTATCGTCAGTGCTTTGGAACTTCGTTCTACCATGGCCACCACGTGATCGAGCCATGTCATCAATCAAGCCAGCTAGCTGTTGATGGAGAGCCGAGCGCAGAAAAAGGCTTTCACGTCCCATTTGAAAGTATGCGCCTGTCTTTTATTGTCGCTCGCAGAATTCGAGCCGTTTTCTTCACGCACACTCGAAAAATATCCCCTTTCCTAAGAAGCTCCCACCCTCAGCGTTGCGGTCTAAGTTTGGGCTGGTCGTTGGGCCTAAAAATACTACCCCTCCAGAGCACAGGAATTGCAGGCTGCTATGAGTGACGGAGCACATGCGCCAGCTTCGTGGGCATTTTTGCGGGAAAGACGCTGTTGTGGGCTCTCTGACTTGCTGGATATATTTTTTTTAATTTTCGTTATGTAAACATGGTTACCGCATTTGAGATATGCTTTGTGCACCCTCGTAATGCAAAGAATAAAATGTTGCTGCCCTACCTCGGTTCCGAAGGAGTCTAGAAGCATCGCCTTTTTTATCCTTACGAAACTGGTTCAGCCATATTGAACTGCTTAAGTACGCGCGGCTGCCTGCAGTAGTACTGTAATTTTTAGATTATAGCACTATTGTTCATACGTGGTGTATAGTCCGTAAGGCTGAATTTTGATGCTGAGGATGAGGCTGATGATGTTGATGGATTTTTATGGCGCAAGGGCAGCTTCGGCCAAAGAGCGCTATGACACTATAGGTATATTCGTCTAAACAGGGTGGGGGGGGGGGGGGGGTCAAATACCCTTTTCCCGAGCATTTCACCCCTGGTAAGCCGTTCACCAGCCCAGGGGAAAGATTGTAAATATTCTATCACCGGTGGGTTTCCTGCGGCGCTGTTGATCGAACCCCATACCTCCCACATGCGGGTCGGATGCTGAAACCACCAGGACAGCGCTGCGGTCGCAAGGATTAATTGTAAATCATAATGATAGGTCTAGCATTGGCATGCAGGCAGTGATTTCTGTATGTTACATCACAATGCTGGAGAACGCAAGAAGCGCCACTGGGGAATCAAAAGACACGGACCACGTTCTTTACAATGCCTAAACAAGTGCACAACTTCCGACCCTATAATAAATGCGTGTATAAATACAGACATGTTCCGCACATTCCAAAGCAAGTCACATGCTGAGCCAAGACCGGCGCTGCCCTTGAGTAAAATAGTGTGAAGCCAGCGCCGGAGCACCCATGGGCTCAGTGGTAAACCTTCATGAGGAAACCCAAGTTCGCAAAATGTGTTCCGCTTACCTCAATCAGCGCTAGATAACTAGAACGATAGCCAGAAAAGATAGGTACATGAGTACTTGTGTAGCGTTTCTGACGATGTTTATACAGCGATGTTCATTATCAGTGATTTGTGTGGCGAGCGTGTGGCGACGTTTTGATATCCCAGCGATGAGCTTGCAGAGAAGCCTCAATCATTGTTATTTTGAGAACTCTCAGCGTAACCTGCTGCGGCACTCTTTTAGTATTATGCTGCCTATCTTGTCTGTGCGGCTGTCACGTACCTATTTTGGTGAAATACTGATGAATTGCTGTAGAAGGCATATATTCATAACTGGAAATAACTTTTGTTTGTTCTAGAAACAGGGTACACCGCCGCAGTAGCCCTATATGTCAGGAGGTTGTTTCTTTATCGCGTCTGAACTTAAGCTATTCGAGATACTCGTATTCTTTAGCGAAACGAGCGTTTGGGCAAGTTGGTTGCTAAGCTTGGATATAACATAACAAAGCCTGGACATAACAAGCGAAGAGCGAGCCGCATCGACGACTCGCGATTCTCTCGAGACGCGGAAGATGGCGTTGCTGCCCTGATTGTCGCATCCAGGTTTCTCTGGTTGTTGTGCTTTGCTATTTCTGTACGCAAATTGCTTCTCTTTGCTTCCAAGCGTTCCCCCCTGGTATCTCACAATGAACGGTGCAACACTAAGCACGATCAGAGATTGGGAAATAGTTCTACAGTGATAAAGTCAAAACATTCTTGGTTTGTATTCGGACAGCTTCGTCCGTATCGTGAACAGTTTCTTTGCAAAAATTTGGATACCAGAAGTGTTCTAGTAGGTATAGTAGGTATATAATCTAGTAGGTATATATGAATTGTCAGGAGAGAGAAATTGAGCTAACATACTGGCTCTTGCCTGCAGGTTGTTACACACGCACGTGCATGCGTTCGCGCACACGCAGACAGGCACCGACTCGACACCCAAACACGCGAAAGCGTTACCCCGCGTCGGTAGCCGCCGCGGTGGCTCAGTGGTTATGGCACTCGGCTGTTTACCCGAAAGACGCGGGTTCGATCCCGGCCGTTGCAGTCGAATTTCGATGGAGGCGAAATGCTATAGGCCCGTTTACTGTGCGATGTCAGTGCACGTTAAAGAACCCCAGGTGGTGGAAATTATCCGGAGCCCTCTACTACGGCGTCCCTCATAGCTTGAGTCGCTTTGGGACGTTGAACCCCATTAAATCAAACCTTTGCCAGGCGTCGTTCGGAGACAGAGTGAGATATGAAAAATACATTTATCGTTTCAGGACGCGCAGCTTTTAGCTCTGTTGGCAAAAATCTCAGTCAACAATTGCCCTAAACCCCGAAAAAGTTCGAGCCGAGAGCAACGCGGAAACCGACAATAGAATTAACATCGGAGTTTCCATCACAAAACATTCATGCACAAAGAATTTTCGACCCCCCCCCCCCCCAAGCTGGGTTCAAACCAGCGTCAAAACGTCACCGAGAGAGAAAGAGGCCTGAAGCCTCAGACTGCTCGGCCCATTCCACAATATCTTCTTTTTTTGCATGAAAAAAATACTCATTCACTGACCTTTATCAAATTTAACACAACCATGACAAATTGTGCGATTCTGGCATTCCCCTCATTTTTCCGGGAACATGCCACTGATAACGGTAATATTTGTACCTTGTATTCGTAGTACAGACCCGGGCACTATTTGTAAACGAGATTAGCGTACTGATAATACATGGCAAATAAAACATTTCCGCGTCAGTCATATTCTCAGCAGTGGTTAGCCAGACGTTAGTATGCCTGCAGCTGGGAGTGCTGAACGTTGATTCTCTCTTATCTGCACATTGATGGATTTTCCCCTCTGGCTTACATGAAACGCAGCACCTGACTCATGAATTTAATAGAATAAGAATCTTGCACAGGTGTTATGTGTAAACGCGGCCTGTGCCACTCTTGGTGTCCCTGTTGCCCTTGAATCTACAAGAAGCTTGTGAACGATTGGCGATATTTTTCGAATTTTCTTGGCGAAAAAACAACACGTCGACACCAGAGCGCCCCCCCCCCCCCCCCCCCCCCTCGCTAGCAAACTTGCTGTCATCATCTCCTTTGTGAGTGCCCTGCTTTGGCGACGGAAGGACGTACGCTGCGTTGTGCCCTGGACCGCCTCGACACTCGCCCTTTCACAGAGGTTAAGATCATGGGACCCCGTGGTGGCCACAGCACTCGACAGCCCCCAAGACCAACAAGGCGGCGGGCTTCACGAACTGGTTGTGACTGTGCCCCTCGCCCCTTCTCTCTTCCCTTTTCAATCCAGCCATCTTTCTTCCCCGGTGCAGAGTAGGCAACCAAACCGCCCTTCTGGTTGACACCAGTTGCCTTCCTCTTCCTCCTTATCTCTCTCTCTATCTAAATTTCACGCTCTGCTCGTTCGCTTTAACATTACTTCAATATAAAAATATAGTTATGTTCTGACAGTACGTAGAGAAACCAAAAGCAGTATTTACATCCGGAAGGTGACAAAAAAATGGCCAGGCTTAGCTTGGTTAAGCCAAGAATGCGTTGCATATCTCGATGGAGTTCCGTGCTGCTCCGTTGACTCGATAGGCTATTGACTCGATCGCCATTGAAACTGCCCGTGTAGCAGAGCTCGATCGCCTTTGAGTCGATAGACTATCGGTTCGAGGGCCCTCGAAATGCCCGTGTGACAGGGGTATAAGACTGTCCCGGCGAAGGAGCGCAGCTCTTTTATACATATGCCATGACGTCAATCATAGGGCAGTGCCCCTAGCGGGAGGAGCGGGAGTCAGGTGGTGGCTGCGGCCGCGCGCGACCGCGCGAGTTGGGGCCCAGCTTTTCCTCCGGCTGTCGTGACGTCACGTCAAGTGGTTGCGCTAAAGGTCAATGGTGGCTGCCCGGCCGCGCCCAAGGGCTGAACTGAGTGATTGCAATATGCAACGCATAAAAATGATGCGCAGAAAGCAGTGCCGCTGAATGCCGCCATTAGAGAGCTATTTTGGCGAGAATTAAAACGATGTAAATGCTTCATAGGAACTTAGGCTGGCGGATCAGATATAGAAGGTTGCAGGCATGCGGTGGGCGCAGCTGGCAAAGGACAGGGCTAATTGGAGCGACATAGGAGAGGCCTTTGATCTGCAGTGCACGTAGTCAGGCTGATGATGATGATGATGATGATGATCATGATGATGATGATTAGATAGCGTCGGTGGGTGTCCAATGCACTGGACAACTAGGGTTTACGAGGACGAATGTCCTGGCATAGGAGTACTGACGCAATAGTGTCCAATATGCTGGGAAAATGCTACCTACCGACGTCTCAGGAGGATATGTCTTTTTTTGTGTTACTTCTACGTCGTCGTCATGCAGAATCCCATTCAGCATGTGCACGTGTCACCCATTCCGCCAGGGAGAAAGAAGACGGTAACCCGCGTGCCCCTTTGCGAACGTGCCCTCCGCGGAGCGGCCAGCGTCGGCGGGCTGTCCCTCAGCTGCTGTCACTCCGAAGGCGGCCGCCGCCGTCGAACGGGATCTTAGGGGAGCGCCCAACAGAGAGCGTGCGCCTCGGCTTGGCGCACCACCCGGGGAGCTGTTCCATCCTGACTACCTCTGCCTCGCTGCTTGCGAGAAGAGCGACCACCTGGTGCGTCCGGAAATGCGGCGTCGCAGACTTCATGAATGCCAACACCGACGAACGATACCTGCGCTGCAGCTCAGGCGCCATCCAATATGTGAAGTCCAGTCCGCAGGATCCACCAGGTATGGAGCCTTTGCTGTTCGCCGCGATTGCTCAGGGGCTCATGGTGCTCCCGTCGACAAAAGTGGACGGGGTGACCGCCTGCACCTGCGTGCCCGTCACCTTCATGATTTTGTTGGTGGCCAGACTGCTGCAAACGATAATTCGACTCACGACAACACACACGGGCTTCACCGCCTGCCAAAGAAGCAAAAAGTCGTACCGCATCGAGCCTTTGCAATCAATGCCGCTGCTACGTGGCGGCCACAGGAGACGCTGAGCTTGCGTGACTGGACGAACACGGCTGCTGCGAACTGCCTCCTACTGGAAAATGGCTCGGCTCTGGTGCGAAAATGTTCGGACACTCAACTCTACTGCAATCCAAACTTTCGTCCGGGAGCCGCAAACTTCTGCCTCAAGAACTCAAGGAAACGCCCCAACGAGAAAGTAACGCCAAGGAACCTATGTGACCAAATCCTTCTGTCTCTTCTCTTTAGTACCCAGGGAATGGTTGCGAGCTCGGCCACGTGCATCACCAACAACAGGAAGGAACAACGTCGGCAAGAGCCGCTCCAGTGGGGACATCAAGAAGGCGTTTCAGGCCAGCGGGAACGACGGAAGTTCTGCGTACACCCTGCGGAGGTATGCTCCCTCGCACCCAACTTCACTGCGTCCACCGCCAAGATTCGAGTGCACTAGCATGTGGCGCAGGAGAACCACCGGCTTCATCCAACACCTTCTAGACCCAATCATCGCTTTGGAGCAGGACTTCTACGTGCCTGTACGGGATGGAGCACGATGGTGCCGGCCACTGAGGCTGCTCGCACTCTGCTTCAACGCGATGGATACGGCCCAGCTTCAGGGTGTACTTGTCCGGCGATAGCCACTTGCGCCGGACATGTTACGCCTATTTAAGACCATCTGTTGCTCGAGGGCGCCTGCATCACAGCCATTGCATGTGGCCGGCGTCACACCTTCAGGAACTCCTCGAGGCGTCTAAACTGGTGCAGACGACCCCAGATGCAGAGAGAAGCAAGTGTAAAAGTTCGCATCTTGGTCAGCTACTTCGGCACTGTCGCTGAGGTCGAGCTTAGTTCTCAAAAGCCGCTGAGCAAGAACTGCCGAGGCTGAAGATAATCTCTTGATACGCACCAGTATGCATCAAGTGGTGTTGAGGCGCATCTCGAGACGTGTGCGTAGGTTCTCAGGCCCTTTCGAGAAGCCCATTTTCGTCGGCAATACGAAAAGGAAAAACAATGGCAGCTAAGAAGGCAAGAAGGCCAGCGAGGTCCGGATTTTCCCAAGAGCATGACATTAAGAAAATATTTATATAAGCAAGATTTGCTCATGTTGTTACCTGCCTCAGCCCAACAAGAAATGCCACCATGCTGTTGAACAAAACGAACTGTATCCAGGTGGTCTTCTTACATTTCTTCCTACCTAGACACTGCAATTTACACCCGTGGAGTCAAGACCACAGTTGGCGCCTGTGTCAGGGTCAGCTCGCAGGCCTCGCAGTCGTAGAATCGGAGCCTCAAGTTAAAAAAATGTTTTTCTGGATCTGTGATGGATGACTATGAGCTCGGACCACGCTGCACAGACTTCGGCTTCCATGCCAGCCTTCGGTGCGATCGCATGCATGAAGTTACGAGAAATAAAACCCACCTTCTGCCACGTCGCGTTGTTCTTCCTTGTGAAAATGCGCGTTAGCTTAGTGTATTAGCGGTCATGATGTAGACTGAGATGCTCACAGCATTAAACGTTGAAGTCCTTATTGACCGTACAAAACATTGACACTCGCGACAGCTACAATTTCTTCGTCTATAGAGTTAGTGTTAAATGCATAGTTCTGAACTCTCATGGCAGCCTGTTAAACAGCGCCCTCAATAGCGCGTTCTACCTTCCACGTATAGCGAACGTCTCGAGTTTCAGCATCTTCAGCGCAGCCACTTCCCCCACCTCCTAGGAAATTCGCAATCCAAGATGCCGTTTCTTTGCGGCAGATTCAGACCAACACTTTCCAAAACTCCATGGAGTACATCTCACACACCCGACATTATACACCGACACATGTCCCTAGTGCCAGGCCCGCCCTACACGCTTCCACAATTCGTGGGGAAGTGATGCTTTCAAACCAAACAGTCTACAGACGGAAGACACGTCTTTTGGGCGGAGGGAGGCGCTGCTGGCCAGCGATAACCACGACGACCAACGGGCCCTCATCCACCAGGTCCGCAGGGCAGCTGAAGCCAGTGGAGCCCTGGAATAAAGACGCCGCCAACTTCCTTCCTTTTGTTTAATAAAGTTTCAAGCCCTGAGCCTTACTTGCCCCATTGAGCGCGAAAACCTGTCTCTGTGCGTGCGTGCGTGCGTGCGTGCGTGCACGCGCGCGCGGGGGCTCGTGTGTGTGTGTGTGTGTTAGAACTCGATGGTACTCATAAAACATGACGTCCTCAGGTGGCAGTTAAATTATTGACTGGTCGCACGAGGTTGCTCAGGAAGGGCATCCTTGATAGCACGAAGTCTACCGGTGGCAGCACCATCTCATTCCAGGGCATTGACACACCGCTTAACCGCTGCATCACTGCACCAGGAGCGGTGTGAGGACTCCCATGGATCTATGAATGTTAAGTTGAGAAAGACCAATTTTGCATACATGGCCATTAACCCATCAGGCGTCGTGCGGGCCGCGGTATGGCGGCGACTGGCTTCCCGAAGTTAGCGCACAGAACAGAAGGGGTGCGGCGGCGTCGAAGCGGCGGCTCCGTAGAGCCATGCAGAGCTAGAAATGCTAGCTGCGTTCTATCGGGTTATATCACGTCGCAGGGCGCGGCGACTGCGTTCACGAGGTGAGCGGGCGGGCTCACGCCTTCTCACACATAAACATTCTTAAGTTACTCTGCCGACTACTTTCGTCCTCATCCTGCTGTTGCACAACGTGCGCGACCATCGACTAAAAAGGATATATATTGGCAATTGCTTCACGCCTGGATCTCGCACGAACTTTAAAAGACACGGCTCTTGAGTTGGCATCTTTCGGTATTCCAGCAGAGCCTAGTCAGCATGTGGCACTTAACCATAATTACAGTGCTCAGAAAGTCAAGGCTGTTGACGTAGGGACACAAACATTATTGTATGCTGTCTTTGCACTGCCACCAAATCAGTATAAATTTTACATTGCTAAGCTAAGTGTTAGCGATGCTGCACCGTGGACGTTAATGCGTCTGAGGATCGGCCTACTCTATGCTCACTTGGCCTACATGTTTGAGATTTCTGTGTTGCTCGTGAGGAAGATTTTCTGTGCAATGTTGGCAGTACTGGCAGAAATTCGCCGGCAGATTTGATTATATGGCTGTCTTGCGAGACAATTGGGCGGTCCCTGCCCAGTTGATATGCTTAGAGTAAGTTCAAGGACACAAGGTGCATTATTGACTGCATGAAAGTACACATGCGGGATTCTAAGAAGCTGTATGCACGTGCCCAGATGGACAGCTACTACAAGGGGGCTAACAATGATTTTGAGTTGCGATTGCTCCCAACGGTTTTACCATGTCTGCGTCTCGTGTCAAGGGGGGGGGGGGGGGGGGGGCGTACGTCTGACAGATTCGTTGTACAGAACTCTGAATTCTGAAGTTACCTTGCCAGTGGTGATGAGGTAATGGTATACAGGGGATTTGTGTTGAATGACGAAATGAAAGCCAAAGATATCCAGCTCTATCATCAAATTTTTACCCTTGTAAAGCAGAGGTTGCCGGAAAAAGAAGTGACTCGAAAAAGGCGGATAGCATCTTTGGGGAAGCACATAGAAATGGCAATCAATCGTATAAAGAAATTCAAGGTGGTAAAGCAGAGTGCAAAGTTTGCCTATCTATCACAAGACATTGGTGAATGACATCATTACACTTTGGGTAAGAGTGTGCAATCTGAAGCCGTGCCTTATTAGTAGAAAATAGTAATGTTTCCCCGTCACTTGTTTTATGTAACAAAGGACGTGCAGGAAAGCACGTCATAGCTTGAAATTGCTGCGATAGACTTTATATGGCAGCATACAGAACAGTCAAACTAGCTTTGGTCTCATGAATACTGTAAATAAGTGCGCTGGTGCGAAGCAGACATCACTGCACAACTTGCTGCTTAGGCGGCACACTATTGTTGTGCGCAATGCCAAGCTCGCAATGACATTTCCTGAGCACTAGCGGCCATTATTAGCTTCACAACAGTTGCCGCTTGCACCTTGTGTTCTGGACTTCCTCAGTTTTGTACAACACTCAGGTTTGGAACAATCCATTGCATTAATGCCGGTAATTAAAATAAAAACCAGACTATGTTTTCTAATGAGGAGTTGGATTTCTACGACGAGAATTTTTTAGCAAGGAAATAAAAGATCTTGTTCAGGTTTCAAAAACACAGTTTTACTCAAACTGCAAACATACAACTGCCATATAAATTTTATATGTATGCTGCTTTTCGTGTGTTTTGTGTTTTGTGTCATTCGTTTGCCGAGATGCTAGCTCCAGTATATTAAAACAAATAAAAATGAATTAACCTGACTGTGAAATTTCCTCAGTTAGCACTATGCAGAAACATGCTGTATGTTTCCAGTGCTGTCGAATTTCTAGCTGCGTTATCGTTGACCAAGGCAGGGAGGTAGGAGCAAAAGAAAAAACAGGTATCCTAGCAAGGCTCAGCTCAACGAATTCTGGGTCGTATTTAACCTCTATCAGGACACTCTTTTTTTTGTCTATGCATAAAAAAGCACTGCTGCCTTTTGCATCAGCACATAAAAAATTGCACTTGGCTATAGTAGGCACCTCGGCATAATTTGGAAAGAAAATAGCCTTCATCTCCTTTCCTCACATCACATTTCCCACTGTCCGAAAGAGACGCACAGCACTATACATGTGGGCACTAAATCTCTAAAAGGGAGCCAGTGCCTGCAAGACCATCTAAACTAGCAGAGAGAAATGGGCGGCTTTATGATGCAATTGTGCTCTACCTTAAGACCTAACTGCCAGTTCCTTCCTCAAACACTTTCCTTGCCAGAGGCTCGCACTTCTTCCCGTCTGAAGTGGCTTTGTTCCCGCAAAAATTACTATTCAAGAAACTTGCAACAGACTATTGTGGACCGAATGTTCTTGATGGAATATTCTTTCCTGATTAATCCACATCCCCATATGTTTGTACTTTTTTAAGCGCGGTATTTCATGCCCTGTATTGATACTGCTCTAGTTCAGCTGGCGCTAAATACCGTACAATTTTACATCCCAGACTCCCCCCCTCCTTTCACCGCGCGGAATTTCTTTTAGTTTTCCTCGCTGTGGTAAAATACTCGGCTTCCTACTAACGTCAATTGTTCTTACATGACTATATAGGAAGGATTGACATTTGGACCTGGTGGCAAGAACTTCAAGCATCCCTAGCTGTGATAGGATCAGGTGTAAGCTCTGTGATGTGCCAGTTGTCCCGAAACCATTAAAATTCTTTGTAATCATGCTAACCTAACTCTGCAAAGACGCTTGAGCGTGACTTAAGAAACCGGCAAGTCATGGGTTCGATACAATGTTCCTAGGGTGAGCCCACATCTGCCTCTTCGGTAACCTCTACGCCTGTACTAAAATACACACAGGAAATACACGCTGGTCTTATTAACGTTTCCCCGCTGCTGTTTTAGCGCCATCAAGTGAAAATATAGCGCTGTAATAATCAGTCTGCAGGAAGTAAAATAATATTTTTCTGCTCCCATTTAAACTGTTTTGTTTTCGTTTCATTTGACGCTGACTGTACACCTAAGCAAAATATTACACTTCCACAAACAGGAGACAATGCAGAATTACTTTTAAAACCTAGCATGCACTTTCCTTCCAGCTTTAAAAACTCGGACGCTCTTAGTGCGGCGTGTCTACGTGTGTTTCGAAACGGTTATTCGTTAAACAACATCAGGCGTCATTTGAGCTCCGTGATGCAACAGAGAAGTAAAAAAACGATATACCTAGGTAACGAAACGCAGTCACGCACTGTCGGCAGCCCGGAAAATCTCGTGCGTAATAAGTGGAAGTGTCTGCATGCCTCGCGAGACAAACAAAAAAGTAATAAGAGAAACGAGAACAGGATTCCTGGAATAATATTTCACTTTGTTGGGTTGGTACAGAGACGCGATAGCTTTAAGCGTGCCAGGAATTACGATTGGCGAAGGAAAAGTGCGAACAGGACAAAGGGTAGATATTGATTCCTAATAACTCTTTTCCTTCAAAACGCATTTTTTAAAGAATTGCTGGAACAAATTCATTAAGCAGAGACTTTCAACATTTAATGCGTAACACACATTTTCTAAATTATGTTTGTAAGGCTGCTTTAAAGGCTCCTTGCTCCCGTTTGTGGCAAAGCTTATCTACACTCCGCTAGCTTGATAAACTCTCAAGGAACGATTACTCTAAAACATTCCCAGTAACGACTCACCAGTATAGGAGCTACAGCCGTCCTGATCAAGCCATTTCTCTACGCACCTTTCAAATGTGCCCCATCTCAGGAGGCTTCTCTCCCAAGTGTCTCTCCTGACCAGCCTGTATACAAGCAAAGTTTTTTTTTATTCCTTCCGCTCTGGGAGGAGGAGCTAATCAACGCCATTAGTGTTCACTATGCGCGCTGTATACGAGGAGGAATAGCTCGCCGAGGCTTGTAACTTGAACGCGGGGAATCCACTCCAACGCAAACCGCGTTTCTATATACGTTTATAAGAATGTAGCTACGAGGCGGAGTAGCGTGTGAGCGACGGTTTCAGAATGTAGAACCACTTACACTCGATACAGAAACCGTACGCATGCCACAATTGGCAATTAACTCATTATGCACGATATTCATAATAATAATAATAATAATAATAATAATAATAATAATAATAATAATAATAATAATAATAATAATAATAATAATAATAATAATAATTGGTTTTTGGGGAAAGGAAATGGCGCAGTATCTGTCTCATATATCGTTGGACACATGAACCGCGCCGTAAGAGAAGGGATAAAGGAGGGAGTGAAAGAAGAAAGGAAGAATGAGGTGCCGTAGTGGAGGGCTTCGGAATAATTTCGACCACCTGGGGATCTTTAACGTGCACTGACATCGCACAGCACACGGGCGCCTTACGGTTTTTCCAGGAAACGAGGGAAGCGAGAATGGAGCGCAGCTGACCTCTCCGACAGATATACGTCCTGTGCGAGTGGTCTAAAGAGCAAAACATACGGCCTCGCATGCGCGGGAATTTGGATATGCGAACAACAGGCCGTATATCCATATGTCAGACCTCCACCCCACCCTTTCTCTGCCGCGCGGCCGAGGTCTTCCTAAACAAGCTGCGCGTGCGCATCGCGTTCACCGAGGGCGTCCTCAGCAAAATGAGAACGGCACGACCACGTTCTTAACAAACTTCCAAAGGACCAGCCGAAACCCAACCCCGACACACACTCTGCTTCGGTGCTCTCAACAAATGCCCGACATAGGGTAATTCGTGTGGCACTGCCCGGCCTAACATGGGCCCCCACACGTCCGCTGGTAATATGTGAGTAGATCCAACCGAGACGAGATCCTTCAGCAACTGGCGCAAGCTTGTGTAACTTTGCCCGATAATGCAAGCTCCACCTCATAACATTGTGTGCAGCAAAGCGTTGCAATATACCGAATTGTGTCGTGGTCACACAACTGGCCTTTTTTCCATACATCCCACCATCCTTCCCCACACCCTTGGGCTAAGGGCCCTTCTTCAAAAATAAATAATTGATTTTTTCATTAGACTTTTCACAGCTCGCTGTAACAATTGAGTACTATGCCGCGGAATAAATCTGCTCTGACCGTGAGAAGAAAAGCTGCGGAAAACACAAGAAGACACACGCAAAACAGGTGAGGACTCCCAAAATAAATGAAAAGTGCGTTTTTGCCGAGAGGTTACACTTAAGGTTGTGAACTTGTTTCTGAAATTGGGACGTCTCTCAATATAACGCAGAAAGCGGTTCAGGTGGCCACCGAGAGTGAGACCTATAGTGCGGCATTTCTTTCCTAATTAAATAAACGTCTGCGGGTGAATACGAGCTAGCGACATAGGTTTCGAGCCATCGCCTTACACTCTCTTCCTGTCCACTGCCAATAAAATGTGACAAAAGTGCTGCCCCTTAACATTCGAAAACTGTCAGCGCCTCGCTGACAAAAATTGAAAGCGGTTAAATTCTATTAAACTTGTGTTAGCTATATGGTTACGATTGGTTTTAATTGCAGTTAACTAACAAATACTAATTAATTCGGATCGCTAACTAGTACAGCGCATTTCCACTCAACTTTAGCTTTCCAATGGTATATGACTCTATGTTATAGCGTAGTTTGGTATTAATTGCGATCATTTCATTAACGCTAATTAATTCGAGTCGGTAATAAGCATAGCGCATGTGCACTCAACCCAAGCTTTCCAATGGTATCTCACTCGATTCTAAAGGGGAAAGTTTGGTTTTAATTTGTAAATAACTTATTAAGGCTAATTCTACCCAGTCTTTAGTCGCCATAACTGCGTAACTAACCAATGTTCCAAACTCATGATTGATAATGTGACGTATACTATGCTTAGACACATTGCTCGACAGCAGCGAAATCGACTAAGTCCCGGCCGCTATGACCTTGGCTGATCTTGAAGGTCAAATTACCGACATAGAGCGTTTTCCGAATCTGTACCCCGGTGAGTAGAGCTACACTCTAGAATGCGACTGCAAAGTTCAGGCGACCATGCGTTAGGGAAACATGTAGCTCGTAAATTGTGATTATCAGCCAGCGAAATTCTCTGGATATTACGCATAGCGCTGATGCGTTTTTGCCGTCGCCTACGCCGGCACGGACATTAGCCATGTTCAAAACGAAATATGCCCGTTTTGCCGTATTCCATAGCGCGCACAGTTGTAATGTTTACCTGAATATCGGGACCACCCTACCTATGCCCATCGCGTACCTACATAAAATCTCCAAGCCTGATAAGGGGCCCCTCAAATCCAAAAGAAATCTTTTCTCGGTGCGATTTGGGAACGGCAGCAGTTATACGTGGGTACGTAGCACCAACGCCTGTCGCACGCAGCACAGGCGGCACCGGCCGCAGATGACGACGCACCGAGGAAACAAATCGGATCCAGACGTGAATGTGAGGCTCCTCTAATATATTTGAAGGCGGATGACGACCGGCATTAATTAAGCCTGCGCTTTCAATGATAGGTGATAAAATACCAGGGCTCTTCTAGGCGTTTTTTCGCTAGTCTGTGTACGGTTACATTGGTCGTACAAGCAGTTAGCCACCCTTGAATACCACATACCGATCGCAGTCTAGGACTGTTGCAATATCATGAAAGAAAACTGCGTGTTGCACCCGATTATTGGAAGCACACACGTTGATGAATCTCTACGATTTACAGCGCAGCCGAATGTCGCATATGTCAGGCGCCCTTCTTTGTCAACCAAGTACATGAAGTAAGAAAGAGAGACTATTTTTGAAGCGCAGAAAGCAGCCCAACGAAAGGCCCGCCGAGTGCGACACACAGACATTGTAATATATCACAAAGGCCAAAGGGCCGCGGGGCCAACTCTATATTCAATTCACTTCCTATATTATTCTCTTCAACAGCCACTATGCCTAGCTGCCTGCCCTGAAACAATCGGCGCAACTGTAGCTGTTTCTCCCTAGACCGGAGCCCACAGACATTGATTGTTGCGACGATCAACTGATGGGCGTCCACCACGGCAACCAACTAGCACTTAAGTCAAGCATCCGCTATGTCTGGCGCCAGTTCGGAAGGTGAGACCTCCCCGGAGCTGGCACCCTCTTTCTTTGATATGGAGTGCCGAGGAGATCTCTTGCTCTTGGACTTTCGACGATTGGACTTATGCTTGGTAGGGACGGTGTCTTCCTGAGAAGAACTCGCCGACATGCCATGCTGCGAGGCCACACCTGGACTTCGCACATCCGTGCCATGTCAAAGTTGCCGTTAGGGAGTAAACTGCAAGGCGGACAATCAGCTGCCTTATGGCACATCCGACAGTGACATCAGGAATCCCAGCAGTGCGGGGACTGGGCTGCATTCCCAGATCGAAGCTCCCCACAACTTGACCAATAAATAAATTTTCCAACACCATCGGCACCACTGCCGCACCACCACCGTTTTCTTCCTCCCGCTCGCCAAAAGCGCAGGCACGCGCACCAAGAGCGTCGTCATTGACAGTGTGCATTTTCGGTGTTTTTTGTACCTGTCATTTGACGGTCGACATTTGCAGACAGCTGATCCGTCCGTAAAGGCTGGGTAGGCGAACGCTGCCCATCAGGAACGGCACCAGACATTGCAGCAGTAGGCGCTTATTCTATGGGTGGAACGGCTGACATGCCACTAGCAGCATTCAAAACCTTTGTGGCATCCATCAGATGTTCCGGTAAGGTGTCCTCTACATCATGGGAGCCACTGCGGAGCTTATCAGCATACGACACTATGCGCGCTTCTGTAATACGGCTGAATCGCCGACAGTCATCGCACCGAGGATTATGGCAGTGACAGTGTATATGCCAAACCTTGTGGCAATGGCGACACAAAGGTGGCCATCCTGGAACTAAAACCAGGCACTGTACACCACAAACTGTCAACAGATGAGGCACGTGGTTGAGCGTGACGCCATCAGCAAGGGTCAAGGCAAAATCTCTATTGAGAGTACGCATCCCCAGCATTTCCCGAAACGCTAAAGTGCTCCACTGTGGTGGAAGTAACTTTCCCGAAGCTGGAAGGGCGCAAAGCATGTAAAAATCTTTTAGGTCTTCTAGGAGGCAAAGAAGCTTGAGTTTAACAGTCTACGGTTCCCGGGCTATCGACCAAGCAAAAACTATTTTTCACCTCTAACTCTCCGGAGCTCAGGAGCTTAGCTTTTTTATCTAACGCTGTCTTGTATGCCATCACCCACACGTGGACATTTGTAACTGTTCAATGGCCCTGATTTCATTTAGGTCCATGACAACGTGTAAGGCATCTTTAAAGTCCTAGGCACGATAGAGACATGGCCTGCAAGGTTCGCATGCACAAAACTAAGCTGAAAACCAGCTTACTGATAGGCAGACGGGGCAGAACCGCATGGTAACTATTACTGTTGGTAGACACCTTAACAGTCCCTCAGCCTAGGGGCCGATTTATCCATTTCAGCGGAGATTATCAAGACCGCTACCGTTTGGAAAGCCGCCTTCGTCTTTCTACCTGGCCACGTCTGCACGTTGACTTGGCTGAGGTACAAGGGGGTAGTGATGTCTGCATGGCGTTGGCGTAGGAAGCTGCGTGGCGTTGGAAGCTTAGTCGTGTGGTAATTAGTGGAGTGAACTAGACACATGCTAATTAGTGAGATATTAATTAGAGTAACATTACGTGCGTAAACCGCAGTGTAAAAGAGTTCAAAGACAAAAATCTGAAAACTGTTGTGATGATTGTGATGAATGCGAATAAAGAGCAGTGACAGCTTGTGAAAAGAAACCGCCAAAGGGAGGCATTACGCTGTCGCGTCATGCACTTAAAGGCGGAGCGTAACAGTCCCACTATATTTTTTTTATGCGTGGTGCCTCCGATGATAATCATCTGTGTCTTTTCCGACGAGAGTTGCATACCAGCGTTTAATAGAGCATGCTCTAGTTTAAACGTTACAACCTGCATTTCGGCAACAGCGTCCTGTTAGGACAGCATCTGTAGTCAACGCGTTCTGTCCATAGCGTGATGTCATCGTCATACATGGTTTGCCGAGCTGCAGACGAGATTGCAAACTAGAAGCTGCAGACGTATCCTCTGACGTTCAACAGACATAACCCTGCTGAACGGAACATACTTTAGAAGATGTAGAATAATGTTGTGATCTCTTGAAATTTTCTGCAGCAAAAAAACAACAACAAACACAGCAGTCTGAAGATAGAACAGACGTATCAAGATCGTAACGAGGTAAACATAGCAATGCCACGCAACAGCAGTGTACATTCCTGCAGTAAAGATAATTGTCGAAGAAGCAAAAGTAAACAGATAGGAATGTTCGTACATTTGAACTCTTAAGCTTCTCCACGCCGACACCTTCCCGCGGTACAATACCTAGCTGCTTCGATCGTCTCAGTGAGGTATTTCGAAATGAAAAAAAAAAGAACATTCAGCCTTGTGTCAGAATTCTCTTGCAATTATAAATGCAGTAGTGCCCCATGCTTCCTCTAAGAATTCGTCGCGTGCAAACAAAATTACGCCACGGATAACAGTGGCCAGCAATCACGGCGTTACGCGCCGCAACAGCGGACACATCATAACACCTCATTGACAACCACAAAACTGAGCCAGTTTATTCAAAACTATCCGGATATACTTCACAAAGTCAATTCAGAAACTTTTAAATCAAAGTGTCAATTTTGTGGCCAATACGCAGACCTATATCATAGGGTATGGGCCTGCCATGCTAATAGTTATGTATAGGTATAATAGAACAGCCAACGTGGGGAGGTTGAGAGGTAACCTGTCCGGCTCGGACCTTAAAGATTAAGGATTTCTTGTCAAAATATACGGACAGCAGCTTTTGCCAACGGAGTCCTGGATAGAGGACCGGACCACCTTCCCTTGAACCCCTCCCCTTTTTTAGTGAGAAAGCATTACTAGTGCCAATACAAGAAAAGCCGGTGGTGTATGTTAGTGCGGGGGTGGGGGAGGAGGTGTACTCGCAGGTGGTACGGAACATCCAAGCGATGGGAAAAAAAAGGGTGACATCAACAAGCGGCTGTAGAACGCACACAGCAAGCCGAGCACCGCACGATTGAGGTGTCCTCGACACATACTCGCGCGCTGCTTTAGCCACTGTCGAGGGCACGACTGTAGAGATGCATTAATATTGGCCACGAAAGCACAGATACTACTGCGAATTCAATCCTGCTGTAAACTGCCGCAGTCGCTCAGTGCTTATGGTTATGCTGACTCGAAAGACGCTCGATTGATCCCAGCCTCGTGGGCTGCATTTCATCAAGGCGAAATGCTAGACGCCCGTGTACTGCGCGATGTCAGTGTAAAGTAAAGAACCACAAGTGGTCGCCGGAGCCCTCCACTCTACGTCATCTCTCATGACCTGAGTCGCGTTGGAAAGTTAAACCAAATAAAACCATACCAAACCATACCAATTCCTTCTCGCAGTTCATTGGCTGAAATGCCGCCATGTGCTCTTTACCATTGTAATCAAGCAGTCGGCGCAGCGGGTGATAAAACTGGACAAAATCTATGGGTGCAGTTGTATTATAAAGGCGAAAAAGTTTATCAAGGTACTGTAAGAATAGAAACACCTCTTTGCAAGGTATTCAACAACCGAGTGCAGGCTAAATATTTTAGTGTATTATAGGTAAAAAAATTCATTTCCATAATGTGCGAACAAACGACGTGAGATGGGACAGAAAATTTATCTCTTTTTTTTCCTAAATAAAATGCCCCTGAAAGGGGGCGTCAAGAACACAGCAATCTTACTGGCCATACAGACATCCACACAGAATGGCTAAAAAGGAGTTCGATCGAAAAATTTATGAATATGGGCAAATTAAACACCACAAATTTAACATAGTAAGGCCAAGGAAGTCACAGTTCTATTTGGCACTATCGCCACAATAATGCTTAAATGGTAGATATAGAGCATACAGAAAATAAAATTGGCAGCTTATCGGTATCTTCTTTCACTCCCTCCTTTATCCCTTCCCTTACGGCGCGGTTCAGGTGTCCAACGATATATGAGACAGATACTGCGCCATTTCCATTCCACCAAAAACCAATTATTATTATTATTATTATTATTATTATTATTATTATTATTATTCGGTCCAAGGCATCGGAGTAATTAATAGTAGCGCACGGATACGACTATCAACACGGTGCTTCATGAAGCGTTAAGAAATTTTTCACGGTTCCTTGATTTAAGGCCTCACTCCCTTTTTCGCTTTGCTTTTTCTCCACGACAAATTGTCCTGCGTCATCCCAAGCGCGCTTTTCCATACCTGGCACTGCATTAATAATGAGCACGCGGACAATAGCACAAGAACCTGAAGAGTGTGTTGCTTTCAGCGCCTAAGCGTTCGGCTCTGTGCATTCCAGCGCCCAGAAAAAGATAAAAACTATTGCTATGCGAGCTAAGGAACCTCCTGACAGGCGATTGCGAGTCAGTTACGAAACTGCCGTCTCACAGGCGCGAGATCATTTTCCAATATGGAAGTTCCACCTGTCACTTCGGCAGTCTTCTCACCTATTCCGATTGTTTCGGTGCAGTGATTGGCTGCGTTTTCATGACAACATGCAACCTCACTGAGGATGAGTAGCCCACTGGATGGGAAAAACCAACACGCGCTCAGAAGCTCTTTCCTCCTTGATTCCGCGTCACAGTCAGTATATAAGCTGGTTAGCACCGCCAGCTAAAACACAGCTCCTGCCTCTGGAATCAAACAAGAACGGTAAGGCATTTGAGTTGCTTCAGATTTTGTTCGTTATCTCCGTATATGGCGTTATCAGATGGCGAGCTACTTCCTACGTAATGGTCAAGGAACGCATTCAGATATCTGTAGTCTGGTTATAATGATATTCTAAAATTCAAAACTACCGTGATGTGATTTCAGTAAGAGAAAGGAGGTTTAGGGTTCTACCCGCATTCCGGTAGAAATTATTCCTTTATTTTGGTGGTTATTTTTTTGTGTTGTCACAGAGCGCCCATTAAGCGCGCTACGCGGTCCTGGCAATCACTTGTGTTGCATTTTGTCTGAAAAAAAACACAAATGGTTTCTCCAAAATTCTTATGCGCCCTTTTTTATCTAGAAAGAATTGTAACAAAGAATTAAAGGCGCCTAATTGTTATGAGAACTTAGTCACTTGTAAAGAAGCTCTTTATGAATTTCAGTTTTTCTACTACCAGCTTTAAAAATTCTGAAAACACGACTGCACTCTCTGTCTGACCGATCGAGCTAATGCCTGTAATAATGGTGAAGCTCTCAACAGGAAGAACACAACTAGCATCGTTTTTGTTAAAAACAGCGCTTTAACGCTCCCGAGCAACCTTTGCGTAACCACTTGCTTCTAGGACCCTGACGGCGGCCTGTCCGGCGTGCTAGGTCTCGGTGATATGCTCAGCAGTGAATATCTTAGCAGGGAGAACGCTTACGCAGAACGTCTAGACGTAAATGGCGTGTAGTAAAGCCAGCTGCCGTCGCAGCAAAATAGACCGCAAAGCAATATCGCGACACGCGAAATTCGAGTACTTTCTCTTGTATCAAGGCCTGTTACTTTCCGGTAAAAATAACTTTGCAGGATAGAAGTTCGTGGCTAGTTAAATTGACGTGCCTTGTTTAACATGCTGGCAGAAAATATCTGCTTTAGAGCCTATTATGTCGAGTAGCTAAAGCATGAAATGATCCCATTGAAATCGCGTTAGACCGTACTCTGCCCTGCAACACCCCGAACAACAAAAGGAAACCTGCCCCGAGTATATGCCCAGGGACTTCGCTCTACAACTCGACGAAAAAAAGTCGCCATTGACCGCCTCCCCACAGTGCGACAACGTGACTCACAGCCTTAACTCCCCTTCCTTCCCCTCCCCCACGCCTTTCGCATCACAGCTTCCATTTCTTTGACCCCCTCCTCCCCTTTATACTTAAAGACGCTAGCTACTACCCCCAGTCACCCATGATTAAGGGTCTGAGCCGGCTTCGAAACGTTGGGTTTGAAATTAACGTTTTTTGGTTGGAGATGTGCATTTTATCAAAACTATTACTCTATTATGAAAGGAACACAAAACCTGGTGTAATTTTGGAAACTCTCTATTGGAGAGATAAAAGAAAAAAGCTCCCTGTCTTAGGACCTCAAGCCCAGGCAGCACTTGAAAGATGTGCTTACTGAGACAAAGCAAACAATCACGACAGAATATGTAAGTCAAAAATTTAGCGGTTCTTCAAATTCTCAGCCATCTGCTTGCGCTAATGTTATTTCGTTTACATTATCACAAGCAACAGACATACCTTCACATAGGCCTACCTCAAAAAATGCTCGTATTACACCAGTACAGCTGAGCTCCTTCGTACAAGCTAGAAAATGCTCCCAATTACACGTAACTCCTGTGGCTGAAAGCTCTGTGGGTAGAATGCAGTATGCGTGGCCCAATTGAAGGATCCTTTTTGGAACTTCAGCTGCGTCACTGTTGTGGCACTGTTTTTTTTGGTGGTTTTGAAAGAAAAACTAGAGGATATTCACCATGCTGCGCACTTTTTTATTTTTAGACAGAGTCGACAGATGCGGGCGACACACTCGTTGTCTTAGTCTTTTGTTAACACTGATGCCTGTCGCATGCCTAATCGATTACACTTTAAAATAATCTGCCAGGTGGTTTATTGGCGTAGCGCATATTAAAGACCCAATCTTAGAGCGTACAAAGAGGCTTGCATATTCCTCATCCAATCTCCTTCCATGTATACAGCGGCCGGTAATACTTTCCGGGATACAGAAACGACAAAAAAAAACAGAGTTCCCGTGCTCCCTAGACAACCAGGCTGTCATGCGCAGGTTTCATTGGCTACACAACATACGTTTCAATGCGCGCTTCACTGCATGCTTACGCAGCCAAGAAAATGAGATTTTTCACTCCTCATGTCTTATGAAAACTTCAGCGAGCAAACGAACCAAAGTTTCGAAGGGTAAAAAAGTGACGTGAATTCTTTCGGGCATCTTTAGTGACATACCTCGGACGACTCACGCCAACGACATTCAAGCTAAAATGAAGGTCCTGGCCATCGCCCTCATCTTTGTTCTTGTGGCTGGTAAGTCTGTCCGTGTCAATAGCAATACTGCTGCAGTATGAGTAGGCGTTTCGTTGACTTCTGGCTCCTTGTGCTGACGCAGTAAAAAATGGGAAACATCTAGCCACACAAACATCATGGTTTATTTCACTAAATGCTGCAACTCTATGGTCCTCTCTTTATATCGAGGCACATTCACGAATGTGAATGCGTGGTTATTAACGCAAGACAACAATTATAGCATATGTTGGGGTAACGTATGTAGAAAATTTGGACTATTAACTTAGAAAAAGAACTGAAAAAAGTCCATAATTTGTTCAATTCCATTGAGAGTTGAACGCATATCTTCCCATTATACAATCAGCCTTATTGAAACCAACATGTCACACTATTCCTCATTTTGGGAAGTTGCAATGCAGTTACGAGCTCGAAAATGAGCTCCTTCGAAGATAATACTTTGGCTGTATGTTGGTCAAGAAGGCGGTTACAGAAGCGTTTGAATTTTTTAACCCGCACGCAGGACTCGTCACCACCGTGGTTGCCCAGGATGACGAGGGGACAGTTGCGCATGTTCGCGTCCGTGAGTATACTTTCAGGACTGGCTTTGTGTTTGTAAAAAAAAATGTATTTTTATTTTTCTTGGCTTTGAAATCATTTCAGAGCGCGCTCATTGCGACTGCTGCTGCTTAGCCAGCGAAATCAGCGCATGAAGAACCAAGCTCCCTTTATTTTTTTTCTAGGTCGAGGCTTCGGCTGCCCGTTCAACCAGGGCGCTTGCCATCGCCACTGCCGTAGCATCGGCCGCCGAGGAGGCTACTGCGCGGGGGCCTTCAAGCAGACATGCACTTGCTACCGCAGATAGATAAAGGGCGACAGTATTTTCAACCTCAGAAAGTGGTCGTTCTCTCTCTGAGAAGAAACTAAAGTTCCTAAAAAAGTTTTTCAGCAAGCGTTCAAACAGGCTGTCCGCAATCGCAGCCTCGCGGAGACCTTAAAACTGGCGTTTTTGCTTTAGTCATTCTGCGCAAAATATATTAAAGTATGGCTTGTCGGTGTATTTTGTCATGTTTTAATAAAAGATGCGGAGATATAATTTCCGCACGAGTGATTGCATTCGACACAGGACTTCACTCGGCGAGCACAATCGTGCCGCCTCCCGCTTTATTTAATGTGGCTGAACTCTTGCTGACAAGGCTTGTGTTCAAAGAAGGAAATATTTTTCTGGCTTGTCGAGGCAGCCTGCTCGCTCCGTATTCATACAAGGTGTTTCACCTAAGGTTTTACATAATCTTTAAAAAGAGGCTTTCTGAGTTAGAAGTGCGCTTTTTTGTGCATAGCATTGTCAACGGTATGGCGCATCCTATTACAGCTATAAGACGTGCTAACTGCCAGGCTGGTTGGCTACTATTGAATAGTTAAATTTTTATCCCGTACTTAATTACTTAAAGGCGTGTAGACCATCGTTAGCAATATCCGTATCAGTTCTTTGAATTTTGAAAACGCGGTTACCCTTGGCGTTGTGGCCCAAAAATGTTTGACTATTTCGACGCGTTACGTGCACAGGAAAGTTTGCTTTGGCTGCAAGCTTCTCGAAAGCTAATGCATTTTGGTGCAATGTAGCCAGAATTTTTTGGGCCATAGCACCGAGGGTAACCGCGTTTTCTAAATTCTAAAAACTGTTATGGACGGGTAAATAGACTGGACGGGTATCTAGTGAGTGGGCGGGAACGAAGCGTGGCGGAAAATTTGAAAATTTGAAATGGTTGCCGGGATGAAACGAGGATATAATCAGAGTTAATCGATAACCAAACAATCAAGTGAACCAAAAACAACCATGGCGCCAAATTTGAAAGGCGACCAGAGTCGAGGAGGCGTCAACGCGTTAGCGTTCTTCCAAAGCGGGTAGCCGCAGTGATCTCTTTTTTCAACGGGAAGTTTAGTATATGAACGCAATTTTTTAGCACATCGTAAGATTGGACCATAACAATCAATATGAAAGCAGTTCCCTGCTCGGGACGCCTGTATTTTCAGCCATTTATTGATAAAAAACGAGACCGATTAGTTTTCTATGGCAAAATTATCGACGGTTGCGGGCAGGGCCGCGCTTCAAGCTGTGCCGCTGCTGAGACCGAGCTATGCACGACAGCGACATAATTCGCTTTAAGATTAAAAAAAATACTTTCCCGAAAGTCATTCGACGGCGAGCGTCGTTCGATCATAATGACATAAAATGGTCCCGTGTACCAGCCTACTAGATGCTTATACCATTCGAATCGAACGATATCATCTTGCTGAGAGTCTGTGCTGGCCCGAGTGATGGCGCCACCAACCCGCGGTGGGGAGTAAAGCCCGTGCGCAGCTGTCCCATTCAGGCGCCTTATATAGCGCGGAGGCCTTCGGAGCATGCCTGGGAGCGGGTGCCGTGCGGCTTCACCAAGCAAGCCGCACTCGCCGGCACGGCGTCAAAGGTATAGGCAGGGCAGTAAACGCGCTTTCGTTGTTACCACGACCATGGGAGTTCATTCTCTCGTCAAAGCGCCAATTACGAAGATAAAGGGACATTTTCCTTTCTCGCGGTTACTTAGTTCCTGTTTCTTCGTGAACTGAAAAGCTTCTCCAAACTGTACGCAGAGCGATCTAGCACGGACTAAAAGTTTTTAAAAAATTATCAATATGCCCTACAGCAGCAATCCCTGAAATTACTAACATCCTAATTATGTCCCACATCGGAAGTCTTAAGAGGCTTCGCTTGCGCTTGACTTCTGGAGGCGCCACCGGTATACCTTCCCGTTGGTCCGAGGGGAATTTGGTGTTCTTATCTAGCATGAAAAAAAAAATATCGAGATATTCTAGGGGTAGTTTTCAAAGGAATAAAATCTGATTGTCTAGTTTCCGTTATTAGGAGAGGCTGATAAAAAGCAAAATCATGCCCTGTGTTGTAAATGTTTCGCCAAAAAGCGCTGCATTCCGTGTTACGTAAGCCTACGCTATCCTAATTGAGGAATTCAGGTGTGCTGAACTGTGTTCTTAGGACACGACAGCAGAGTTTGCGCCTGGAGTTTTCAGACACGCGTTTGAAATTTGTCGATGAAAAAGGCATAACGCTGGATCTGGGGCGCATATGCGGTTATAACCCCTGCTCCAACTTTCGCTTTCCAAGCCATATTTCCTGACATTATTAAGTTCTTCACAGAGTTTCACTCTATAATAATAAGGGCAATCTGGCGCTGCTATCGTTCGTTGAAGGAATAAGTGATGGGAACAAATTGCGCAGCAAGCAACGTACCTCCCCATGTCCGCCCAGAAAAGATGGCTTGTCCCAGTCACAATGAACAATTCTGGACAAAAGCATATTTGAGCGGGAAACCTTTTATGGACGCACTTTTTTCATATGATGCAAGATTTCACAATAGCAATCAATATATATGCGTAGATCACTCGGCGGAGTCTTGCATTTTTTTCTATAATTTTTTCCTTCATCAAAAGCGGTCCCCGTTGGTTTTCTACGGCAGTCTGAACTGTTCGATGCGATCGATGGAAACACTCTAAAAGTAAGATTTTGCAACATATACGAAGAATGGAGGATTAATAATAAGGGAGTAATTTATAATTGGCCTCCACCCAAACACAGCCATAACCATTTGATCAACAATGTTCCCTACCATAATCTTGCCGTCCCGGTTAGCTCAGTTGGTAGAGCGACTGCTCTGGTTAAGCGGTGGTCCCGGGTTCGAAACCCGGATCAGGGCGAAATTCTCTGTAACTACGAAGTTTCTGAGAAAGCTGAATAGCTTTTCTTTGTAGCCGTATGGCTGCGCTTGGGTGGATGCCAATGAGTAATTACTCCCTTATTACAAATATACTCCACTTTGGGGAATTCCCCTAAACATTTGACCAACTATGGTGGGCTCACAATTTTCCAAGAATGTTGGACATTCCCAGTACAACATATATCAAACGTCTCTAGACCATATAGGCAGGACATAGAAACACAAGCAAAAAGGCAGTGCTCCCGCTAAAAATCTAGAAATGTCTTTTTCGGCAGTGTTAAGCACCGATATATAAGCTAAAGAAGGTGACTGAGAATACATCTTCGGGACCAATGATTTTGAACAAGAAAAAATTGACTGCTCCCTCTCTTTTATATAAAAAAATTGACTGCTCGCTCTCTTTTCTATCTTCCTCGCGCCGCAAGCTGCGGGCGAGAAGGTTTTTCTCTTGCACTCATCGTTTCGAGAGATCAAACAGCACTTTCATTCGAACAGCCGAAGGAAGCGGTTAAACTCGCATCACTCCCGGCGCATGCGTTTCTCGCACGTGGGCCGTCAGCTTCCTGCCGCAGGCAGGGGACGGCGGTCTGCCTTTTCTTTACGCCGGAAGCTGTGGTCACCAGCGTGCCCGTCTTATCTATGCTCACCTGCCGCCGCCCAACTTTAACATGGCGCGGTGTTCCGTGCAGGTACATCCTACTATCAGCACATTTACTGCCGCTTTCCCGCGCACTTCGGCGTGACCACAACATTCCTAACCGAATTGATGCGGCGGTGGCGCATCGCAAGTGCTTTGCGCAGCTTCACGGCCCTACTCCGTGATGCTGCTGTTCCAGACGGCGTTCGCAGCAGCGGAGGTCGTAGCAATGTGCGACTCTTAGCACGCACCCTGTATACCTCAGCACCTCCGACGACTGCAGCGTGCTGTTGGTCACAGCGTGGCCGTGCACTGCATTCATCGGCGTGAGGGACCTTCGGTGACCCACCACCCTCTTGCTGCGTGTGCCCAGGCATTAGCACATTTTACTTACTTCGCCGTCGCCCAGCCATCCTTTCGCAGCGATATATTTTCTGTTGTGTCCGCGTCTCTAGCGACACCCCCCCCCCCCCCCCACCCCTCCTCTCCCGCATTACTTGTGCCTTGATCTTGCCTGCCATGCCGGACTTAGCCGCGCGCGCGGTGTCAGGGAAACGCCAGCGGAAGCTCAGGGAAACCGAACACCCAGTCCGAACCGCGCGCACTGCCCTGGTCGCGCTCCCCCCTTATGCAGCCCGCTCCGAGGCATCTGGCCCGTCCCGCGGTCTGCCGTTAAAAGCCATAAATTTACAAGCGACCCCCTCTCGAAACCCCTGGGATCCACGCGTCGGTTGCGTCTTGTGGCCCGAGCGTGACCTTACAAGGACGGGTCTCCTCGCTGCCGGTTAACCGTCGTTGCAGCCATCTGCCGCGCTTGTCTCAAAACAAGCCCATTTCAGCGGCGCCGGGATGGAGGCTTCCCGAGGATCCCCGAAAGCGGCTAACATACACAAACCAAGGCGGCCAAGCTACCGGCTACGGGGGTGTGCGCGCGATCGGTCCCTGAGCAACAACTCGGCAACTTAACTTCTATGTTTGTTTCCCACATTAACGCATGAATATTGTTTTGAACAGACAAAGGAATAAAGCGTGTCAAGAAATTGCAGGAAGCTTCTTTTGTGTCCCAGCGGCGCCCGGTACGAAACTAAAGTTGCGAAGTTTCCAATTCGACCTCCTAGACATTCAATATCTGGTGAAATGAATGAAAAATGTTTTAATACAGTGTTTGCGTACAATTGTAAAGCAACAAAGATCAATAAATAAAAAAAATACTCAGTCGGTGAGTGCTTGGTTAAAATATACTAAAATTTCTTCGCCTCTTTTGAGTTCGCGATATACGTGCCGAGGAACGTAGCCGGTGAAACGTGGAGCATCATCGGGAGCTGCAATCCATGTCTCGGAAAATGCCAGGATGTCATAGCTGGCCTTGAACGGTTAGAGAAATACATTCATATCATCACCTTTCTATTTCATACTTATAATGTTCATACCATTTACGGAAAAGGTAATATCTCTATTGCTGTGCTCTTTACTGGATCATTGGGTGCTCTGTAGTTACACATGTCTTAATATGACGGGTGCTAATGTGTTTGCTGGGGTTTCGCTCGCTACTGTTGCGAAGTAATCAGGGTCAAGTCCACGTCACTAGTGATTAGAATAGCCGACGCATGTTCCTGGCGGGCGAGTATTCTTCCGCCTGCAGTCCGAACAAATTTCCGACCATTTTCCTTCTTTTTCTTGATTGCAGTAGCAAGCAGTATATTGTTTGCCTGAGTTAGGAGTTCATTAAAAAATTTGGTTTTCTAATTTGATCACCCAGCACACTGGTGTCAATTCCCTTCTTTTCTGCATTGTTTTCAGAACGTCATTTCGCTTTCTCCACCGCACAAACCTCACGATTATGTTTTGCGCATCTGAATTTTTTTTGTGTACGAACTCAGTTACATGCGTCGATATTTGCAGGATCAACTTTTTCATCAACAGACCTGCCTATCTTCTGAACTACAGTGAGGGGATCTGTCCCAGAGTGTGCTCCCGTGCACACAGCTACGGTAGCCCATCGAATTCTCTGAATAGCAACGCACTGACCCAGATATCCTAGCCGCAATTGACTTTCTTCGAGGTGCACGCGCCACGCTCTCTAAGCTTTCAGTCGCGCTTTGTCTTCCCTCTGCCTCCATGACGGCGTTCTTGTCATAAAGATTTTTTCCCCGATAATTCACCAGTACTTCCTTGTCGTGCCAACAAGCCTACGCGACGAAATTTTTCAAGCCTGTCACGACGAATCATATTCTGGACATCTCGGTCTCACTCGAACCCTCGCCTGAAATCGAGAAAGGTACTACTGGCTTGGTCTAGCCGCCACTGTTACACATTATGTATGAACTTGCCGAGACTGTCCAGCAACGCAAGGTTCCGCCTTGTTAAGCCAGCTGGTTTTCTCAAGCCCATTCCACAACCGTCCAGCTCATTCCAAGAAATTGGTATCAACTTACTTTGAACGTTCCCTACATCAAGCTCTGGCCACAGGGTAATCATAGTAGCTGCTGGCTACCTGACGCGCTATACGGATACGGCGGCTCCCCCCGTGGCACCACCATTGAGGGCGCCAAATTCTTCGTACATCGAATCGTTCTGCGCAGCGCCGAACCTTATACAGGTTCTGATTACAGACCGAGGGGCTGCCTTTTCTGTTCAGCTAATGCAGCCATTCTTGTTCTGAGCCGCACACAGCACAGCAGAACGACTGCCGACCACCCCAACCGAATCTGTGATTGCACCCCTTGTCGGAACCTCCTGACTCTCCGAAATTAAGGCTTGGCCTCTAATTTTTCGGGTAGACCCTTTGTCATCAATGCCTCTGCAGTGCAACAACTGCTGGCGCTATGGCCATAGCGCCGGCGGTTGCAAATCCAACTTGCGGTGTTGCAACTGTGGGGATGGTCATGCAACGAGCACCTTCACTGAGTAGAACGAGAAGTGTTGTCTTTGCGGTGGGGCCCACTCTGCAAACTACTTAAATTGTCCCTCCCGAGCGCAGGAAATTCAAATTCTAGAGATAATTGACAGAAAATGCTGTTCGCGCCGTGACTCTATTACACAGTTGAAAGAACGTGCCAACATTTATTCAGGTGTGACCGCTCGTCAAGGAGTCATGCTAGACGGTACGCTGTCCCAGGAAATTGAGGCTGCTGTGGAGGCTTCAATGTCTAAAATGGTAGAAAGGATTGTCGCAAGTGTATCGGAGTGCCTTACAAACGTTATAGCGACTCAGCTTACACATGCCGTGCAGGCCGGTTTGGCCCCTCTCTCGACAGCAATTCCTTCTACTCTTACCCGGTCTACAATTCCTGAAGAATGTCAGCAACAGGAACGTACTACAGCCCCTTCCTCGGTACTTAGCTCAGGTACTTCGAGTGATGATGGTATCATCTATGATTCCGAGATGATGGAGCCTGATGCGCGGGTTTTCAAGCGCAGCTGGTCCCCCATGTCTCATTCGTCATCTTATCCACGTACCCAGCCCAAATCAAAGAAGCAACAGCTTGGCACCAAGCCCAAGGATATCATTTTGGGGCAGGCAGTTGCTGCTGCTAGGCTTTCGCAACGATAGCGTCGTTGTGAGTTCTACAGTGGTACTGTAGCTCTATTATTTCAGCTTCCCCACATTTACTCTGCATTTCTACCCAGCTTAATCCGGATGTCATAATTATTAGAGAAACCTAGCTTTCAACCGCCAAACATTTTCATTTTAAAAATTATCGTTCATTTCCCCTAGATCGCAACTCATGAGGAGATGGTTTACCAACTTTAGTCTCTTCAAAATTTTGCCACAGAGCTAAGGTATCTTCTCAACAAATGTCTCCTGACTGTGAGATTTTGGCATTAGACTTTGTACTTCCTAGGTGCTCTGCTTTTTTCATAGCAAATTCTTATTTCCCCTCTGGAGTACAGGATATTAGACCTCTGGACTTGTTACTCCCTAGCTGTAAAAACCCAGTTCTCGTGGCTGGCGACTTCAATTCCCACCATGTGTCGTGGGGTTTCAGGACTAATCTATGCGGCAAATGCCTTTGGGACTGTGTTTCTGATCACAGCCTTATGTGCTTAAATTCAGGATCGGCCACTTACCTTCGCTCACACACTCAATCTGTTTTAGATCTCACGTTCACAATTCCTGGCATTGGCGTAACGGATTGGTCGACTGTTTATTGCGGCACCTCAAGTGACCATATAGCTATTCATTTTGATATCGTATGTCGTGTAACTCCTGCGTATTCTCAGTTTCAGCCACATATAAATTATGAGAGATTTCAGATGGCGTTGCGCTTTGCCCTTGCGTCAGTGTCTAACATCGCCGAGGCCCACCAGTCAAGAAGCATAAGTCTGGCTATAGATGAATGCCGTAAAAAGTCGGAGTTTCTGGTGCGGCCAACAAAAGGGAATTCTTCTACCTGGTGGAATGCGGACTGTACAAGAGATTACAGGAGGAAGAAGGCAACATGGAAAAAGCTTATTCATAACCCATCCCCAAATAACTGGAGTGATTCTAAATTTTTGCAGCACCTTTAACCGCACAGTATCTCGTGCGAAGGAAAAATAGGACTCAGAACACTTCGATTATCTTTCGAAGTCGGGCAACCGACGTGCACTATTCGGCTTTCTACGGACTAGAAAACTGCTCACGTCCTCTAGTAATTTACAGTCGTTAGTTATGTCACTTAAAGAAGCTGTCCCGGCGGCTGAATTAATTGCCATGGGCATGCAAAAGTGGTTTTCGTCTCTACTTCCTTTGTTACCATTGTTGTTTGCGTCAATGGTGCCAAATAATAATTTCTCAGAAGTCAATCTATCGCTGCTTTCCCAAGTTGTACAGAGATTACCAGCAGCTGCTCCGGGCCTTGATTGTGTCATTACAAAGATGCTCAATATTCTCTATAAGGAGTCACCCGATTCCTTATTGCACCTCATAAACTACTCCATCAAACACGCTTGGATACCTCCTGAGAGGAACCTGGCCAAGGTGATTCCTGTACTGAAAAATCAGGGTGGAGGCTATAAATTGGATAATATTAGGCCAATTTCTTTAACATCAAACGTGGTAAAATTAATATAACGGATGCTACTAATTCGGGTTTCAGCCTTCGTGGACAGCAAAAATATACTCAGCCCGTGTCAACTCAGATTCCGGCCACGGTGTTCGATATGGAATGCACATGCTGATCTCGAGAGCAGAATTCTTCTTGCTCGTCGTCAACGCCAGGTCGCGGCTTTGGTTACGCTAGACGTCGTCAAAGCTTACGATAGTGCAGAACACTCACCCTAATACATAGGCTGCAGTCTCTTCAGTTTCCAGATTATATAGTTGCTTGGATATCTGCATTTCTTTATAATAGAGAATTCTTTTGCGTTCATAATGGTGTTTATTCACAGAGGTACAAAAAAACGAGAGGTGTACCGCAAGGAGCTGTTCTTTCTCCTGTTCTCTTTCATATTGTGTTGAGCTCAATCCCTCTCTATCGACATGTACGCACTTACGTCCATGCGGACGACATTGAGTTTTTTGCGGCTGCGCCGGATATACATTTCCTGCATGGTCTGTTGCAGTCATATCTGAGTACACTTGAGCACTGGCTGAGCAGCTTACAGCTGAAGTTAAATGTTAGCAAGTGCGCCATCCTTGTTTTCCCTCTACAGAATCCTGTAGTGGTCTCTCTCACTTGCCACTTACAACCAATACCGCAGGTTCAATCTCTAAAATACCTAGGGGTAATTTATGAGGAGAAACTCACCCGGCGACACCACATTGACCATGTAGCGGTGAAGGGGGCTTGTTCCGTGGGCATGTTGCGTAGACTGTGTAGTCACCGGTACGGCATGCTGAGAGATACGCTATAAATGATTTACAAAATGTATGTCAGGCTAATTTTGGAATTTGGATCTGTGTTGTTTTCCGGCTCGGTTACATACACACTTCGTCCTCTCGTTCATTTGGAGAGGGAAGCACTTCGGATGTGCCTCGGCCTCTCAAAATTTGTGGCTACCAATGTGCTATACCTTGAGGCCCGCATTCCCCTTCCTTTATCTCGACTTCAATTTTTAAGTGTTCAGACTTACCTAAGAATCTATGAATTTCATTTCCACTGTTCACAAAGCATTTTCTGTTGCCAGCCTACCTCCTTTTTTAGTTTCCTCTGGTCTCGTTTTCATACCCCACAGGCAGTGTTTGTGCAAAGATTACTTGAGCCTTTAGATGTGAAAATTTATCGCGTCCTGCGCTACGAAGAGGGCCCGCTGTCCACTTGTCTTCGACGATACTTACCCCCAAAATGCAAAACTTTTGCCACCCTGCATTCTAAATGGTTTACTAGACGATCATCTAAGGACATTACCTACAAATATTGTAATAGCAACCGATGCATCGCAGTGCAATGAAAAGGCAGGTGTGAGAATATTCTGTTCACATTTAGACTGGTCCCTTTCACTGCGACTTCCAGATTTCACCCCTATTTTTTAAGCAGAGTTTCTGGCAGTAGTACTTGCTCTGCGTAAGCTACCCCCTCTATTACCGCAGTGGCAGTAATTACCGTTTTTTTTATCTCTGTGTTCGTCCCTCGCCGCGCATGTTGACGGTCCCATTTTCAATACATTCTTGTCTCTGCTTCCTGCGCATTTGAGTCTTGTTCATATAGTATGGGTTCCCAGTCACAGCAGTGTGACAGTTAATGAGATTTCTGTTACGCTGGCAAAGCCCTCCCTAAGTGGCCCTGTGTTGCCAATCCTCCTTGCTATAGTCTATATTACAGCATCCATGTTTTGGCGACGTGCGCTTTCAAGCGTGCAAGACACAACACTTGTAACATCGGCGGGTTATCAGCACCTCAGATATACTTGGAACAGGCAATGTTACCGATCTCGGCAGCTTGAAGTATCTCTGAGGAGGCTGCGGTGCCGTATACTTACTCTTAATTTTTATTTACACAGTTCGGGTTTGGCGCCCTCTCTCCTTTGTGCATTTTGCCGTGAGCCTGAATCTATTGAGCATTTTTTGCTCTATTGTCGCCGATACACCAATTTGAGAAGAAGAAGGTTGCTGGAGGAGCCCTTGCGGCCCCTTGGCCTTAGTTTAAGCAGCGTGCTCCAGCTATCATTTGGGGCCACTACATTCGGGTTCAGCCACAGATCTGTTTGTACCGCTGTTCTAAATTTCCTGCTAGAATTTCTCCGACTGCCATGCTAAGGGTTACAAAATTTTCTTTTCTCTCAATTATTACATTTTGGCTTAATAATTCTGTTCCATGCACTTCCTCTCTTTATTATTATTATTATTACTAATTTTGAAGTCAAAACTTTCATCCCTTTTCTGTTCATGAGGAAGAATCCTCCGGTGTTGCTTTCCCGCGTGCTTTTCATTTTGATTACCTGAATACAGGTGAATAGTCACCAGATTCTTGGCCGATCCCCCAGTGTGGGTATGTGCCATCTATTTATAGGCAAGAACAACAAGTGCGCCGGCTCATGTACCTTCGGCCGTTCTTTCTGAACGCTGCGGTACCTAATTCTTCGGACTTCGTCCTTGACGCACCCGCAAGTCTCTATTTTTGTACTTGGCAATATTAAGCTATGCAAACATGTATCGACCTCTTATAAGGCGGTTTTTGTATATCCTGTGATTGGACGTGCACGCGTGAAATGTCCTGGATATGCGTGCGCGTGTTGCTTTTGTCACTGACAAGGCCACGGCATATAAATGTATTAATGCTGGTCATAAAGGCGTGGACATTATTGCGAATTCATTCCAGTTGTAAGCCGCCGTGGTGGCTCAGCGGTTATGGAGCACGAATGGTCACCACCAAAATCGCGGTTTCGATTTCGGCCGCATCGGTCGCAATTCGAAGCAGGCGAAATTCTGGAGGCCCGTGTGCCGTGCGATGTCAGTGCGCGTTAACGCCAATTGGCCGAGATTTTCCGCAGCCCTCTACTATACAGCGTCTGTCATAGCGTGAATCGCTTTTGGACGTTAAACCCTATGAAGCCAAACCAAGTCTATCCAGTTGCATTCCTTTTGCCAGTTTGTCATTGGCTTAGATGCCGCCATAAACTCTTTAACCCCTAGGATCAGGCAGTCGGAGCAGCGGATGACGAAATTGGAAAATCTATGAGGTGAGTTGCATTCTAAAGACCAAATTGTTTATGAAGGCATTGCGATAGTAGAAATACATCTGTGACAAGTAATCCATCAACGAGCAGAGGTTAATAATTTTGCAGTAATAATGGGAACAAATGTATTTCCTCAATGTGTGAACAAACACAGGAGAGGAGTCACATAATTGGATTTTGTTCTTACTTGAATCCTCCCTAATAAGCGGATGTGAAGAAAACAGCAATTTCACAGGCTATACATGGATGCAAGAGCGCGGCTAAAAAGGAGTGTCATGGGGAAATTTTAAGCATAGGGGCAATTCAAAACAAATGTATGCTGAATAAAGTGAACGATGACGCACTTCTGTTCGTAGTTATGCCTACTCTAATGCTTTAAAAGTTGGTAAACAACATACAGATTGTAAAATAGGCGGGTAATTAGGTCCAAATTGTCGGTGTTATTGATGGTAGCAGACGGTTGCGACTTTCATTATATACTGCTTCATTCAGTGTTAAAAATTTATTAATGGCACGTTGGTACATTACCTTTCTCTCTTATTCGATTTGCTCTTTCTCTATAAAAAATCGTCCTGCGTCCTCCCAAGCGCACTTTGCCGTACATGGCACCATGGCTCTGCATTAATAATTGGCACACGGGCAGCATCACGGAACCTGAAGAGTGTTTTGCTTTAAGCGGCTGAGCGGTAAGCTCTGTGCATGCCAGTGCCCAGAAAAAGATTACAACTATTGCTGTGCGGGCTAACGGCTCTCCTGACGGGCAATTGCGCGGCACTCGCGAAACTGCCGCCTCACAGGCGCGAGATCATTTTCCTGTATGGAGCTTCCACCCGTCACTTCGGTGGTCTTCGCACCTATGCTGATTCTCTCGGGGCTATGTTTGGCTGTGTTTTCGTGCCAACATGCAACCTCACTGACGATGAGTAGCCCACTGGATGGGAAAATCCGACTGGCGCTCAAAAGCTCTTTCCTCCATGCTTCCGCGTCACAATCTGTATATAAGCTGGTTAGCACCGCCAGCTAAACACAGTTCCTGCCTCTGGGATCTGACAAGAACGGTAAGGCGTTTGAGATGCTTCAGATTTTCTTCGTTATCTCCGTATATCGCGTTATCAGATTTCCTATGTTATGGTCATGGAACGCATTAAGATATGGAGCGCAGTGAGATTGTATTATAAAATTCTAAACTAGCTTGACGTAATTGCAGTGAGAGAAAGCAGGCTTAGGTTTATGCTGGCATGCAGGCACAAATAATTCCTTTAATTAGGTGTTTTTGCTTTTTGTCGCAGAGCAACAATTAGGCGCGCTATGCGGTGCTGGCAATCATTTCTGTTCCATTGTTGTACGAAAAAAATATGGGAATTGTTCGTCCAGATTTCTTGTTCATCCTTTTTCTACTAGAAAGAATTTTTAGGAGAAGTTCGTCGCCTGTGGAGAAGCTCACACTTTCTTAAAATAATTTTCACTACCGGCTTTGAGAATTGATGAAAGAGCGCTGCAGTTTCTCCCTAAACTATCGAGCGAAAGCCGTTAGCCATAGTAAAGCGCTCAGGAACAAGACAACTAGCATTGCTTATATTTCAAAGACTGCTTTAACCTTTCCAACAAACCTGTGCACAAACACTCGTTACGAGAACGCTGGCGGCGGCCTGTCTGATGGCGGCTGATGGCGGCCTGGCAGTCCACCATGAAAATCTCAGCAGGGAGGACGCTGACGCAGAATGTCTGGCCGTGAATGGCGTGTACAGCCGGCTACCGTCGCAGTAAAAAAAAAACGCAAAACAATTACGCAACACCCGAAATCCTTTCCCTTGTATCAGGGCCTGTTACTTTCCGATAGAAATAACTTTGCAGGAGAGAGGAACTTGGTGGCTAGTTAAATTGACGTGCCTCGTTCAACATGCTGGCAGAAAATATCTGCTTTAGAGCCCGTTATGTAGAGTAGCTAAAGCAGGAAACGGCCACCTTGAAATCCCTTTAGATTGTATTTTGCCATGCTATAGTATTATTCTGGTATGAAAGAAACACGAAACACAGAACTCTTTATTGCGGAGACCAAAAAAAGAGCTCCCTTGCTTACGACCTCAAGCCAAGGCAGCACCTGAACGATATGCTTGCTGAGATAAAGCAAAAAAACAGCACAGAATACTGACTTGGCCGCAGCCAACAGAAATACGTTCACATAGGCTTTCGTAAAGAAATTCTCTGAGTATAGCAGTACAGCTCAACTACTTCGTGCAAGCTAGAAAACGTTCTTAATTCCACGCAACTCCTGCGTCTCAAAGGTCTGCGGGTATGTGTGCAGTCTATGCACGACCAAATGTACGATCCTTTTTCGAAGTCCATCGACATCACTGGCAGTGTTTTGCTTAGAGGTCTTAAAGCAAAAAAAAACTAGAAATATATTCACCATGCTGTGAATTTTGATTTTTAAATAACGGGCAAACTATCTTGATTAGTGTATCAAAACTGTAATGAGGTCCGTCTTACAATCTTTCACTAGCGTGCCCAGATCCCTGTGCCGGGCTTCATTACTTGCACATTGAAATATTCTGGCTAGTGCTGCACTGGCACGGCGCATATTTAACACCGAATCTAAGGGTGTACAAAGACGCTTGCAAATTGTGAAGTGAATCTCAATCTATGTACAGCGGCCCGCAGAATTTTGCAGCACACAGAAACAACACTATAAACCAACTCCCTCGCTTCCTGGATGGCCAGGCTGTCACGCGCAGACTGCGTAAACTGCAAAACATACGCTTTGTTGCGCAGCCAGGAAATGACTCTTTTCACGCCTCCTGTGTTATGAAGATTAGTGAGGTATTGAATGAAACTTTCTAAGAGTAAAAAGTGACGTAAATTCTTTCATGCATCCATAGTGCCTTACGTCAGTCGACTCGCGCCAATGACATTCAAGCTAAAATGAAGGTCCTGGCCATCGTTCTCATCTTTGTTCTGGTTGCTGGTAAGTCGGTCCGTATTAATAGGAATACTGGTGCATATTAGTAGGCGGTTCGGTTTGGTTTGGTCTTAGGGGGTTTAACGTCCCAAAGCGACTCAGGCTATGAGGCACGAGGTAGTGAAGGGTTCCGGAAATTTATACCACCTGGGGTTCTTTAGCGTGCACAGACATCGCACAGCACAAGGCCCTCTAGAATTTCGCCGACATAGAAATTCGACCGCCGCGGCCGGGATCGAACCCTTGTCTTTCGGGCCAGCAGCCGAGCGCAATAACCTCTCAGCAACTGCGGCGGCTGAGTAGTAGGCGTTTCTTTGACTTCTGGCTCCTTGTGCTGACGCAGTAAAAAATGGGAAACATCTAGCCACACAAACATCCTGGTTTATTTCACTAAATGCTGCTACTCTATGGTTCTCTCTTTATATCGAAGCACATTCACGAAAGTGAATGTGTTGTGAATACTTATTTTAGAAAAGCTACAGAGGAAAAAAAATGTAATTTTTCTATTTCAATTGGAAGTCGACCTTACCTTCCGATTATATTAGTGACCTTACTGAAACATACTTGATACCCTGCTCGCCGTATTGGGAAGATGCAATGCAGTTGGAAGCTATAAAATGAGCGCCTTCGAAGAAAATGCGTTGGCTATATGTTGTTCTCGGCGGTCATAGAAGCGCTTTGATTTTTTTAATTGCTACGCAGGACTCGTCGGCACCGTGGTTGCTCAGGATGATGAAGGAGCAGTTGCGCACGTTCGAGTCCGTGAGTATACTTTCAGGACTGGTTTGTGTTTGTAAAAAAAGTGTATTTTGTCATTTTTCTTGCTTTGAAATCGTTTCAGAGCGCGCTCATTGCGACTGCTGTTGCTTAGCCAGTGAGGTCAACACATGAAGAACGAAGCTCTTTTTCTTTTTTTTTCTAGGTCGAGGCTTCGGCTGCCCATTCAACCAGGGCGCTTGCCATCGCCACTGCCGTAGCATTGGCCGCCGGGGAGGCTACTGCGCGGGGGCCTTCAAGCAGACATGCACTTGCTACCGCAGATAGATAAAGGGCGACAGTATTTTAAACCTCAGAAAGTGGTCGTTCTCTCTCTGAAAAGAAACGAAGGTTCCTAAAAAAAGTTTTTCAGCAAGCGTTCAAACAGGCTGTCCGCAATCGCAGCCTCGCGGCGAAGACCTTAAAACTGGCGTTTCTGCTTCAGTCAATCTGCGGAAAATATACTAAAGAATGTCTTGTCGGTGTATTTTGTCATGTTTTAATAAAAGATGCGGAGATATGATTTCCGCACGAGTGATTGCATTCGACACAGGACTTCATTCGGCGAGCACAATCGTGCCGCCTGCCGCCATATTTAAGGAGGCTGTACTCCTGCCGACAAGGCTTGTGTTCAAAGTGGGAAATATTTTTCTGGCTTGTCGAGGCAGCCTGCTCGCTCCGTATTCATACAAGGTGTTTCATCTAAGGTTTTAAACAATCTTTAAAAAGAGGCTTTCTGAGTTAGAAGTGCGCTTTTTTTGGCATAGCATGGTCAGCGTTATGGCGCCCCCTATAACAGATATAAGACGTGCTAAATGTCAGGCTGGTTGGCTAATATTGAATAGTTAAATTTTTATCTCGTACTTAATTACTGAGAGGCGTGTAGACCATCGTTAGCAATATCCGTATCAGTTATTTGTATTTTGAAAACGCGGTTACCCTTGGCGTTGTGGCTCAAAAATGTTTGGCTATTTCGACGCGTTACGTGAACTGGAGAGTTTACTTTGGCTGCAAGCTTCTCGAAAGCTCATGCATTTTGGTGCAATGTAGCCAGAATTTGTTGGGCCATAGCACCGAGGGTAACCGCGTTTTCTATATTCTAAAAACAGTTATGGACGGGTAAATAGACTGGACGGGTATCTAGTGAGTGGACGAGAACGAAGCGTGGCCGGAAATTTGAAAATATGAAATGGTTGCCGGGATGGAACGAGGGTATAATCAGAGTTAATCGATAACCAATCAATCAAGTGAACCAGAAAACAACCATAGCGCAAAATTTGAAAGACGACCAGAGTCCAGGAGGCGTCAACGCTTTCGCATTCTTCCAAGGCGGGTAGCCGCAGTGATCTCTTTTTTCAGCGGGAAATTAAGTATATGAAGGAAATTTTTAGCACATTGTAAGATTGGACCATAACAATCATTATGAGAGCAGATCCCTGCTCGGGACGCCTGTATTTTCTGCTATTTATTGATAAAAAACGTGACCGATTAGTTTTCTATGGCAAAATGATCAACGGTTGCGGGCAGGGCCGCGCTTCAAGCTCAGCCGCTGCTGAGACCGAGCTATGCACGACTGCGACCGAATTCGCTTTCAGATTATAAAAACAACAAATCAACAAATACGTTTCCGAAAGTCATTCGACGGCGAACGTCGTTCGATCATGACATAAAATGTTCCCGTGTACCAGCCTACTAGATTCTTATACCATTCGAATCGAAAGATATCATCGTGCTGAGAGTCTGTGCTGGCCCGAGTGATGGCGCCACCAACCCCCGGTGGAGAGTAAAGCCCCTGCGCAGCTGTCCCATTCGGGCGCCTTATATAGCGCGGAGGCCTTGGGAGCATGCCTGGGAGCGGGTGCCGTGCGGCTTCACCAAGCAAAGCCGCACTCGCCGGCACGGCGTCAAAGGTATAGGCAGAGCAGTAAAGGCGCCTTCGTTGTTACCGCGACCATGGGAGTTCATTGTCTCGACAAAGCGCCAACTAGGAAGATAAAGGCACATTTTCCTTTCTCGCGGTTACTTAGTTTCTTCTTCTTGGTGAACTAAAAAGCTTCTCCAAACTGTACGCAGAGCGATCTAGCACAGACTAAACGTTTATAAAAAAATCATCAATATGCCCTACAGCAGCAATCGCCGAAATTTTAAACATCCTCAGAATGTCCCACATCGGGAGTCTTAAGAGGCTTCGCTTACGCTTGACTTCTGGAGGCGCCACCGGTATACCTTCCCGTTGGTCCGAGGGGAATTTGGTGTTCTTATCTAGCATGAAAAAAAAAAATCCAGATATTCTAGGGGTAGTTTTCAAACGAATAAAATCTGATTGTTTAGTTATTAGCAGAAGCTGATAAAAAGCAAAATCATATACCCTGTGTGGTAAATTTTTCGCCAAAAAGCGCTGCATTCCACGTTACGTAAGCCTACGGTATCCTAATGCAGGAATGCAGGGGTGCTGAACTGTGTTCTTAGGACATGACAGCGCAGTTTGCGCCTGGAGTTTTCAGACACGCGTTTTAAATTCGTCGACGAAGAAGGCATAGCACTGGATCTCGGGCGCATATGCGGTTATAAGACCTGCTCCAACTTTCGCTTTCCAAGCCATATTTCCTGAAATTATTGATTTCTTCACAGAGTTTCACGCTATAATACTAAGGGCAATCTGGCGCTGCTATCGTTCGTTGAAGGAATAAATGATGGGAATAAATTGCGCAGCAAGCAACGTACCTCCCCATGTACGCCCAGAAAAGATGGCTTGTCCCAGTCACACCGAACAATAATGGACAAAAGCATATTTGAGAGGGAAACCGTTTATGGACACAGTTTTTTCATATGATGCAAGATTTCACAATAGCAACCAATATATCCGCAGATCACCCGGCGGAGACTTGCATTTATATCTATAATGTTTTCCTTTCATCAAAAGCTGTCCCGGTTGGTTTTCTATGGCAATCTGAACTGGTCGATGCGATCGATGGAAAAACTCTAAAAGATTTTGCAACATATACGAAGAATGGAGGATTAATAATAAGGGAGTAATTTCTCATTGGCATCCACCCAAGCACTGCCTTAACCATTTGATCAACAATGTTCCCTACCATAATCTTGCCGTCCCGGTTAGCTCAGTTGGTAGAGCGACTGCTCTGGTTAAGCGGTGGTCCCGGGTTCGAACCTCAGACCAGGAGGAAATTCTCTGTAACTACGAAGTTTCTAAGACAGCTGAATAGCCTTTCTTTGTAGGCGTATAGTTGCGCTTGAGTGGATGCCAATGAGTAATTACTCCCTTATAACAAAGATACTCCACTTTGGGGAATTCCCCTAAACATTTGACCAACTATGGATGACTCACAATTTTCCAATTTCCAAAATTTTTTCCAACAATGTTGGACATTCCCAGTACAACATACATCAAACGTCTCTAGACCGTATAGGCAGGACATAGAAACACAAGCAAAAATGCAGTGCTCCCGCTAAATATCTAGAAACGTCTTTTTCGGCAGTGTTCAACACCAATAAATAAGTTAAAAAAGGTAACTGAGAATACCTATTCGGGACCAATGATTTTGAACTAGAAAAAATTGACTGCTCCCTATCTTTTCTATCAAAAAATTGACTGCTCGCTCTCTTTTCTATCTTCCTTGCGCCGCAAGCTTCGGGTGAGAATGTTTTTCGCTTGCACTCATCGTTTTGAGAGATCAAACAGCACTTTCATTCGAACAGCCGAAGGAAGCGGTTAAACTCGCATCACTCCCGGCGCATGCGTTTCTCGCACGTGGGCCGTCAGCTTCCTGCCGCAGGCAGGGGACGGCGGTCTGCCTTTTCTTTACGCCGGAAGCGGTGGTCACCAGCGTGCCCGTCTTATCTATGCTCACCTGCCACCGCCCAACTTTAACATGGCGCGGTGTTCCGTGCAGGTACCTCCTACTATCGGCACATTTACGGCCGTTTTCCCGCGCACGTCGGTGTGACCGCAACATTCCTAACCGATTTGATGCGGCGTTGGCGCATCGCAAGTGTCTGCGCAGCTTCACGGCCATACTCCGTGATGCTGCACTTCCAGACAGCGTTCGCAGCAGCGGAGGTCGAAGCATTGTGCGACTCTTAGCACGCACCCTGCATACCTCAGTTCCACCGACGACTGCAGCGTGCTGTTGGTCACAGCGTGACCGTGCACTGCAGTCATCGGCGGGAGGGACCTTCGGTGACCCACCACCCTCTTGCTGCGTGTGCCCACGCATTAGCCCGCTTTACCTACTTCGCCGTCGCCCAGCCATCCTTTCGCAGCGATATATTTTCTGTTGTGTCCGCGTCTCTATCGACGCCACCCCTTCCCCTCCTCTCCCGGATTACTTGTGCCTTGATCTTGCCTGCCATGCCGGACTTAGCCGCGTGCGCAGTCTCAGGGAAACGCCAGCGGAAGCTCAGGGAAACCGAACACCCAGTCCGAACCGAGCGCACTGCCCTGGTCGCGCTCCCCCCTTATGCAGCTCGCTCCGACGCATCTGGCCCGTCCCGCGGTCCGCAGTTAAAAGCCATAAATTTTCAAGCGAACCCCACTCAAAATCCCGGGGATGCACGCGTCGGTTGCGTCTTGTGGCCCGAGCGTGACCTTACAAGGACGGGTCTCCTCGCTGCCGGTTAACCGTCGTTGCAGCCATCTGCCGCGTTTGTCTCAAAACAAACCCGTTTCGGCGGCGCCTGGATGGAGGCTTCCCGAGGAGCCCCGAAAGGGGCTGACATACACAAACCAAGGCGGCCTAGCTACCGGCTTCGGGGTGTGCGCGCGCGATCGTTCCCTGAGCAACAACTCGGCAACTTAACTTCAATGTTTATGTTTCCCACATTAACGCATGAATATTGTTTTGAGCCGACAAAGGAATAATGCGTGTGAAGAAATCGCAGGAAGCTTCTTTTGTGTCCCAGCGGCACTCGGTACGAAACTAAAGTTGCGAACTTTCCAATTTGTACTTCCTTGTGGTGCCAGCAAGCCTACGCGACGAAATTTTTCAAGCCTGCCACGACGAACCATATTCTGGACATCTCGGACTCACTCGAACCCTCGCCCGAAAACGAGAAAGTTACTACTGGCTTGGTCTAGCCGCCACTGTTACACATTATGTATGAACTTGCCGGGACTGTCCAGCGACGCAAGGTTCCGCCTGTTAAGCCAGCCGGTGTTCTCAAGCCCATTCCACCACCGTCCAGCTCATTCCAACAAATTGGTATCGACTTACTTTGAACATTCCCTACATCATGCTCTGGCCACAGGGTAGTCATAGTAGCTACTGACTACCTGATGCGCTATACGGATACGGGGGCTGCCCGCCCCCCTGGCACCACCATCGAGGACGCCAAATTCGTCGTTCATCGCATCGTCCTGCGCAGCGGCGAACCATATACAGGTTCTGATTACAGACCGAGGGTCAGCCTTTTCTCTTCATCTAATGCAGCCATTCTTGTTCTGAGCCGCACACAGCACCGCAGGACGACCGCCGACCACCCCACACAAACGGACCAACAGAACGTCTAAACATGGCACCTGCAGACATTCTGTCAATGTACGTGGGCGTGGACACAGAACGTGGGACGAAGTCTTACCTTATGCCACGTTCGCGTACAGTACAGCCGTGCAAGAAACAACCAACGTGATACCGTTCCCACAGTTGACGGGCGCACGGTGACACCGCTCGACGCAATGCTTCCTCATGTAGACGATCACTTAAATGACGGCGTTGCATATTTTTAACAACGCGCCGAAGATGCCCACCATTTAGCAAGGGTGCGAATCCGAGACAAACAAGGCCTGGATGCACGCAGCTACAATTTTCGACGATGAGATGCCGAATTTCTGGCAGGCACCTGGTCTTGGTTATGTACCCAATGCGACGCGGCAGACAGAGCGAAAAACTCTTGCACCGTTATTTGAGTTCCCATAAAGTGATTAATCGCGTTGGTGAGCTCAGCTATGAGGTTGTTCCTCATACACCAGAACCCCGACGCCAGCACCAGCACCCCGACGACGCAAGGGCTCTGATGAGGCCCACGTAGAGCGTCCCGAAACCTTACCACGTTAGGACGCACTGATGTTGTGCCACTGCAAGTCCTTTTCAGCATCGGGTCGATGCTTCCCGAAAGGAGAAAGAGCAGGAGGGTTGGAGGGGGTCCATTTTCACCAGCGCTGAAGTGGACAACAAAGATTTTCGAGGAAGAGGTGCTGAATGGGGCGAGAGTGTGTTGCAGTTTAACACGAGGAGTGCGCGCTCTGCTCTTCAACGAGGAGAAGTTTGCTGCCTGCGGTGGAGCGGCTGCTCTGCTCTGGTCTGCTCTGGCAGCTCTGCTCTGCTGGGAACGATCGGCTAAGTTTCGGGTGGCTTCTCGTTTTGTGGGCTTTAAGCACGCGGTAAGGCAGTAATCCTGGGCTATGACTACCCAGACTCCCGGCCAGGGGAGCTCCCCTGGTCAGCTTCTCTATCCCCTGATCTCATTCCTTTGGAAGCTTTTTTGCGCAGCGGCGTCAGCAGTATCCCTGTTGCGCTGGTGCCTCACGATGGTGGTGCAATCAAGATGACCAACCCTGGAGCTGTTCGGGCTGCTCTCCAGCCAGCCATTTCTCTGTATGAGTCAATCTCAGAGGTACGTCAGTTTGGACGCAACGGGATTCTGTGTAGATCGCTAGACCTCGACTGTGTCAGATATTTTCTAAAGGCCTCTTCCTTTGCCTCGCTTCGGGTAAATTCATTTATCCCTTCACATTTGGCTTGCACGAAAGGTATCGTTCGAGGCGTGGACTCTTCCTTGTCTCTAGCAGAGACTCTTGAGCTTCTGTCTGCTGCAGGTGTTGTTGCTGTGCACCGCTGTAGCCGGTATGTAAGCAACATGCGGTTGCCTAGCGAATCAGCGATTGCCACTTTGTCGGAACTTCCTGCCCCTCTGAAATCAAGGCATGGCCTCTATTTTTCGGGCAGACCCTTTGTCATCTAGGCATCTGCAGTGCAACAACTGCTGGCGCTATGGCCAAAGCGCTGGCGGTTGCAAATCCAACTTGCGGTGTTGCAACTGTGGGCATGGTCATGCAACGAGCACCTGCACTGAGCAGAACGAGAAGTGTTGCCTTTGCGGTGGGGCCCACTCTGCAAACTACTCAAATTGTCCCTCCCGAGCGAAGAAAATCCTAATTGTACAGATAATTGACAGAAAACGCTGTTTGCGCCGTGACGCTATTACACAGTTGAAAGAACGTGCCCACGGTTAAGCAGGTGTGACCGCTCGTCAAGGAGTCATGTTAGACTCCATGTTGTCCCAGGCAATTGCGGCTGCTGTGGAGGCTTCAATGTCTAAACTGGTAGAATGGATTGTCGGAAGTGTATCGGAGAGCCTTACAAACGTTCTAGCCACTCAGCTTACACATGCCGTGCAGGCCGGTTTCGCCCCTCTCTCGACAGCAATTCCTTCTACTATTACCCGGTCTGCAATTCCTGAAGCATGTCAGCCCCAGGAACGTACTACAGCCCCTTGAAAAAAACCAGTCACAAAAGACAATGGACAAGAGAAGGAGTGTACACGCCATCAGTCGTTGTGGCGTGTAGACTCCTTATCTTGTCCATTGTCTTTTGTGACTGGTTTTTTTCAAGTTACTATGAACCAACTGGCCCGCATTTCAACCCTTATGCGTACTACAGCCCCTTCCGCAGTACTTACCTCAGGTGCTTCGAGTGATGATGGTATCATCTATGATTCCGCGATGATGGAGCCTGATGCGCGGGGTTTCAAGCGCAGCGGGTCCCCCATGTCTCATTGGTCGTTTTCTCTAGGTACACAGCCCAAATCAAAGAAGCAACAGCTTGAGACCAAGCCCAAGGATACCATTTTGGGGCAGGCAGTTGCTGCTGCTAGGCTTTCGCAACGATAGCGTCGTTGTGAGTTCTACAGAGGAACTGTCGCTCTATTCTTTCAGTTTCCACACATTTACTCTGTATTTCTACCCAGCTTAATCCGGAGGTCATAATCCTTCAAGAAACCTAGCTTTCAAGCGCCGAACATTTTCATTTTAAAAATTATAGTTCATTTCCCCTAGGTTGCCAGTCAAGAGGAGGTGGTTTACCAACTTTAGTGTCTTCAAAATTTTGCCACAGAGCTAAGGTATCCTTTCAACAAATGTCTCCTGACTGTGAGAATTTGGCATAAGACTTTGTACTTTCAAGGTGCTCTCCATTTTCCATAGCAAATTGTTATTTCCCCTATGGAGTACAGGATATTAGACTTCTAGATTTGTTACTCGCTAGCTGTAAAAACCCAGTTCTCGTGGCTGGCGACTTCAATTCTCACCATGTGTCGTGGGGTTTCAGGACTAATCTATGCGGCAAATGCCTTTGGGACTGGGTTTCTGATCACAACCTTATGTGCTTAAATTCAGGATCGGCCACTTACCTTTGCACACAGACTCAATCTGTTTTAGATCTCACGTTCACTAGTCCTGGCATTGGCGTAACGGATTGGTCGACTGTTGATTGCGCCACTTCAAGTGACCATTTACCTATTCATTTTGATATCGTATGTCGTGTAACTCCTGCGTCTTCTCAGTTTCAGCCACATATAAATTATGACAGATTTCAGACGGCGTTGCGCTCTGCCCTTGCGTCAGTGTCTACCATCGCCGAGGCCCACCAGTTAAGAAGCATATGTCTGGCTATAGATAATAATAAAAATATTATTTGGTATTTGGGGAAAGGAAATGGCGCAGTATCTGTCTCATATATCGTTGGACACCTGAACCGCGCCGTAAGGGAGGAATAAAGGAGGGAGTGAAAGAAGAAAGGAATAAATAGGTGCCGTAGTGGAGGGCTCCGGAATAATTTCGACCACCTGGGGATCTTTAACGTGCACTGACATCGCACAGCACACGGGCGCTTAGCGTTTTTCCTCCATAAAAACGCAGCCGCCGCGGTCGGGTTCGAACCCGGTAACTCCGGATCAGTAGCTGAGCGACTAACCCCTGAGCCACCGCGGCGGGTCTCTGGCTATAGAAGAATGCCGTAAAAAGTCGGAGTTTCTGGTGCGGCCAACCAAAGGAGAATTCTTCTACCTGGTGGAATTGGACTGTACAAGAGATTACAGGAGGAGGAAGGCAACATGAAAAAAGCTTCTTCATAACCAATCCATAAATAACTGGAGTGATTATAAATTTTTTCAGCCACCTTTAACCGCAGAGTTTCTCGTGCGAAGGAAAAATATGACTCAGAACACTTCGACTATCTTTCGAAGTCAGGGAACCGCCGTGCACTATTGGGCTTTCTACTGTATAGAAAACTGCTCACGTCATCTAGTTATTTACAGTCGTTATGTCAAATAAAGAAGCTGTCCTGGCGGTTGAATTAATGGCCACGGGCATAATAATAATAATTGGTTTTTGGGGAAAGGAAAATGGCGCAGTATCTGTCTCATATATCGTTGGACACCTGAACCGCGCCGTAAGGGAAGGGATAAAGAAGGGAGTGAAAGAAGAAAGGAAGAAGAGGTGCCGTAGTGGAGGGCTCCGGAATAATATCGACCACCTGGGGATCTTTAAAGTGCACTGACATCGCACAGCACACGGGCGCCATAGCGTTTTTCCTCAAAAAAAGAAAACGCTAAGGCGCCCATGTTCTGTGCGATGTCAGTGCACGTTAAAGATCCCCAGGTGGTCGAAAGCGGTTTTCGTCTCTACTGCCTTTGTGACCAATGTTGTTTGCGTCAGTGGGGCCAAATAATAATGCCTCAGAAGTTAATCTATCTCTGCTTTCCCAAGTTGTACAGAGATTACCAGTGGCTGCTCCGGGCCCTGATTGTGTCATTACAAAGATGTTCAAGATTCTCTATGAAGAGACTCCCGACTCCTTCTTGCACCTCATAAACTACTCCAACAAACACGCTTGGATACCTCCTGAGTGGAACCTGGCCAAGGTGTTTTTTTTACTGAAAATTCAGGGTAGAGGTTATGAATTGGATAATATTAGTCCGATTTCTTTAACATAAAACATGGTAAAATTAATAGAACGGATGCTACTAATTCGGGTTTCAGCCTTCGTGGACCGCAAAAATATCCTCAGCCCGTGTCAACTCCGATTTCGGCCACGGTGTTCGATATGAAATGCACGTGCTGATCTCGAGAGCAGAATTCTCCTTGCTTGTCGTCAACGCCAGGTCGCGGTTTTGGTTGCGCTAGACGTCGTTAAAGCTTACGACAGTGTAGAACACTCGATCCTAATACATAGGCTACAGTCTCTTCAGTTTCCAGAATATATTGTTGCTTAGATATCTGCATTTCTTTATAATAGATATTCTTTTGGGTTCATAATGGTGTTCATTCAGAGAGGTACAAACGAACGAGAGGTGTACCGCAAGGAGCTCTTCTTTCTCCAGTTCTCTTTAATATTGTGTTGAGCTCAATCCCTCTCCATCGAATTGTACGCACTTAGGCGTATGCGGACGAGATTGCGTTTTTTTGCGGTTGCGCCGGGTATACATTCCCTGCATGGTCTGTTGCAGTCATATCTGAGTACACTTGAGCACTGGCTGAGGCGCATACAGCTGAAGGTAAATGTTAGGAAGTGCGCGATCCTTGTTTTCCCTCTACAGAATCCTGTAGTGGTCTCTCTCGCTTGCCACTTACAACCAATACCGCAGGTTCAATCTCTAAAATACCTTGGGGTCATTTATGACGAGAAACTCACCCGTTGACCCCACATTGACCATGCAGCGGTGAATGGGGATTGTTCCGTGGGCATGTTGCGTAGACTGTGTAGTCACCGGTACGGCATGCGAAGAGATACGCTATAAATGATTTACAAATCTATGTGAGGCCAATTTGGGAATTTGGATCTGTGTTGTTTTCAGGCTCGGCTACATACAAACTTCGTCCTCTCGTTTTTTTGGAGAGGGAAGCACTTCGGATGTGCCTCGGCCTCCCAAAATTTGTTGCTGCCTATGTGCTATACCTTGAAGCCCGCATTCCCCTTCTTTTATCTCGACTTCAATTTTTAAGTGTTCAGACTTACCTAAGAATCTATGAATCTCATTCCACCGTTCACAAAGCATTTTCTGTTGCCAGCCGACCTCCTTTTTTACTGCCCTCTGGTCTCGTTTTCATACCCCACAGGTAGTGTCTGTGCAAAGATTACTTGAGCCTTTAGATGCGAAAATTTATGACATCCTTCCTGCGCTATGCAGAGAGCGCACTGTCCACATTGTTTTTGACGATATTTACCCCCAAAATGCGAAACGTTTGCCACCCTGTCTTCTAAATGGTCTTCTAGACGATCATCTAAGGACCTTGCCTAAAGATATTGTAATAGCAACCGACGCATCGCAGTGCAATGAAAAGGCAGGTGTGAGAATATTCTGTTCACATTTAGACTGGTCCCTTTCACTGCGGCTTCCAGATTTCACCCCTGTTTTTTAAGCAGAGTTTCTGGCAATAGTACTTTCCCTGCGCAAGCTACATCCCTCTATTACCGCAGTGGCAGTAATTACCGATTTTTATCTCTGTGTTCGTCCCAAATTCATTCCAGTTGTAAGTCGCCGTGGTGGCTCAGCGGTTATGGAGCTCGAATGGTCATCACCAAAAACGCGGTTTCTATTTCGGCCGCCGCGGTGGCAGTTCGAAGCAGGCGAAATTCTGGAGGCCCGTGTGCCGTGCGATGTCAGTGCACGTTAGCGCCAATTGGCCCAGATTTCCCGCAGCCCTTTACTATACAGCGTCTGTCATGGCGTGAATCGCTTTTGGACGTTAAACCCTATGAAACCAAACCAAGTCTATCCAGTTGCATTCCTTTTGCCAGTTCGTCATTGGCTTAGATGCCGCCATAAACTCTTTAACCCCTAGCATTAGGCCATCCGAGCAGCAGATGACGAGATTGGAAAATCTATGAGGTGAGTTGCATTCTAAAGACCGAAGTGTTTATGAAGGTATTGCGATAGTAGAAATACATCTGTGACAAGTAATCCATCAACGAGCAGAGGAGAATTATTCTGCAGTATTGTTGGGAACAAATGTATTTCCTCAATGTGTGAACAAACGACAGGACAGGGTTCATATAATTGGATCTTGTTCTTACATGAATCCTCCCTAATAAGCGGAAGTGAAGCAAACAGCAATTTCACTGGCTATACATGGATGCAAGAGCACGGCTAAAAATTAGTGTCATGAGGAAATTTTAAGTATAGGGGCAAATAAAAACAAATTTATGCTGAATAAAGAGAACGAAGACGCACTTCTGATGGTATTTATTCCTACTGTAACGCTTTAACCTTGGTAAACAACATACAGAAGGTAAAATAGGCGGGTAATTAGGTCCAAATGGTCGATGTTATTGATGGTAGCACACAATGGCGACTTTCATCTTATACTGCTTCATTAGTGTTGAAAATTTATTCATGGCACCTTGGTACATTGCCTTTCTCTCTTATTCGATTGGCTCTTTATCTAAAATAAATCGTCCTGCGTCCTCCCAAGCGCCCTTTGCCGTACATGGCACCATGGCTCTGCATTAATAATTGGCACACGGGCAGCATCACGGAACCTGAAGAGTGTTTTGCTTTAAGCGGCTGAGCGGTAAGCTCTGTGCATGCCAGTGCCCAGAAAAAGATTACAACTATTGCTGTGCGGGCTAACGGCTCTCCTGACAGGCAATTGCGCGTCACTCACGAAACTGCCGCCTCACAGGCGCGAGATCATTTTCCTGTATGGAACTTCCACCCGTCACTTCGGCGGTCTTCGCACCTATGCTGATTCTTTCGGGTTAGGTTTGGCTGCGTTTTCGTGACAACATGCAACCTCACTGACGATGAGTAGCTCACTGGATGGGAAAATCCGACTCGCGCTCAGAAGCTGTTTCCTCCTTGCTTCCGCGTCACAATCTGTATATAAGCTGGTTAGCACGGCCAGCTTGAACACAGTTTCTGCCTCTGGCATCAGACAAGAACGGTAAGGCGTTTGAGATGCTTCAGAATTTGTTCGTTATCTCCGTATATCGCGTTAACAGATAGCAAGATATTTCCTATGTTAGGGTCATGGAACGCATTTAGATATGGAGCGCAGTGAGATGGTATTATAAAATTCTAAACTAGCTTGACGTAATTGCAGTGAGAGAAACCATCCTTAGGTTTATGCTGGCATGCAGGCAGAAATCATTTCATTATTTTGGTTTTTTGTTATTTGTCGCAGAGCGACAATTAGGCGTGCTATGCGGTGCCGGCAATCATTTCGGTTCCACTGTTGTACGAAAAAAATATGGGAATTGTTCGTCCAGATTTCTTGTTCATCCTTTTTCTACTAGGAAGAATTTTTAGGAGAAGTTCGTCGCCTGTGAGGAAGCTCACACTTTCTTAAATTAATTTTCACTACCGGCTTTAAAAATTGATGAAAGAGCGCTGCAGTTTATCCCTAAACTATCGAGCGAATGCCGTTAGCCATGTTGAAGCTCTTAAGAACAAGACAATTAGCATTGCTTATATTTCAAAGACTGCTTTAACGCTTCCAACGAACCTGTGCACAAACACTCGTTACGAGAACGCTGGCGGCGGCCTGTCTGATGGCGGCTGATGGCGGCTGATGGTGGCCTGGCAGCCCACCAAGAAAATCTCAGCAGGGAGGACGCTGAAGCAGAATGTCTGGCCGTGAATGGCGTGTACAGCCGGCTGCCGTCGTAGTAAAAAAAAAATAGCCGTAAAGCAATTTCGCGACACCCGAAATTCGAGTACTTTGTCTTGAATCAGGGCCTGTTACTTGCCGATAAAAATAACTTTTGCAGGATAGAATATGTTGGTGGCTTGTTAAATTGACGTGCCTCATTCAACATGCTGGCAGAAAATATCTGCTTTAGAGCCCATTACGTCGAATGGCTAAGGCATAAAACTCTCACCTCTAAATCCCTTAAGACCACACTCTGCCCTGCAACAGTATTACTCTATTATGAAAGGAACACGAAACACAGAACTCTCTCTTTCAGAGATGAAAAAAAAGACCTGCCGTGCTTCCGACCTCAAGCCAAGGCAGCACTTGAACGATATTCTTGCTGATGTGACACAAAAAATCACCCCAGAATATTTCAGTGAGAAAATTAGAAGATTAATTTTCCGTTTATGTGTCCGCGCTTCTTTTACTTCATTGACTTCGCCACAGCCAACAGAAATACGTTCACATGGGCTTTCATAAAAATATACTCTCAGTACAGCAGTACAGCTTGACTACTTCGTACAAGCTAGAAAACGTTTGCAATTCCCCGCAACTCCTGCGTCTGAAAGGTCTGCGGGTTTGTGTGGAGTCTATGCACGACCAAATGTACGATACTTTTTCGAAGTCCATCGACATCACTTTTGTGGCAGTATTTTGTTTACATGTCTTAAAACAAAAAAAAAACTAGAAAGATATTCACTATGCTGTGATTTTTTTATTTTTAAAGAACAGGAGATTGTTTCTTGATTAGTATATCACAACAGAAATGAGTTCCGTTTTAAAATCTTTCCTTAGCGTGCCCTGATCCCTGTGGCGTGTTTCATCACTTGCACATTGAAATATTCTGGCTTGTGCTGCACTGGCGCGGCGCATATTTAACACCGAATCTAAGGGTGTACAAAGACGCTTGCAAATTGTGAAGCGAATCTCAATCTATGTACAGCGGCCCGCAGAAGTTTCCAGCACACAGAAACAACACTATAAACCAACTCCCTCGCTTCCTTGATGGCCAGATTGTCACGTGCAGACTGCATAAACTACAACACATACGCTTTGCTGCGCAGCCAGGAAAATGACACTTTTCACGCCTTTTGTGTTATGAAGATTAGTGAGCTATTGAATGAAACTTTCTAAGAGTAAAAAGTGACGTAAATACTTTCATGCATCCATAGTGCCGTACGTCAGTCCACTCACGCCAACGACATTCAAGCTAAAATGAAGGTCCTGGCCATCGCCCTCATCTTTGTTCTGGTTGCTGGTAAGTCGGTCCGTATTAATAGGAATACTGGTGCATATTAGTAGGCGTTTCGGTTTGGTTTAGTTTTAGGGGGTTGAACGTCCCAAAGCGACTCATGCTATGAGGGACGCGGTAGTGAAGGGCTCCGGAAATTTATACCACCTGGGGTTCTTTAACGTGCACTGACATCGCACAGCACAAGGGCCTCTAGAATTTCGCCGACATCGAAATTCGACCGCCGCGGCCGGGATCGAACCCTTGTCTTTCGGGCCAGCAGCCGAGCGCCATAACCACTCAGCCAGCGTGGCGGCTGAGTAGTAGGCGTTTCGTTGACTTCTGGCTCCTTGTGCCGCTACAGTAAAAAAATGGGAAACATCTTTCTAGACAATCATCCCGCTTTATTTCAATAAATGCTGTAACTTTTTAGCCCTTACCTTATATCGAGGCACATTCACAAATGTGAATGCGTGGTTATTAATGCAAGGCAACAATATCAGTATATCTTGGGGTAATGTATGTAGAAAATTGGGATTACGTAATTTAGAAAAAGTACTGAAAAAATTCATATTTTTTTCAATTCCATTGAAAGTTGAACGCATATCTTCCCATTATACAATCAGCCTTATCAAAACCAACATGTCACACTATTCCTCATTTTGGGAAGTTGCAATGCAGTTACAAGCTCGAAAATGAGCTTCTTCGAAGAGAAAACTTTGGCTGTATGTTGTTCCCGACGGCGGTTACAGAAGCGCTTTGAATTTTTTAACCTGCACGCAGGACTCGTCACCACTGTGGTTGCCCAGGATGACGAGGGGACAGTTGCGCATGTTCGAGTCCGTGAGTATACTTTCAGGACTGGTTTGTGTTTGTAAAAAAAGTGTATTTTTCTTTTTTCTTGGCTTTGAAATCATTTCAGAGCGCGCTCATTGCGACTGCTGCTGCTTAGCCAGCGAAATCAGCGCATGAAGAACCAAGCTCCCTTAATTTTTTTTTCTAGGTCGAGGCTTCGGCTGCCCGTTCAACCAGGGCGCTTGCCATCGCCACTGCCGTAGCATCGGCCGCCGAGGAGGCTACTGCGCGGGGGCCTTCAAGCAAACATGCACTTGCTACCGCAGATAGATAAAGGGCGACAGTATTTTCAACCTCAGAAAGCGGTCGTGCTCTCTCTGAAAAAAAAATCGAAAGTTCCTACAAAAGTTTTTCAGCAAGCGTTCAAACAGGCTGTCGGGAATGGAAGCCTCCCGGCGACGACCTTAAAACTGGCATTTCTGCTTCAGTCACTCCGCGCGTATATAGAACAGCGTGTGGCTTGTTGATGTATTTTATTGTGGTGTAATAAATAATGAAGAGATATCGTTCCCTCGCGTGTAATTGCATTCGGCTCAGGATTTCACTCGACGAGCCGAGTCGGGCCTCCTCTTGATAGTCTTAAAAGGCTGTACTTCGCCTGACAAAGCGTATGCTCAAAGTCTAGAATATTCTACTGGCCTGTTGGCTGGTTGACGTTACGATTTTGGTTCATTTCACACGTTTTTTAGTCATGTATAGTTTCAGCAAAGTCTGAGAGACTGCAGACACCAGACCTGGTGTTTGCAATTGAAAAAAAAATGCTGCCGTCTCGCCCATTCTTGGCCTCAACAGGCAACCAGAGCAGGATAGAAACTCAGAACTCGCATGAGAACTGCATTGACTGAGATCAGCTTGCTTTAAAAAAATGTGCGTAATAACCTGCACGGCAGAATCGAAGGGTGCGCATGTATTCGAAACAAATGAATACCGATATGAATACCCACATATTCAATGCGGCGAACGATTCAAATGGTTCATGTTCAAAGTTTTTCGAAACGAATCGAGGATGGTAGCAAGTCTTCGCGTACATGTGGATGAACTGAAGTGCCCGAAGTTCGGTTAAGGCACGCCGCAGAGTTTTTCTACTCTTTCAAAAACAGGGCACGCTGCGAAGGTGGACCTCACTTCGCGCAATGATGTGTTCGCCGCCGTGACGCGGTTCTGTTACGTGGCGGCGCTCATACTGCTCGTACATGACCCCGATGTTCGGGGCACGCTAAGGGCCTTTAGGGAACTGCGCGTTGATGTTCCAACGTGAAGGCCGTGGCTCATACGCATCTCTCGCACCTCTCATCTGGTGCGGTTTGGAACTAGTTCATTTGCTGTCGTCATGAATACAGCGAGACGTAATTTTATTGTACCGCTGCAATATGACGGACTTAAAGTTAAAATATTGACTGTTTTCCGTAGCCCTTAGCGAAGATCAGTGTGCGTCTTTTTGCAACTTAGCTACAGCTCTAACTCTATAAGTTATAGCGCCCTACCACAGCAAAACCTCCTGCACTTCACTGTTTCGCTCAATTAATCGTTTAGTGCGAGTCTTCGCCGCTGATGCAATTATCCTCAGAAATGTTTGATTTGTATTAAATTCGGTACTACTACCATACGCTTCGTGTTCGATTGTTATGCTCAGAAATTGTGGGCAAGCGCCTGGTTCAACAAGAAGTTGTATATGAAAGCAATTTTTTCGCGTATCTTAAGACGGCATCATAAGAATCAATATATTCGCAGATCCCTCCTCGGGACGGCTGTAGATTCTGCTATTTATTCACATGAACGCGTCTTATTGGCGTTGTATGGCAGTCTCAGCTAGTTGGTGCGAATGCTGCACAAAATTTAAAAGCAGGAATTAGCTGCGCATCGGAGGATTACACCATACCCATCAATATGTTGATAATCATGTCTTGCGAAATTTCACATCTGACTCCCAATTATTCTCAGAAACACGCCATATTGGTTTTTTATGGCTGTATTTACTAATCTGCGTGTGGAAAGAAAAAACTTTAAACGCAAGATTTTGCTACGCATCACAGGGTTATACCATTCTCTCCAATATTCATAACCATATCTTACAATATTTATCAGTTGCCTCACAATAAAAGTGATGTCCAACGAAGGCAAACTTGGTTTCAAATCGCACTGTTCGTATATGATTCGGTTAAAGAAGATGCTATTCGCACTACTCTGTAGAATTGGGATAATGAAATCTGCCTGCTTTGAGATTCTATCACTAAAAATATCGCCCTCCCAACTCGACAATTCCTTCCGTTAAAGGAGGTTTTATTGGTCTTCACTTGCTTGCTATAACGCATTTGGCACCTTATAATCAACACGGATGCTCTGCCATTAAAGCCTTCCATTCATTTCTCTTTCAAGTTACTTTTTACTCATAATACCACATGGTTCATCGTAAGACATGCTGTGATGAAGATATAACAATTCGGCTTATTTTTAAGTTATTTGTTTCATTCTGATTCACAGAAAAAGGAGCAAAGGCAAAACGCAAGAAGCCTGACAAAGGCCCCTGCTTCGTATGCAGTCAGCAGACAGGCATCAGAAACATACAATTTGTTCCCTTTTTAGGGGGCAAAAGGAAGAAAACAAGCAACACTTAAAAGCCATAAATGCTAGCAGAAAACAAGAAAAATAAATCAAATAAATCTAATGTTTTCTTGCAATATTACATTCTTGAGGAACTCTTTAGAAATTGGCTTGATGAAATCAAGTAGTTTTTCAGTACGATTTAGTAAAGACGGTATTTGGAACGGTACATTTTGCCTACCGTAGTTTGTCCTGACTATAGGGATTTTTCTGCTATGTGTGCGGAAGTAGTACTCTGCAGTAGGGATTGCTGCCCTGCAAAAGTTCTGGTTCTGAACATGTCGCAAGAGCCTATAGCAGTATAACTGGTTAGCCTTTATCAGGGAATACTTTCTGAATAATGGATCTGCCGGTAAATATTGTGGTTGCCCGTGGTAGTTTTCAAACATGCGCAGGACTCGTTTCTGTAGAGTAATCAGCTTGTGAAAATTGTCCTGCGTGGTTTTTTCCTAGATTAGCGAGCTGTAAGACATTCTGGAGTAGAGAAGCGTATAATATAAGATTCTAAGCCATTGTGGTACCAATGGGATAAGTTTAAAAAGACAACCTACTGCCTTACTTAACTCGGCCGCCAGTTTCGACACGTGAACATTCCATGACAAGGTGTCCTGAAACCACACACCCAAAAACTTGTGTGTTGTGTTTGTGTTCGCATATCAGTGCAGCAGTATTTGCGTAGCAGTTCTACGGCACCATAGCAGGAAAACCTAACACTTTTCGGCTCACCACAACAGCTCGCTTAGGTGCAGACGCGTGCATTTTCTCCGGAAAGGAGGGGGTCGTGGGGTGGGAAGAGGCATGCTACGCACTCCTGCTCGGTATGCATAAAAAACGCCTTAATCATTCGGATTATGATCACGGTAGTGTTAATATTCCGTTCCTGTTGGATTCCTGCCTAGCCACCACTCATTTAACACATTCCATTTCACCAAGCAGAAATTTAGCGATTAAAATAAAGTAGGCACAAATCCATGCCGAGAAACAAGAACTAAGGCGTTGGAATCGCTGCCGAAAATCTTTAGTTAGTCTGTAAAAGAACAAATTTCAACAGCATGCACCTATAGTGCGGTGACTTGACGCACTAAATATCCGCCCTCAGTTCAACAAGTAGGCTAACAGGCAAACAAAGAGAGCCATTGAGTCCCCACGGCAGCTCCATGCAAGCGATAGCATCAACTGGACATATATGAGCAGCAAAAGTACTCTCCTTGTGCTGCTTTCAATAATACTTTACGGAAAGAAATCACATGTACCTGTGCGGAAGGCGCCATTTTTAAGAGTGAATGTGGTCATCAGAACAGCACATGAGCCCGGTCTCCTGTCACCTCAAAGTGACGATTTACTCAGTGGCCCAAAGGAAGCCTACACTGTTACTGCTAGGAGCACCCGCGTTTTGAGCGAAGCTCAGTTTAGCTCACTCTAATATTCGCTTATAATTTACATTTCATCTTATTGCAATTGCATATTGGGGTTAAATGGGGCTGCCACACCAAATATTAGCGGAAACAAGCGGTACGAGAAAGAAATCACATGTACCTGTGCGGAAGGCGCCATTTTTAAGAGTGAATGTGGTCATCAGAACAGCACATGAGCCCGGTCTCCTGTCACTTCAAAGTGACGATTTACTCAGTGGCCCAAAGGAAGCCTACACTGTTATTGCTAGGAGCACCCGCGTTTTGAGCGAAGCTCAGTCTTAAGCGCACTCTAATATTCGCTTATAATTTACATTTCATCTTATTGCAATTGCATATTGGGGTTAAATGGGGCTGCCACACCAAATATTAGCGGCAACAAGCGGTACGAGAAAGTCGCGGAATTAAAACAGAAAACACAGCGCAACCGAACGACTGGAAAGAAGTCGACAACAAAATGCACTGACAAGAATCTAATTGTTGTAATCGGGGTTTCATGTTCTTCATACCTTCTCCTCTTATTTCCCTATATAGTTTCAACTGGCCGAATAAGGTATCAATATACAACCAGCGGGTTGGGTCGTCAACTTCTCTCCAGTCTTGTGGTAGCGCTGTGCTTTGTATTCTTCAAAAGGTCCACCAGCTTACCCAAATTTCCCTCTTAACGTAACAAAGGCAATATAATACATTCTCTTACTCTGGCGTGAGAAGCTCATGAACGAAAGTTCGCCTGCTCACGTCTTCGAGGGCAGTACATCAAGTGCAAGCTCTAGTTGTGAGCTTTTCATTGACCAATGATGCGATCTTTGTTTTTGAGCTCATCACAGACGTCGCGCTGCATCTATAGGCATTTGCATTTCCCGTTAAAATTATTTGCGCTTTTATCGCATCATTGCTGCTAATATTTGCAGCACAAAGTTTCTATAAGAAAGTAAACATCACGACGCTAGATATTTTTTTGCGCGTGTATGTGTTCTGCTTCTTATTGCCGGACGACCTCTCGAGGATAAAACAGCTATTTCCTGTCTAAATGGTAATTGGATTCATTCCCAGGCGCCTTCTTTTTTTAGGTTTTTATTTTTTATTGAGCGCCGGAACTAAATTTTTTCCACAAACTCTACTGCAATGAGGATAATTCTTGAAATTGCAGTCCTCCGGTGTCTTTCTTCTGCATTCTCACTTAGCAGAGAAAGGTGACGAGGGATGCTTCATTGAAATAAACTCTCAAGATGTGGAGTATCTCTTGGGCAAGCGACGAAAATCACCTGCGGCCGTCGAAGCTAACGTCATTGGTAAGTCATTACTGTCGTATACTGGCAAAGTGAAATAATTTCGAAACGGCAAAGCTACTCCTAAAAGCAGAATAGATGGCGGCAGCGTTTCTTCAATGGCGCTGCTACTGCACCGAAATGATTTCAGCTCTACCACATCTCAGATGGCTGAGTAGGACTTTTTCCAAGGGGAGTGTTCTTCATTTTGTCCTTTGCATTGAACGAATGCGTACCATTTGAGTGTAATGTTTCCGGCCACTTCGCGAGAGACGAGATTTTTCGCGCGGGTCTGGTAAGTATCGTTCCCGGTAAGGCGCCTTAAAGGGGCTCTGAAAGGGGCTGTAATAAAGTTGCAGTGTGCCTGTGATGTTAAAGAACGCCGCTTCACGAATATCCTCCAACAAGAATTTTTTAATGCGCTTTGTAGAAGGTCGAGTTATCTGTATTAAAAAAATTGAATTTAAGCATCGCCAAACCTTTTTCTCTCGTCTCGTAACTTTTTCTATGCTGGAAGGTCGAGGCTTCTCCGCCGGCCCCGCCGCCGGGGAGGAGGGGGGGGGGGGGGGCTTTCTGACCCGCCGGAGATACGTACGACGCTTATTGGCTGCGGCCAAGGTAACTGTCTGACGTCTGAAAGACTCTAACCAATAGCCATCAACGAACTGATATACGCAGGAGCAGTGCGGCGGAGAATAGTGCCAGCATGAAAAATTCGCCGGAAAGGGCTCACTACTTTCACGCGTGATTATGGGTTCTCAGCGGCACGCAGAGGTGTATTATTTGGCTCAGATTTTCATAACGACACAATGCAGTGATTGAGCGCGTTGATGTGCTCTCCTCGGAAGTTGTTTAAGAGCCCCTTTAATGCCTCTCTCGGGGCTATGTTTCTCTCGGGGCTATGTTTGGCTGTGTTTTCGTGCCAACATGCAACCTCACTGACGATGAGTAGCCCACTGGATGGGAAAATCCGACTGGCGCTCAAAAGCTCTTTCCTCCATGCTTCCGCGTCACAATCTGTATATAAGCTGGTTAGCACCGCCAGCTAAACACAGTTCCTGCCTCTGGGATCTGACAAGAACGGTAAGGCGTTTGAGATGCTTCAGATTTTCTTCGTTATCTCCGTATATCGCGTTATCAGATTTCCTATGTTATGGTCATGGAACGCATTAAGATATGGAGCGCAGTGAGATTGTATTATAAAATTCTAAACTAGCTTGACGTAATTGCAGTGAGAGAAAGCAGGCTTAGGTTTATGCTGGCATGCAGGCACAAATAATTCCTTTAATTAGGTGTTTTTGCTTTTTGTCGCAGAGCAACAATTAGGCGCGCTATGCGGTGCTGGCAATCATTTCTGTTCCATTGTTGTACGAAAAAAATATGGGAATTGTTCGTCCAGATTTCTTGTTCATCCTTTTTCTACTAGAATTTTTAGGAGAAGTTCGTCGCCTGTGGAGAAGCTCACACTTTCTTAAAATAATTTTCACTACCGGCTTTGAAAATTGATGAAAGAGCGCTGCAGTTTCTCCCTAAACTATCGAGCGAAAGCCGTTAGCCATAGTAAAGCGCTCAGGAACAAGACAACTAGCATTGCTTATATTTCAAAGACTGCTTTAACCTTTCCAACAAACCTGTGCACAAACACTCGTTACGAGAACGCTGGCGGCGGCCTGTCTGATGGCGGCTGATGGCGGCCTGGCAGTCCACCATGAAAATCTCAGCAGGGAGGACGCTGACGCAGAATGTCTGGCCGTGAATGGCGTGTACAGCCGGCTACCGTCGCAGTAAAAAAAAAACGCAAAACAATTACGCAACACCCGAAATCCTTTCCCTTGTATCAGGGCCTGTTACTTTCCGATAGAAATAACTTTGCAGGAGAGAGGAACTTGGTGGCTAGTTAAATTGACGTGCCTCGTTCAACATGCTGGCAGAAAATATCTGCTTTAGAGCCCGTTATGTAGAGTAGCTAAAGCAGGAAACGGCCACCTTGAAATCCCTTTAGATTGTATTTTGCCATGCTATAGTATTATTCTGGTATGAAAGAAACACGAAACACAGAACTCTTTATTGCGGAGACCAAAAAAAGAGCTCCCTTGCTTACGACCTCAAGCCAAGGCAGCACCTGAACGATATGCTTGCTGAGATAAAGCAAAAAAACAGCACAGAATACTGACTTGGCCGCAGCCAACAGAAATACGTTCACATAGGCTTTCGTAAAGAAATTCTCTGAGTATAGCAGTACAGCTCAACTACTTCGTGCAAGCTAGAAAACGTTCTTAATTCCACGCAACTCCTGCGTCTCAAAGGTCTGCGGGTATGTGTGCAGTCTATGCACGACCAAATGTACGATCCTTTTTCGAAGTCCATCGACATCACTGGCAGTGTTTTGCTTAGAGGTCTTAAAGCAAAAAAAAACTAGAAATATATTCACCATGCTGTGAATTTTGATTTTTAAATAACGGGCAAACTATCTTGATTAGTGTATCAAAACTGTAATGAGGTCCGTCTTACAATCTTTCACTAGCGTGCCCAGATCCCTGTGCCGGGCTTCATTACTTGCACATTGAAATATTCTGGCTAGTGCTGCACTGGCACGGCGCATATTTAACACCGAATCTAAGGGTGTACAAAGACGCTTGCAAATTGTGAAGTGAATCTCAATCTATGTACAGCGGCCCGCAGAATTTTGCAGCACACAGAAACAACACTATAAACCAACTCCCTCGCTTCCTGGATGGCCAGGCTGTCACGCGCAGACTGCGTAAACTGCAAAACATACGCTTTGTTGCGCAGCCAGGAAATGACTCTTTTCACGCCTCCTGTGTTATGAAGATTAGTGAGGTATTGAATGAAACTTTCTAAGAGTAAAAAGTGACGTAAATTCTTTCATGCATCCATAGTGCCTTACGTCAGTCGACTCGCGCCAATGACATTCAAGCTAAAATGAAGGTCCTGGCCATCGTTCTCATCTTTGTTCTGGTTGCTGGTAAGTCGGTCCGTATTAATAGGAATACTGGTGCATATTAGTAGGCGGTTCGGTTTGGTTTGGTCTTAGGGGGTTTAACGTCCCAAAGCGACTCAGGCTATGAGGCACGAGGTAGTGAAGGGTTCCGGAAATTTATACCACCTGGGGTTCTTTAGCGTGCACAGACATCGCACAGCACAAGGCCCTCTAGAATTTCGCCGACATAGAAATTCGACCGCCGCGGCCGGGATCGAACCCTTGTCTTTCGGGCCAGCAGCCGAGCGCAATAACCTCTCAGCAACTGCGGCGGCTGAGTAGTAGGCGTTTCTTTGACTTCTGGCTCCTTGTGCTGACGCAGTAAAAAATGGGAAACATCTAGCCACACAAACATCCTGGTTTATTTCACTAAATGCTGCTACTCTATGGTTCTCTCTTTATATCGAAGCACATTCACGAAAGTGAATGTGTTGTGAATACTTATTTTAGAAAAGCTACAGAGGAAAAAAAATGTAATTTTTCTATTTCAATTGGAAGTCGACCTTACCTTCCGATTATATTAGTGACCTTACTGAAACATACTTGATACCCTGCTCGCCGTATTGGGAAGATGCAATGCAGTTGGAAGCTATAAAATGAGCGCCTTCGAAGAAAATGCGTTGGCTATATGTTGTTCTCGGCGGTCATAGAAGCGCTTTGATTTTTTTAATTGCTACGCAGGACTCGTCGGCACCGTGGTTGCTCAGGATGATGAAGGAGCAGTTGCGCACGTTCGAGTCCGTGAGTATACTTTCAGGACTGGTTTGTGTTTGTAAAAAAAGTGTATTTTGTCATTTTTCTTGCTTTGAAATCGTTTCAGAGCGCGCTCATTGCGACTGCTGTTGCTTAGCCAGTGAGGTCAACACATGAAGAACGAAGCTCTTTTTCTTTTTTTTTCTAGGTCGAGGCTTCGGCTGCCCATTCAACCAGGGCGCTTGCCATCGCCACTGCCGTAGCATTGGCCGCCGGGGAGGCTACTGCGCGGGGGCCTTCAAGCAGACATGCACTTGCTACCGCAGATAGATAAAGGGCGACAGTATTTTAAACCTCAGAAAGTGGTCGTTCTCTCTCTGAAAAGAAACGAAGGTTCCTAAAAAAAGTTTTTCAGCAAGCGTTCAAACAGGCTGTCCGCAATCGCAGCCTCGCGGCGAAGACCTTAAAACTGGCGTTTCTGCTTCAGTCAATCTGCGGAAAATATACTAAAGAATGTCTTGTCGGTGTATTTTGTCATGTTTTAATAAAAGATGCGGAGATATGATTTCCGCACGAGTGATTGCATTCGACACAGGACTTCATTCGGCGAGCACAATCGTGCCGCCTGCCGCCATATTTAAGGAGGCTGTACTCCTGCCGACAAGGCTTGTGTTCAAAGTGGGAAATATTTTTCTGGCTTGTCGAGGCAGCCTGCTCGCTCCGTATTCATACAAGGTGTTTCATCTAAGGTTTTAAACAATCTTTAAAAAGAGGCTTTCTGAGTTAGAAGTGCGCTTTTTTTGGCATAGCATGGTCAGCGTTATGGCGCCCCCTATAACAGATATAAGACGTGCTAAATGTCAGGCTGGTTGGCTAATATTGAATAGTTAAATTTTTATCTCGTACTTAATTACTGAGAGGCGTGTAGACCATCGTTAGCAATATCCGTATCAGTTATTTGTATTTTGAAAACGCGGTTACCCTTGGCGTTGTGGCTCAAAAATGTTTGGCTATTTCGACGCGTTACGTGAACTGGAGAGTTTACTTTGGCTGCAAGCTTCTCGAAAGCTCATGCATTTTGGTGCAATGTAGCCAGAATTTGTTGGGCCATAGCACCGAGGGTAACCGCGTTTTCTATATTCTAAAAACAGTTATGGACGGGTAAATAGACTGGACGGGTATCTAGTGAGTGGACGAGAACGAAGCGTGGCCGGAAATTTGAAAATATGAAATGGTTGCCGGGATGGAACGAGGGTATAATCAGAGTTAATCGATAACCAATCAATCAAGTGAACCAGAAAACAACCATAGCGCAAAATTTGAAAGACGACCAGAGTCCAGGAGGCGTCAACGCTTTCGCATTCTTCCAAGGCGGGTAGCCGCAGTGATCTCTTTTTTCAGCGGGAAATTAAGTATATGAAGGAAATTTTTAGCACATTGTAAGATTGGACCATAACAATCATTATGAGAGCAGATCCCTGCTCGGGACGCCTGTATTTTCTGCTATTTATTGATAAAAAACGTGACCGATTAGTTTTCTATGGCAAAATGATCAACGGTTGCGGGCAGGGCCGCGCTTCAAGCTCAGCCGCTGCTGAGACCGAGCTATGCACGACTGCGACCGAATTCGCTTTCAGATTATAAAAACAACAAATCAACAAATACGTTTCCGAAAGTCATTCGACGGCGAACGTCGTTCGATCATGACATAAAATGTTCCCGTGTACCAGCCTACTAGATTCTTATACCATTCGAATCGAAAGATATCATCGTGCTGAGAGTCTGTGCTGGCCCGAGTGATGGCGCCACCAACCCCCGGTGGAGAGTAAAGCCCCTGCGCAGCTGTCCCATTCGGGCGCCTTATATAGCGCGGAGGCCTTGGGAGCATGCCTGGGAGCGGGTGCCGTGCGGCTTCACCAAGCAAAGCCGCACTCGCCGGCACGGCGTCAAAGGTATAGGCAGAGCAGTAAAGGCGCCTTCGTTGTTACCGCGACCATGGGAGTTCATTGTCTCGACAAAGCGCCAACTAGGAAGATAAAGGCACATTTTCCTTTCTCGCGGTTACTTAGTTTCTTCTTCTTGGTGAACTAAAAAGCTTCTCCAAACTGTACGCAGAGCGATCTAGCACAGACTAAACGTTTATAAAAAAATCATCAATATGCCCTACAGCAGCAATCGCCGAAATTTTAAACATCCTCAGAATGTCCCACATCGGGAGTCTTAAGAGGCTTCGCTTACGCTTGACTTCTGGAGGCGCCACCGGTATACCTTCCCGTTGGTCCGAGGGGAATTTGGTGTTCTTATCTAGCATGAAAAAAAAAAATCCAGATATTCTAGGGGTAGTTTTCAAACGAATAAAATCTGATTGTTTAGTTATTAGCAGAAGCTGATAAAAAGCAAAATCATATACCCTGTGTGGTAAATTTTTCGCCAAAAAGCGCTGCATTCCACGTTACGTAAGCCTACGGTATCCTAATGCAGGAATGCAGGGGTGCTGAACTGTGTTCTTAGGACATGACAGCGCAGTTTGCGCCTGGAGTTTTCAGACACGCGTTTTAAATTCGTCGACGAAGAAGGCATAGCACTGGATCTCGGGCGCATATGCGGTTATAAGACCTGCTCCAACTTTCGCTTTCCAAGCCATATTTCCTGAAATTATTGATTTCTTCACAGAGTTTCACGCTATAATACTAAGGGCAATCTGGCGCTGCTATCGTTCGTTGAAGGAATAAATGATGGGAATAAATTGCGCAGCAAGCAACGTACCTCCCCATGTACGCCCAGAAAAGATGGCTTGTCCCAGTCACACCGAACAATAATGGACAAAAGCATATTTGAGAGGGAAACCGTTTATGGACACAGTTTTTTCATATGATGCAAGATTTCACAATAGCAACCAATATATCCGCAGATCACCCGGCGGAGACTTGCATTTATATCTATAATGTTTTCCTTTCATCAAAAGCTGTCCCGGTTGGTTTTCTATGGCAATCTGAACTGGTCGATGCGATCGATGGAAAAACTCTAAAAGATTTTGCAACATATACGAAGAATGGAGGATTAATAATAAGGGAGTAATTTCTCATTGGCATCCACCCAAGCACTGCCTTAACCATTTGATCAACAATGTTCCCTACCATAATCTTGCCGTCCCGGTTAGCTCAGTTGGTAGAGCGACTGCTCTGGTTAAGCGGTGGTCCCGGGTTCGAACCTCAGACCAGGAGGAAATTCTCTGTAACTACGAAGTTTCTAAGACAGCTGAATAGCCTTTCTTTGTAGGCGTATAGTTGCGCTTGAGTGGATGCCAATGAGTAATTACTCCCTTATAACAAAGATACTCCACTTTGGGGAATTCCCCTAAACATTTGACCAACTATGGATGACTCACAATTTTCCAATTTCCAAAATTTTTTCCAACAATGTTGGACATTCCCAGTACAACATACATCAAACGTCTCTAGACCGTATAGGCAGGACATAGAAACACAAGCAAAAATGCAGTGCTCCCGCTAAATATCTAGAAACGTCTTTTTCGGCAGTGTTCAACACCAATAAATAAGTTAAAAAAGGTAACTGAGAATACCTATTCGGGACCAATGATTTTGAACTAGAAAAAATTGACTGCTCCCTATCTTTTCTATCAAAAAATTGACTGCTCGCTCTCTTTTCTATCTTCCTTGCGCCGCAAGCTTCGGGTGAGAATGTTTTTCGCTTGCACTCATCGTTTTGAGAGATCAAACAGCACTTTCATTCGAACAGCCGAAGGAAGCGGTTAAACTCGCATCACTCCCGGCGCATGCGTTTCTCGCACGTGGGCCGTCAGCTTCCTGCCGCAGGCAGGGGACGGCGGTCTGCCTTTTCTTTACGCCGGAAGCGGTGGTCACCAGCGTGCCCGTCTTATCTATGCTCACCTGCCACCGCCCAACTTTAACATGGCGCGGTGTTCCGTGCAGGTACCTCCTACTATCGGCACATTTACGGCCGTTTTCCCGCGCACGTCGGTGTGACCGCAACATTCCTAACCGATTTGATGCGGCGTTGGCGCATCGCAAGTGTCTGCGCAGCTTCACGGCCATACTCCGTGATGCTGCACTTCCAGACAGCGTTCGCAGCAGCGGAGGTCGAAGCATTGTGCGACTCTTAGCACGCACCCTGCATACCTCAGTTCCACCGACGACTGCAGCGTGCTGTTGGTCACAGCGTGACCGTGCACTGCAGTCATCGGCGGGAGGGACCTTCGGTGACCCACCACCCTCTTGCTGCGTGTGCCCACGCATTAGCCCGCTTTACCTACTTCGCCGTCGCCCAGCCATCCTTTCGCAGCGATATATTTTCTGTTGTGTCCGCGTCTCTATCGACGCCACCCCTTCCCCTCCTCTCCCGGATTACTTGTGCCTTGATCTTGCCTGCCATGCCGGACTTAGCCGCGTGCGCAGTCTCAGGGAAACGCCAGCGGAAGCTCAGGGAAACCGAACACCCAGTCCGAACCGAGCGCACTGCCCTGGTCGCGCTCCCCCCTTATGCAGCTCGCTCCGACGCATCTGGCCCGTCCCGCGGTCCGCAGTTAAAAGCCATAAATTTTCAAGCGAACCCCACTCAAAATCCCGGGGATGCACGCGTCGGTTGCGTCTTGTGGCCCGAGCGTGACCTTACAAGGACGGGTCTCCTCGCTGCCGGTTAACCGTCGTTGCAGCCATCTGCCGCGTTTGTCTCAAAACAAACCCGTTTCGGCGGCGCCTGGATGGAGGCTTCCCGAGGAGCCCCGAAAGGGGCTGACATACACAAACCAAGGCGGCCTAGCTACCGGCTTCGGGGTGTGCGCGCGCGATCGTTCCCTGAGCAACAACTCGGCAACTTAACTTCAATGTTTATGTTTCCCACATTAACGCATGAATATTGTTTTGAGCCGACAAAGGAATAATGCGTGTGAAGAAATCGCAGGAAGCTTCTTTTGTGTCCCAGCGGCACTCGGTACGAAACTAAAGTTGCGAACTTTCCAATTTGTACTTCCTTGTGGTGCCAGCAAGCCTACGCGACGAAATTTTTCAAGCCTGCCACGACGAACCATATTCTGGACATCTCGGACTCACTCGAACCCTCGCCCGAAAACGAGAAAGTTACTACTGGCTTGGTCTAGCCGCCACTGTTACACATTATGTATGAACTTGCCGGGACTGTCCAGCGACGCAAGGTTCCGCCTGTTAAGCCAGCCGGTGTTCTCAAGCCCATTCCACCACCGTCCAGCTCATTCCAACAAATTGGTATCGACTTACTTTGAACATTCCCTACATCATGCTCTGGCCACAGGGTAGTCATAGTAGCTACTGACTACCTGATGCGCTATACGGATACGGGGGCTGCCCGCCCCCCTGGCACCACCATCGAGGACGCCAAATTCGTCGTTCATCGCATCGTCCTGCGCAGCGGCGAACCATATACAGGTTCTGATTACAGACCGAGGGTCAGCCTTTTCTCTTCATCTAATGCAGCCATTCTTGTTCTGAGCCGCACACAGCACCGCAGGACGACCGCCGACCACCCCACACAAACGGACCAACAGAACGTCTAAACATGGCACCTGCAGACATTCTGTCAATGTACGTGGGCGTGGACACAGAACGTGGGACGAAGTCTTACCTTATGCCACGTTCGCGTACAGTACAGCCGTGCAAGAAACAACCAACGTGATACCGTTCCCACAGTTGACGGGCGCACGGTGACACCGCTCGACGCAATGCTTCCTCATGTAGACGATCACTTAAATGACGGCGTTGCATATTTTTAACAACGCGCCGAAGATGCCCACCATTTAGCAAGGGTGCGAATCCGAGACAAACAAGGCCTGGATGCACGCAGCTACAATTTTCGACGATGAGATGCCGAATTTCTGGCAGGCACCTGGTCTTGGTTATGTACCCAATGCGACGCGGCAGACAGAGCGAAAAACTCTTGCACCGTTATTTGAGTTCCCATAAAGTGATTAATCGCGTTGGTGAGCTCAGCTATGAGGTTGTTCCTCATACACCAGAACCCCGACGCCAGCACCAGCACCCCGACGACGCAAGGGCTCTGATGAGGCCCACGTAGAGCGTCCCGAAACCTTACCACGTTAGGACGCACTGATGTTGTGCCACTGCAAGTCCTTTTCAGCATCGGGTCGATGCTTCCCGAAAGGAGAAAGAGCAGGAGGGTTGGAGGGGGTCCATTTTCACCAGCGCTGAAGTGGACAACAAAGATTTTCGAGGAAGAGGTGCTGAATGGGGCGAGAGTGTGTTGCAGTTTAACACGAGGAGTGCGCGCTCTGCTCTTCAACGAGGAGAAGTTTGCTGCCTGCGGTGGAGCGGCTGCTCTGCTCTGGTCTGCTCTGGCAGCTCTGCTCTGCTGGGAACGATCGGCTAAGTTTCGGGTGGCTTCTCGTTTTGTGGGCTTTAAGCACGCGGTAAGGCAGTAATCCTGGGCTATGACTACCCAGACTCCCGGCCAGGGGAGCTCCCCTGGTCAGCTTCTCTATCCCCTGATCTCATTCCTTTGGAAGCTTTTTTGCGCAGCGGCGTCAGCAGTATCCCTGTTGCGCTGGTGCCTCACGATGGTGGTGCAATCAAGATGACCAACCCTGGAGCTGTTCGGGCTGCTCTCCAGCCAGCCATTTCTCTGTATGAGTCAATCTCAGAGGTACGTCAGTTTGGACGCAACGGGATTCTGTGTAGATCGCTAGACCTCGACTGTGTCAGATATTTTCTAAAGGCCTCTTCCTTTGCCTCGCTTCGGGTAAATTCATTTATCCCTTCACATTTGGCTTGCACGAAAGGTATCGTTCGAGGCGTGGACTCTTCCTTGTCTCTAGCAGAGACTCTTGAGCTTCTGTCTGCTGCAGGTGTTGTTGCTGTGCACCGCTGTAGCCGGTATGTAAGCAACATGCGGTTGCCTAGCGAATCAGCGATTGCCACTTTGTCGGAACTTCCTGCCCCTCTGAAATCAAGGCATGGCCTCTATTTTTCGGGCAGACCCTTTGTCATCTAGGCATCTGCAGTGCAACAACTGCTGGCGCTATGGCCAAAGCGCTGGCGGTTGCAAATCCAACTTGCGGTGTTGCAACTGTGGGCATGGTCATGCAACGAGCACCTGCACTGAGCAGAACGAGAAGTGTTGCCTTTGCGGTGGGGCCCACTCTGCAAACTACTCAAATTGTCCCTCCCGAGCGAAGAAAATCCTAATTGTACAGATAATTGACAGAAAACGCTGTTTGCGCCGTGACGCTATTACACAGTTGAAAGAACGTGCCCACGGTTAAGCAGGTGTGACCGCTCGTCAAGGAGTCATGTTAGACTCCATGTTGTCCCAGGCAATTGCGGCTGCTGTGGAGGCTTCAATGTCTAAACTGGTAGAATGGATTGTCGGAAGTGTATCGGAGAGCCTTACAAACGTTCTAGCCACTCAGCTTACACATGCCGTGCAGGCCGGTTTCGCCCCTCTCTCGACAGCAATTCCTTCTACTATTACCCGGTCTGCAATTCCTGAAGCATGTCAGCCCCAGGAACGTACTACAGCCCCTTGAAAAAAACCAGTCACAAAAGACAATGGACAAGAGAAGGAGTGTACACGCCATCAGTCGTTGTGGCGTGTAGACTCCTTATCTTGTCCATTGTCTTTTGTGACTGGTTTTTTTCAAGTTACTATGAACCAACTGGCCCGCATTTCAACCCTTATGCGTACTACAGCCCCTTCCGCAGTACTTACCTCAGGTGCTTCGAGTGATGATGGTATCATCTATGATTCCGCGATGATGGAGCCTGATGCGCGGGGTTTCAAGCGCAGCGGGTCCCCCATGTCTCATTGGTCGTTTTCTCTAGGTACACAGCCCAAATCAAAGAAGCAACAGCTTGAGACCAAGCCCAAGGATACCATTTTGGGGCAGGCAGTTGCTGCTGCTAGGCTTTCGCAACGATAGCGTCGTTGTGAGTTCTACAGAGGAACTGTCGCTCTATTCTTTCAGTTTCCACACATTTACTCTGTATTTCTACCCAGCTTAATCCGGAGGTCATAATCCTTCAAGAAACCTAGCTTTCAAGCGCCGAACATTTTCATTTTAAAAATTATAGTTCATTTCCCCTAGGTTGCCAGTCAAGAGGAGGTGGTTTACCAACTTTAGTGTCTTCAAAATTTTGCCACAGAGCTAAGGTATCCTTTCAACAAATGTCTCCTGACTGTGAGAATTTGGCATAAGACTTTGTACTTTCAAGGTGCTCTCCATTTTCCATAGCAAATTGTTATTTCCCCTATGGAGTACAGGATATTAGACTTCTAGATTTGTTACTCGCTAGCTGTAAAAACCCAGTTCTCGTGGCTGGCGACTTCAATTCTCACCATGTGTCGTGGGGTTTCAGGACTAATCTATGCGGCAAATGCCTTTGGGACTGGGTTTCTGATCACAACCTTATGTGCTTAAATTCAGGATCGGCCACTTACCTTTGCACACAGACTCAATCTGTTTTAGATCTCACGTTCACTAGTCCTGGCATTGGCGTAACGGATTGGTCGACTGTTGATTGCGCCACTTCAAGTGACCATTTACCTATTCATTTTGATATCGTATGTCGTGTAACTCCTGCGTCTTCTCAGTTTCAGCCACATATAAATTATGACAGATTTCAGACGGCGTTGCGCTCTGCCCTTGCGTCAGTGTCTACCATCGCCGAGGCCCACCAGTTAAGAAGCATATGTCTGGCTATAGATAATAATAAAAATATTATTTGGTATTTGGGGAAAGGAAATGGCGCAGTATCTGTCTCATATATCGTTGGACACCTGAACCGCGCCGTAAGGGAGGAATAAAGGAGGGAGTGAAAGAAGAAAGGAATAAATAGGTGCCGTAGTGGAGGGCTCCGGAATAATTTCGACCACCTGGGGATCTTTAACGTGCACTGACATCGCACAGCACACGGGCGCTTAGCGTTTTTCCTCCATAAAAACGCAGCCGCCGCGGTCGGGTTCGAACCCGGTAACTCCGGATCAGTAGCTGAGCGACTAACCCCTGAGCCACCGCGGCGGGTCTCTGGCTATAGAAGAATGCCGTAAAAAGTCGGAGTTTCTGGTGCGGCCAACCAAAGGAGAATTCTTCTACCTGGTGGAATTGGACTGTACAAGAGATTACAGGAGGAGGAAGGCAACATGAAAAAAGCTTCTTCATAACCAATCCATAAATAACTGGAGTGATTATAAATTTTTTCAGCCACCTTTAACCGCAGAGTTTCTCGTGCGAAGGAAAAATATGACTCAGAACACTTCGACTATCTTTCGAAGTCAGGGAACCGCCGTGCACTATTGGGCTTTCTACTGTATAGAAAACTGCTCACGTCATCTAGTTATTTACAGTCGTTATGTCAAATAAAGAAGCTGTCCTGGCGGTTGAATTAATGGCCACGGGCATAATAATAATAATTGGTTTTTGGGGAAAGGAAAATGGCGCAGTATCTGTCTCATATATCGTTGGACACCTGAACCGCGCCGTAAGGGAAGGGATAAAGAAGGGAGTGAAAGAAGAAAGGAAGAAGAGGTGCCGTAGTGGAGGGCTCCGGAATAATATCGACCACCTGGGGATCTTTAAAGTGCACTGACATCGCACAGCACACGGGCGCCATAGCGTTTTTCCTCAAAAAAAGAAAACGCTAAGGCGCCCATGTTCTGTGCGATGTCAGTGCACGTTAAAGATCCCCAGGTGGTCGAAAGCGGTTTTCGTCTCTACTGCCTTTGTGACCAATGTTGTTTGCGTCAGTGGGGCCAAATAATAATGCCTCAGAAGTTAATCTATCTCTGCTTTCCCAAGTTGTACAGAGATTACCAGTGGCTGCTCCGGGCCCTGATTGTGTCATTACAAAGATGTTCAAGATTCTCTATGAAGAGACTCCCGACTCCTTCTTGCACCTCATAAACTACTCCAACAAACACGCTTGGATACCTCCTGAGTGGAACCTGGCCAAGGTGTTTTTTTTACTGAAAATTCAGGGTAGAGGTTATGAATTGGATAATATTAGTCCGATTTCTTTAACATAAAACATGGTAAAATTAATAGAACGGATGCTACTAATTCGGGTTTCAGCCTTCGTGGACCGCAAAAATATCCTCAGCCCGTGTCAACTCCGATTTCGGCCACGGTGTTCGATATGAAATGCACGTGCTGATCTCGAGAGCAGAATTCTCCTTGCTTGTCGTCAACGCCAGGTCGCGGTTTTGGTTGCGCTAGACGTCGTTAAAGCTTACGACAGTGTAGAACACTCGATCCTAATACATAGGCTACAGTCTCTTCAGTTTCCAGAATATATTGTTGCTTAGATATCTGCATTTCTTTATAATAGATATTCTTTTGGGTTCATAATGGTGTTCATTCAGAGAGGTACAAACGAACGAGAGGTGTACCGCAAGGAGCTCTTCTTTCTCCAGTTCTCTTTAATATTGTGTTGAGCTCAATCCCTCTCCATCGAATTGTACGCACTTAGGCGTATGCGGACGAGATTGCGTTTTTTTGCGGTTGCGCCGGGTATACATTCCCTGCATGGTCTGTTGCAGTCATATCTGAGTACACTTGAGCACTGGCTGAGGCGCATACAGCTGAAGGTAAATGTTAGGAAGTGCGCGATCCTTGTTTTCCCTCTACAGAATCCTGTAGTGGTCTCTCTCGCTTGCCACTTACAACCAATACCGCAGGTTCAATCTCTAAAATACCTTGGGGTCATTTATGACGAGAACCTCACCCGTTGACCCCACATTGACCATGCAGCGGTGAATGGGGATTGTTCCGTGGGCATGTTGCGTAGACTGTGTAGTCACCGGTACGGCATGCGAAGAGATACGCTATAAATGATTTACAAATCTATGTGAGGCCAATTTGGGAATTTGGATCTGTGTTGTTTTCAGGCTCGGCTACATACAAACTTCGTCCTCTCGTTTTTTTGGAGAGGGAAGCACTTCGGATGTGCCTCGGCCTCCCAAAATTTGTTGCTGCCTATGTGCTATACCTTGAAGCCCGCATTCCCCTTCTTTTATCTCGACTTCAATTTTTAAGTGTTCAGACTTACCTAAGAATCTATGAATCTCATTCCACCGTTCACAAAGCATTTTCTGTTGCCAGCCGACCTCCTTTTTTACTGCCCTCTGGTCTCGTTTTCATACCCCACAGGTAGTGTCTGTGCAAAGATTACTTGAGCCTTTAGATGCGAAAATTTATGACATCCTTCCTGCGCTATGCAGAGAGCGCACTGTCCACATTGTTTTTGACGATATTTACCCCCAAAATGCGAAACGTTTGCCACCCTGTCTTCTAAATGGTCTTCTAGACGATCATCTAAGGACCTTGCCTAAAGATATTGTAATAGCAACCGACGCATCGCAGTGCAATGAAAAGGCAGGTGTGAGAATATTCTGTTCACATTTAGACTGGTCCCTTTCACTGCGGCTTCCAGATTTCACCCCTGTTTTTTAAGCAGAGTTTCTGGCAATAGTACTTTCCCTGCGCAAGCTACATCCCTCTATTACCGCAGTGGCAGTAATTACCGATTTTTATCTCTGTGTTCGTCCCAAATTCATTCCAGTTGTAAGTCGCCGTGGTGGCTCAGCGGTTATGGAGCTCGAATGGTCATCACCAAAAACGCGGTTTCTATTTCGGCCGCCGCGGTGGCAGTTCGAAGCAGGCGAAATTCTGGAGGCCCGTGTGCCGTGCGATGTCAGTGCACGTTAGCGCCAATTGGCCCAGATTTCCCGCAGCCCTTTACTATACAGCGTCTGTCATGGCGTGAATCGCTTTTGGACGTTAAACCCTATGAAACCAAACCAAGTCTATCCAGTTGCATTCCTTTTGCCAGTTCGTCATTGGCTTAGATGCCGCCATAAACTCTTTAACCCCTAGCATTAGGCCATCCGAGCAGCAGATGACGAGATTGGAAAATCTATGAGGTGAGTTGCATTCTAAAGACCGAAGTGTTTATGAAGGTATTGCGATAGTAGAAATACATCTGTGACAAGTAATCCATCAACGAGCAGAGGAGAATTATTCTGCAGTATTGTTGGGAACAAATGTATTTCCTCAATGTGTGAACAAACGACAGGACAGGGTTCATATAATTGGATCTTGTTCTTACATGAATCCTCCCTAATAAGCGGAAGTGAAGCAAACAGCAATTTCACTGGCTATACATGGATGCAAGAGCACGGCTAAAAATTAGTGTCATGAGGAAATTTTAAGTATAGGGGCAAATAAAAACAAATTTATGCTGAATAAAGAGAACGAAGACGCACTTCTGATGGTATTTATTCCTACTGTAACGCTTTAACCTTGGTAAACAACATACAGAAGGTAAAATAGGCGGGTAATTAGGTCCAAATGGTCGATGTTATTGATGGTAGCACACAATGGCGACTTTCATCTTATACTGCTTCATTAGTGTTGAAAATTTATTCATGGCACCTTGGTACATTGCCTTTCTCTCTTATTCGATTGGCTCTTTATCTAAAATAAATCGTCCTGCGTCCTCCCAAGCGCCCTTTGCCGTACATGGCACCATGGCTCTGCATTAATAATTGGCACACGGGCAGCATCACGGAACCTGAAGTGTGTTTTGCTTTAAGCGGCTGAGCGGTAAGCTCTGTGCATGCCAGTGCCCAGAAAAAGATTACAACTATTGCTGTGCGGGCTAACGGCTCTCCTGACAGGCAATTGCGCGTCACTCACGAAACTGCCGCCTCACAGGCGCGAGATCATTTTCCTGTATGGAACTTCCACCCGTCACTTCGGCGGTCTTCGCACCTATGCTGATTCTTTCGGGTTAGGTTTGGCTGCGTTTTCGTGACAACATGCAACCTCACTGACGATGAGTAGCTCACTGGATGGGAAAATCCGACTCGCGCTCAGAAGCTGTTTCCTCCTTGCTTCCGCGTCACAATCTGTATATAAGCTGGTTAGCACGGCCAGCTTGAACACAGTTTCTGCCTCTGGCATCAGACAAGAACGGTAAGGCGTTTGAGATGCTTCAGAATTTGTTCGTTATCTCCGTATATCGCGTTAACAGATAGCAAGATATTTCCTATGTTAGGGTCATGGAACGCATTTAGATATGGAGCGCAGTGAGATGGTATTATAAAATTCTAAACTAGCTTGACGTAATTGCAGTGAGAGAAACCATCCTTAGGTTTATGCTGGCATGCAGGCAGAAATCATTTCATTATTTTGGTTTTTTGTTATTTGTCGCAGAGCGACAATTAGGCGTGCTATGCGGTGCCGGCAATCATTTCGGTTCCACTGTTGTACGAAAAAAATATGGGAATTGTTCGTCCAGATTTCTTGTTCATCCTTTTTCTACTAGGAAGAATTTTTAGGAGAAGTTCGTCGCCTGTGAGGAAGCTCACACTTTCTTAAATTAATTTTCACTACCGGCTTTAAAAATTGATGAAAGAGCGCTGCAGTTTATCCCTAAACTATCGAGCGAATGCCGTTAGCCATGTTGAAGCTCTTAAGAACAAGACAATTAGCATTGCTTATATTTCAAAGACTGCTTTAACGCTTCCAACGAACCTGTGCACAAACACTCGTTACGAGAACGCTGGCGGCGGCCTGTCTGATGGCGGCTGATGGCGGCTGATGGTGGCCTGGCAGCCCACCAAGAAAATCTCAGCAGGGAGGACGCTGAAGCAGAATGTCTGGCCGTGAATGGCGTGTACAGCCGGCTGCCGTCGTAGTAAAAAAAAAATAGCCGTAAAGCAATTTCGCGACACCCGAAATTCGAGTACTTTGTCTTGAATCAGGGCCTGTTACTTGCCGATAAAAATAACTTTTGCAGGATAGAATATGTTGGTGGCTTGTTAAATTGACGTGCCTCATTCAACATGCTGGCAGAAAATATCTGCTTTAGAGCCCATTACGTCGAATGGCTAAGGCATAAAACTCTCACCTCTAAATCCCTTAAGACCACACTCTGCCCTGCAACAGTATTACTCTATTATGAAAGGAACACGAAACACAGAACTCTCTCTTTCAGAGATGAAAAAAAAGACCTGCCGTGCTTCCGACCTCAAGCCAAGGCAGCACTTGAACGATATTCTTGCTGATGTGACACAAAAAATCACCCCAGAATATTTCAGTGAGAAAATTAGAAGATTAATTTTCCGTTTATGTGTCCGCGCTTCTTTTACTTCATTGACTTCGCCACAGCCAACAGAAATACGTTCACATGGGCTTTCATAAAAATATACTCTCAGTACAGCAGTACAGCTTGACTACTTCGTACAAGCTAGAAAACGTTTGCAATTCCCCGCAACTCCTGCGTCTGAAAGGTCTGCGGGTTTGTGTGGAGTCTATGCACGACCAAATGTACGATACTTTTTCGAAGTCCATCGACATCACTTTTGTGGCAGTATTTTGTTTACATGTCTTAAAACAAAAAAAAAACTAGAAAGATATTCACTATGCTGTGATTTTTTTATTTTTAAAGAACAGGAGATTGTTTCTTGATTAGTATATCACAACAGAAATGAGTTCCGTTTTAAAATCTTTCCTTAGCGTGCCCTGATCCCTGTGGCGTGTTTCATCACTTGCACATTGAAATATTCTGGCTTGTGCTGCACTGGCGCGGCGCATATTTAACACCGAATCTAAGGGTGTACAAAGACGCTTGCAAATTGTGAAGCGAATCTCAATCTATGTACAGCGGCCCGCAGAAGTTTCCAGCACACAGAAACAACACTATAAACCAACTCCCTCGCTTCCTTGATGGCCAGATTGTCACGTGCAGACTGCATAAACTACAACACATACGCTTTGCTGCGCAGCCAGGAAAATGACACTTTTCACGCCTCCTGTGTTATGAAGATTAGTGAGCTATTGAATGAAACTTTCTAAGAGTAAAAAGTGACGTAAATACTTTCATGCATCCATAGTGCCGTACGTCAGTCCACTCACGCCAACGACATTCAAGCTAAAATGAAGGTCCTGGCCATCGCCCTCATCTTTGTTCTGGTTGCTGGTAAGTCGGTCCGTATTAATAGGAATACTGGTGCATATTAGTAGGCGTTTCGGTTTGGTTTAGTTTTAGGGGGTTGAACGTCCCAAAGCGACTCATGCTATGAGGGACGCGGTAGTGAAGGGCTCCGGAAATTTATACCACCTGGGGTTCTTTAACGTGCACTGACATCGCACAGCACAAGGGCCTCTAGAATTTCGCCGACATCGAAATTCGACCGCCGCGGCCGGGATCGAACCCTTGTCTTTCGGGCCAGCAGCCGAGCGCCATAACCACTCAGCCAGCGTGGCGGCTGAGTAGTAGGCGTTTCGTTGACTTCTGGCTCCTTGTGCCGCTACAGTAAAAAAATGGGAAACATCTTTCTAGACAATCATCCCGCTTTATTTCAATAAATGCTGTAACTTTTTAGCCCTTACCTTATATCGAGGCACATTCACAAATGTGAATGCGTGGTTATTAATGCAAGGCAACAATATCAGTATATCTTGGGGTAATGTATGTAGAAAATTGGGATTACGTAATTTAGAAAAAGTACTGAAAAAATTCATATTTTTTTCAATTCCATTGAAAGTTGAACGCATATCTTCCCATTATACAATCAGCCTTATCAAAACCAACATGTCACACTATTCCTCATTTTGGGAAGTTGCAATGCAGTTACAAGCTCGAAAATGAGCTTCTTCGAAGAGAAAACTTTGGCTGTATGTTGTTCCCGACGGCGGTTACAGAAGCGCTTTGAATTTTTTAACCTGCACGCAGGACTCGTCACCACTGTGGTTGCCCAGGATGACGAGGGGACAGTTGCGCATGTTCGAGTCCGTGAGTATACTTTCAGGACTGGTTTGTGTTTGTAAAAAAAGTGTATTTTTCTTTTTTCTTGGCTTTGAAATCATTTCAGAGCGCGCTCATTGCGACTGCTGCTGCTTAGCCAGCGAAATCAGCGCATGAAGAACCAAGCTCCCTTAATTTTTTTTTCTAGGTCGAGGCTTCGGCTGCCCGTTCAACCAGGGCGCTTGCCATCGCCACTGCCGTAGCATCGGCCGCCGAGGAGGCTACTGCGCGGGGGCCTTCAAGCAAACATGCACTTGCTACCGCAGATAGATAAAGGGCGACAGTATTTTCAACCTCAGAAAGCGGTCGTGCTCTCTCTGAAAAAAAAATCGAAAGTTCCTACAAAAGTTTTTCAGCAAGCGTTCAAACAGGCTGTCGGGAATGGAAGCCTCCCGGCGACGACCTTAAAACTGGCATTTCTGCTTCAGTCACTCCGCGCGTATATAGAACAGCGTGTGGTTTGTTGATGTATTTTATTGTGGTGTAATAAATAATGAAGAGATATCGTTCCCTCGCGTGTAATTGCTTTCGGCTCAGGATTTCACTCGACGAGCCGAGTCGGGCCTCCTCTTGATAGTCTTAAAAGGCTGTACTTCGCCTGACAAAGCGTATGCTCAAAGTCTAGAATATTCTACTGGCCTGTTGGCTGGTTGACGTTACGATTTTGGTTCATTTCACACGTTTTTTAGTCATGTATAGTTTCAGCAAAGTCTGAGAGACTGCAGACACCAGACCTGGTGTTTGCAATTGAAAAAAAAATGCTGCCGTCTCGCCCATTCTTGGCCTCAACAGGCAACCAGAGCAGGATAGAAACTCAGAACTCGCATGAGAACTGCATTGACTGAGATCAGCTTGCTTTAAAAAAATGTGCGTAATAACCTGCACGGCAGAATCGAAGGGTGCGCATGTATTCGAAACAAATGAATACCGATATGAATACCCACATATTCAATGCGGCGAACGATTCAAATGGTTCATGTTCAAAGTTTTTCGAAACGAATCGAGGATGGTAGCAAGTCTTCGCGTACATGTGGATGAACTGAAGTGCCTGAAGTTCGGTTAAGGCACGCCGCAGAGTTTTTCTACTCTTTCAAAAACAGGGCACGCTGCGAAGGTGGACCTCACTTCGCGCAATGATGTGTTCGCCGCCGTGACGCGGTTCTGTTACGTGGCGGCGCTCATACTGCTCGTACATGACCCCGATGTTCGGGGCACGCTAAGGGCCTTTAGGGAACTGCGCGTTGATGTTCCAACGTGAAGGCCGTGGCTCATACGCATCTCTCGCACCTCTCATCTGGTGCGGTTTGGAACTAGTTCATTTGCTGTCGTCATGAATACAGCGAGACGTAATTTTATTGTACCGCTGCAATATGACGGACTTAAAGTTAAAATATTGACTGTTTTCCGTAGCCCTTAGCGAAGATCAGTGTGCGTCTTTTTGCAACTTAGCTACAGCTCTAACTCTATAAGTTATAGCGCCCTACCACAGCAAAACCTCCTGCACTTCACTGTTTCGCTCAATTAATCGTTTAGTGCGAGTCTTCGCCGCTGATGCAATTATCCTCAGAAATGTTTGATTTGTATTAAATTCGGTACTACTACCATACGCTTCGTGTTCGATTGTTATGCTCAGAAATTGTGGGCAAGCGCCTGGTTCAACAAGAAGTTGTATATGAAAGCAATTTTTTCGCGTATCTTAAGACGGCATCATAAGAATCAATATATTCGCAGATCCCTCCTCGGGACGGCTGTAGATTCTGCTATTTATTCACATGAACGCGTCTTATTGGCGTTGTATGGCAGTCTCAGCTAGTTGGTGCGAATGCTGCACAAAATTTAAAAGCAGGAATTAGCTGCGCATCGGAGGATTACACCATACCCATCAATATGTTGATAATCATGTCTTGCGAAATTTCACATCTGACTCCCAATTATTCTCAGAAACACGCCATATTGGTTTTTTATGGCTGTATTTACTAATCTGCGTGTGGAAAGAAAAAACTTTAAACGCAAGATTTTGCTACGCATCACAGGGTTATACCATTCTCTCCAATATTCATAACCATATCTTACAATATTTATCAGTTGCCTCACAATAAAAGTGATGTCCAACGAAGGCAAACTTGGTTTCAAATCGCACTGTTCGTATATGATTCGGTTAAAGAAGATGCTATTCGCACTACTCTGTAGAATTGGGATAATGAAATCTGCCTGCTTTGAGATTCTATCACTAAAAATATCGCCCTCCCAACTCGACAATTCCTTCCGTTAAAGGAGGTTTTATTGGTCTTCACTTGCTTGCTATAACGCATTTGGCACCTTATAATCAACACGGATGCTCTGCCATTAAAGCCTTCCATTCATTTCTCTTTCAAGTTACTTTTTACTCATAATACCACATGGTTCATCGTAAGACATGCTGTGATGAAGATATAACAATTCGGCTTATTTTTAAGTTATTTGTTTCATTCTGATTCACAGAAAAAGGAGCAAAGGCAAAACGCAAGAAGCCTGACAAAGGCCCCTGCTTCGTATGCAGTCAGCAGACAGGCATCAGAAACATACAATTTGTTCCCTTTTTAGGGGGCAAAAGGAAGAAAACAAGCAACACTTAAAAGCCATAAATGCTAGCAGAAAACAAGAAAAATAAATCAAATAAATCTAATGTTTTCTTGCAATATTACATTCTTGAGGAACTCTTTAGAAATTGGCTTGATGAAATCAAGTAGTTTTTCAGTACGATTTAGTAAAGACGGTATTTGGAACGGTACATTTTGCCTACCGTAGTTTGTCCTGACTATAGGGATTTTTCTGCTATGTGTGCGGAAGTAGTACTCTGCAGTAGGGATTGCTGCCCTGCAAAAGTTCTGGTTCTGAACATGTCGCAAGAGCCTATAGCAGTATAACTGGTTAGCCTTTATCAGGGAATACTTTCTGAATAATGGATCTGCCGGTAAATATTGTGGTTGCCCGTGGTAGTTTTCAAACATGCGCAGGACTCGTTTCTGTAGAGTAATCAGCTTGTGAAAATTGTCCTGCGTGGTTTTTTCCTAGATTAGCGAGCTGTAAGACATTCTGGAGTAGAGAAGCGTATAATATAAGATTCTAAGCCATTGTGGTACCAATGGGATAAGTTTAAAAAGACAACCTACTGCCTTACTTAACTCGGCCGCCAGTTTCGACACGTGAACATTCCATGACAAGGTGTCCTGAAACCACACACCCAAAAACTTGTGTGTTGTGTTTGTGTTCGCATATCAGTGCAGCAGTATTTGCGTAGCAGTTCTACGGCACCATAGCAGGAAAACCTAACACTTTTCGGCTCACCACAACAGCTCGCTTAGGTGCAGACGCGTGCATTTTCTCCGGAAAGGAGGGGGTCGTGGGGTGGGAAGAGGCATGCTACGCACTCCTGCTCGGTATGCATAAAAAACGCCTTAATCATTCGGATTATGATCACGGTAGTGTTAATATTCCGTTCCTGTTGGATTCCTGCCTAGCCACCACTCATTTAACACATTCCATTTCACCAAGCAGAAATTTAGCGATTAAAATAAAGTAGGCACAAATCCATGCCGAGAAACAAGAACTAAGGCGTTGGAATCGCTGCCGAAAATCTTTAGTTAGTCTGTAAAAGAACAAATTTCAACAGCATGCACCTATAGTGCGGTGACTTGACGCACTAAATATCCGCCCTCAGTTCAACAAGTAGGCTAACAGGCAAACAAAGAGAGCCATTGAGTCCCCACGGCAGCTCCATGCAAGCGATAGCATCAACTGGACATATATGAGCAGCAAAAGTACTCTCCTTGTGCTGCTTTCAATAATACTTTACGGAAAGAAATCACATGTACCTGTGCGGAAGGCGCCATTTTTAAGAGTGAATGTGGTCATCAGAACAGCACATGAGCCCGGTCTCCTGTCACCTCAAAGTGACGATTTACTCAGTGGCCCAAAGGAAGCCTACACTGTTACTGCTAGGAGCACCCGCGTTTTGAGCGAAGCTCAGTTTAGCTCACTCTAATATTCGCTTATAATTTACATTTCATCTTATTGCAATTGCATATTGGGGTTAAATGGGGCTGCCACACCAAATATTAGCGGAAACAAGCGGTACGAGAAAGAAATCACATGTACCTGTGCGGAAGGCGCCATTTTTAAGAGTGAATGTGGTCATCAGAACAGCACATGAGCCCGGTCTCCTGTCACTTCAAAGTGACGATTTACTCAGTGGCCCAAAGGAAGCCTACACTGTTATTGCTAGGAGCACCCGCGTTTTGAGCGAAGCTCAGTCTTAAGCGCACTCTAATATTCGCTTATAATTTACATTTCATCTTATTGTAATTGCATATTGGGGTTAAATGGGGCTGCCACACCAAATATTAGCGGCAACAAGCGGTACGAGAAAGTCGCGGAATTAAAACAGAAAACACAGCGCAACCGAACGACTGGAAAGAAGTCGACAACAAAATGCACTGACAAGAATCTAATTGTTGTAATCGGGGTTTCATGTTCTTCATACCTTCTCCTCTTATTTCCCTATATAGTTTCAACTGGCCGAATAAGGTATCAATATACAACCAGCGGGTTGGGTCGTCAACTTCTCTCCAGTCTTGTGGTAGCGCTGTGCTTTGTATTCTTCAAAAGGTCCACCAGCTTACCCAAATTTCCCTCTTAACGTAACAAAGGCAATATAATACATTCTCTTACTCTGGCGTGAGAAGCTCATGAACGAAAGTTCGCCTGCTCACGTCTTCGAGGGCAGTACATCAAGTGCAAGCTCTAGTTGTGAGCTTTTCATTGACCAATGATGCGATCTTTGTTTTTGAGCTCATCACAGACGTCGCGCTGCATCTATAGGCATTTGCATTTCCCGTTAAAATTATTTGCGCTTTTATCGCATCATTGCTGCTAATATTTGCAGCACAAAGTTTCTATAAGAAAGTAAACATCACGACGCTAGATATTTTTTTGCGCGTGTATGTGTTCTGCTTCTTATTGCCGGACGACCTCTCGAGGATAAAACAGCTATTTCCTGTCTAAATGGTAATTGGATTCATTCCCAGGCGCCTTCTTTTTTTAGGTTTTTATTTTTTATTGAGCGCCGGAACTAAATTTTTTCCACAAACTCTACTGCAATGAGGATAATTCTTGAAATTGCAGTCCTCCGGTGTCTTTCTTCTGCATTCTCACTTAGCAGAGAAAGGTGACGAGGGATGCTTCATTGAAATAAACTCTCAAGATGTGGAGTATCTCTTGGGCAAGCGACGAAAATCACCTGCGGCCGTCGAAGCTAACGTCATTGGTAAGTCATTACTGTCGTATACTGGCAAAGTGAAATAATTTCGAAACGGCAAAGCTACTCCTAAAAGCAGAATAGATGGCGGCAGCGTTTCTTCAATGGCGCTGCTACTGCACCGAAATGATTTCAGCTCTACCACATCTCAGATGGCTGAGTAGGACTTTTTCCAAGGGGAGTGTTCTTCATTTTGTCCTTTGCATTGAACGAATGCGTACCATTTGAGTGTAATGTTTCCGGCCACTTCGCGAGAGACGAGATTTTTCGCGCGGGTCTGGTATGTATCGTTCCCGGTAAGGCGCCTTAAAGGGGCTCTGAAAGGGGCTGTAATAAAGTTGCAGTGTGCCTGTGATGTTAAAGAACGCCGCTTCACGAATATCCTCCAACAAGAATTTTTTAATGCGCTTTGTAGAAGGTCGAGTTATCTGTATTAAAAAAATTGAATTTAAGCATCGCCAAACCTTTTTCTCTCGTCTCGTAACTTTTTCTATGCTGGAAGGTCGAGGCTTCTCCGCCGGCCCCGCCGCCGGGGAGGAGGGGGGGGGGGGGCTTTCTGACCCGCCGGAGATACGTACGACGCTTATTGGCTGCGGCCAAGGTAACTGTCTGACGTCTGAAAGACTCTAACCAATAGCCATCAACGAACTGATATACGCAGGAGCAGTGCGGCGGAGAATAGTGCCAGCATGAAAAATTCGCCGGAAAGGGCTCACTACTTTCACGCGTGATTATGGGTTCTCAGCGGCACGCAGAGGTGTATTATTTGGCTCAGATTTTCATAACGACACAATGCAGTGATTGAGCGCGTTGATGTGCTCTCCTCGGAAGTTGTTTAAGAGCCCCTTTAATGCCTCGCTGCTGCCGGTGGCGGCGGTGGTAGGTGTGGTGGCGGCAGTCGGTATCAAAACAGTGTAACCCTTGTCCTGCTAAATATGAACCTTTCTTTTTCAGTTCACGAGCCTTGGCGTTTCTGCTAGAGGTACGAAGCGAAAATAAGTTGTTCTGAACAAAGCCCAATCACTTAGTTTTCTGCTAGCGACCAGCATTTCAATGTCTAGCCGGGAACATCGCCAATAGTAATTTGAACAGCTGGAGCCTACTTCTGGCATCTCAAATGAAAAGCGACTTAAGTGGAAGTGCATTGGTGAGGCTAAAGACAAGAGTTAGAACAGAATGTGAAAAGAAGCTATGCATGTCAAGTACTCGAGCTAAAAACGATGTATCCTGTTTTTTCAAAGGTGCTAGAGCATCGGAATAGGCATTAAAATAGACTGTTTTCTTTCGCCTGGGAACGTTATGAAGCCTGACAGCCCCGCTAAATCCGTAGACTCTATCCGGGGTCTCAGAAAGTGCCTCAAGACGATTAAGTTCGTCCGTGGGAACTTGCCCATAGCCGCAACGTAAATCGAGCTGACAAAGAATTCTGCACCTTGAATCTTACAAGAACATCGCCAATGCGCGAGAGGTAAAGAGTAGGGTTAGGCACAATAGTGATAAGCTTACGACGGTAGACGCTTCATATAATTTGTCGAACTTTTTTTTGCACATGTATCACAGAAGTCCACCGCCCATAATAATGAGCTTGTATACAAGCTGGCTGAATAGAAGCCAGTTTAAGGATGTCGTGCACCTTGTGATGGCACTACCTCGAGCTGGGGACGTACGCTATACGGGCGCTGATGCAGAGCAACCTGATGGCCGTTGTGACTATTTTCAATGTCGGCCACCGTCCGCCACGATGAAGTTTACGGATGTGTCAAATGAGCGAAATTTTTTCATAAATGCAAGTGATTGCACTACTGAGTCGGCTCGATCACATAGTGAACTGAACGATGAAAAATGTCTAAAGGTAGCCGCTCTAAAGCAAACAGGATTAGCACCTGAGCGTTTATTCGGGCTACATACAAAAATTACGACTTGAAAAAAGGATGCCTAGAATAATCCATGGGTTTGCAAGGTCCAACCTTTCTGGACCAAACTTTTGACTATTGGAAAATTTTAAATTCCTCTTATTGAAATATTGAAATATTACTGTTATTGAAATATTGCTACACATCCTTCCGATGTGTAGTGAAGTCATTCTTATAATTCTTTTTTGCATCGCTCGGATCGAACAGTAAGACTCCCATTGAAAACCAAAGGGGAAGGCTTTTGATGATAGCAAAAATATTTATTGCAAGAAAAGATACAAGCCTCTCCACAGGAGATCTGCGGATACATTGATCTTTTATAGTACATGAAATTGTACAGTATCTGAAAAAGTTGCGTTCATAAACTCTTTGCCGTTCAAAAAAATTTTGGTCCAGAATTGTTGGGTATACCTTATGGACATACAACCAAAAATTCATTTAACACATTCTGTATTCTAAAGGTGTTTGAATATTTTTAATTGCAGTTTAAATAAATATTAAAGAACTGAACAAGAATGCATTTATAGACATTTTTTTCGTTAGCCGCACTCCAGCAATTCCAGACTACATACCCAAAACGCCACAACACAAACTGGATACTACCCGCTGTATGGACAAATTACGGCCGCCAAATGCTTGACCATCGACTTACATTGAGGCTCATTGATTTCGACTTTTCGTAGTTTTATCATTTTAAAATCTTACTTGACTGCAGCCACTCTTCAACATGAGCACCACCAACACCATCACTTGTAGTATGAAGCCCTGCATCTTTTTTCCCCTTAATTTTCCCTACATGTGTGTTGTTGATATGCAGTGTTCAAACGGGTTTCTCACTCTTTCCGTTGCCTCGAAGGTGGTGAGAACTCAATGAAGCCTATTGTGTGATGCCAATAAAGATTATTACTAATATTATAATTGTTATTTATTATATTATTATTATTATTATTATTATTATTATTATTATTAGTAGTAGTAGTAGTAGTAGTAGTAGTAGTAGTAGTAGTAGTAGTAGTAGTAGTAGTAGTAGTAGTAGTAGTAGTAGTAGTTGTAGTAATAGTAGTAGTAGTAGTAGTTGGTGGGGTGACGTTACGGCAAAAATAAACAACTGCAAGTGATGCACAGAAAGAACAAGGACAGGGCAAGCACTCGTTTTCAATCCTACAAAGGCTTGCACACGCCCTGTTCATACATCATCGGTTCGGAAGACAAAGGAAAGAAAAAGGGGGGCTCGCTATGAAATACATGACGGAAGGCAACAGTTCCCGAAACCAAGAAGCTTATAGGGGATTTTTTAAAAATAATTAGTTGTGTTCATCCGTCGGAGATCAATAGGGTAAATATGTTAGATAATTCTTTAGAAAGGAAAAAAAAACAACCAAATGTCGCCGCTGGGCTCCGACTCCACGACCCCCAGTTTTCGCGTCCGGTGCTCTACCAACTGATCTACGGCGACGGCTGTCCAGTCTTGTGCTTTCGGGGGTATTTATGTGTAGCATCCCACCGGCGGCACGTGCCTGTTTTTTTCTTCTGCTTTCTAAACAATTATCTCTACAATATTTAGCCTATTAATCTCGAACTGATGAACACCACAAATTATTTTTAATAATCGCCTATGCTCGCTGGTTTATAAAAAAAAAAAACTCCCCCATGCTTCTTGGCTTCGGTAACTGTTGGCTTTCGTCATCTTCTGTTCGTGTCTTTTTTTAGACAGCCTGTAGCACGTCGAATTGGGCACAACGTGAGCTCTTATAAGTGTTGAGGTCGCCGATAATGTTCAAAAGGGTGTGACTGATCGGGATAGTTGGTGCATATACGTCATTTTCGGAATCCCTGCAATGAACACCAACACAGCGAGGGACCGACAAGGATGAGCGCTCGTCCTTGTTCGTCTCTCTCTGTGTCGCTGTTGACTGCAGCGCTCTCGAAAATGCCGATAAGGTCTACGGCCATGATACTATGAGTACATCCGCCACGGGGCAGTGTTGAGGGAGACGAAAGCAAACTGGAAACGATATCGGTCGTATCATGGCGTAACTCAAGAACGGTCAATAGCGGCGATATGCTTCGGAGGTAAGCAATTACATCAGAAGCCAAGGACAGAACCTCTGGCGCTAGAGACAGAAGAAGCCGAATATAAAGAAGGGTGTTGCTGGCGCAGGGTACGTAAATATTCTGAGCTACGAAAAGCTTCCAGCCAGATGACATGATGAATGTATCGTCAAGCATCTCGAAGGAGGTGGGCTGCGCAACACAGACCACAAATATTTCAACTTGCGAACCGGTACAGTCGATGAGGCCATGGCAGTGCGGAAAAAAATGCCCTCCCACAATTGTTCAAGTAGTGAAGTTTTCTAGGTTATGTTTAGGTTTATAATGTTGAACTTCCCAAAGCTCTCAGGCTATGAGCGACAGCGTAGTGGAGGGCTCCGGATAAATTTCAACCACCTGCGGCTCTATAACGTGCAACTGCCATCGCACAGTACATTATTGAATTTTTTTATTCGAGGGGCAATAATTCCGCCTCCTTCTTTATACCATGCACCCCAAAATTGTGTCATGTGAAAAAGTGGCGAGGACAAAGAATTCCGCAGTGCACAAACAACGGCGATGACAGCTGGGGTGTAGCAGGTAGGCATGAGATCAATTCACTATGTGTTGTCAGTAGAAAGCGACATACCCGATGTTGTTGTCTTCGCTTCACGAAGGGAATACTATATTTACTCATGGATCATGGTGAGAGTGGAACAAGCGTCGGAAAGCAGCGTTGAATGCAATAGGGCTTGCAGAGTAAGACAAGGCTTTGACATTCAGTTGTTGATGCTGTTCGGGACAGCTGAAGAAGCCGGGATGCAGCCCTTAGCCGAACGCACGACCGTGTCGCCTACTACAGGTGCAAAGGTTTAGAATGGAACGCTTCGGCAGGAATACGCAAGCAAACTCAACTTCAAGGGCCGCGGCGAAGCCTGGCAACATGACACGAGAGTAGATGGATGAAATTTCCGGAGCCCTTCACTACGGCTTCGTTCAATGCCTCAGTCTCTTTGGGACTTTAAAGGCAAATAAACTAACCAACCAATATGTTTAGCATCAAACGCTCCTATGGATTTCTGTTTTCTTTAAGCATAATATAATTTTTATCTCCAGTTCTGAGCCAGCACAGGCAAACATCGTCCCGTAACCTCGACGTGGCCGACCGAAAGGGGACCAAAAAGAATTTCCCCGAAATCTTTCGAAATAGCGCGTCGAAATAGTACCTAGGAGAAAAGAAGAAATACTGCCCATCCTAGCGCACTTGGTAGGAATTGGTTTATTATTCTGGCTATGACAATGGCTATGCTTCGCCCTGTTTCTTGTTACATGGCTTACAGGAATGACTGGCGTTTAGGTGCGGTGACAAGAAGTTGAAGCATCTTGAGGTTTGAGAGGCTCAGGTGTAAGCTCTCGATGTACGAGTTAGCCACCAGTGATTAAAACTATTAGTAATCGTGCCTACATCTCGACCAAAGCTTGTGCGTAACTTATGAAACTGGCGCGCCGTGGGTCCGATAGAATGCTCCTGCAGCGAACTACAAACCGCTGCCTCAGCAGCCTTCACATCAGTAGAGCCTGCTGTGCGGCTGGGTTTGGTCCTTATATTTACCCCCATATTTTGCCAAAACGCAAGTTTACTGACGATGAGTAACATAGCAGGTGCGAAAAGCCGACACGCGCCCATCGGCTCCTTCCTCACCGCTTCTGCATCACACTGGCTATGCAGGTGCTCAAAATTAAGCATTACAGAGTTCATAAAGTTACGCGCTGCGAGGCACTTGAAATCGACCTGACCACATAAATTGAGCTGTCAGGGCGACACAAAGTGAGAGGATAATTGTAGCCATCATGAAGCTAACTGAATCAAATTTTTCAATTACTTTTTAGCTACCGCGGCTAGCAAGAATATTTATATTGGAAAGATAGAGAAGGTCGCATTTATAGACTGCCCTATTTAGTAGAATTCGCCTAGAGCACACGTGTTGCTATATATTCGCCCCCCAAAGTTCCCACTGATTTCGCGTAATTACGCATGCAAAATGCTGGCAGTCGGCACGAAACTCCTTCCTGGTGTGATGCAGCTGTTGATTTGAACATTTTTTTTTCCATTTCGATAGCCGAAATTGAAAGAGAAACAGTTATCAGCTTCACCGTTGGCTCTACATTGTTGACAGACAAAACACATCGTGACGACGGGAGGAGTTTTTTGCCGATCGTCACCGTCTTGCATACACAATTACGCGGATCCAGCTGAAAATTTGGAAGCGAATATATGGGAACACACGCATGGTCGAAGAGTTCTAACGAATGGAATTGCGCAGGAATACAAATGCTCCTCAGTTTCGAATACAAACATGCCCGCTTACTGCTGTCCCAAAAAAAGTTCATTGATTGATTTTAGTTAATCAGTTACGTGACGGACAAATTAACTTCTCATTCTTCGCATAACCTACATACCTCCCAACCTCTAATTAAAAAAAACTATAAATCTTTATCTCTCCATGTTCCGGATAAATGAAAGCGCATAGCCGTTGCTTTCCAAGTCGTTTTCGATTATCTTCACCGCGTGGTTTACAACGACGTCTCACAGCATGATTCTCTGGCCCGGATGACTAGAAAGGCATTCACTGACTGCTCGTGATTGACTGGGTGCATTGAATTAAAAAATAGGCACCTTCCAGAGTGCGTCGGCTCCCGGTAGATGCGAAAAGTGAGGCCAGCCGGAGCACGGGTTACTATGGCGTCGCGGAATGGAAGGAAGCCGTCAGACTCTTCCTCAGCAGTAAAGCTGATTAAGGGCTGAATGTCACTGGGGTGATCGAGAAAAGGGCGCGTGTACTTTCAGTCGATGACGCTGAAGCAGTCGTCCAAGTACCTCAGAAATATTTTCGGTCGTGATTGGAACGTGGCTAAAGCTTTGCTTTCGATGACTTCTATTGCGATGTTAACCTTTGTGACCGAGATGGCTGCCCCCATTGCTGTGACAAACGTATTAATATGTGTTAGCGTGACAAAAACGCAAAAATCGGCAAAGTGCCAATACGTCGAAAGGCGTCCGCTCTTGCCGCGAGCTATCATTTTCGAGGCGTTGCTTGCATGCTTCAACTCCGAGGTAAACAGGTGCTCTTACTTTTGACTGAAAGTGGATGCAATATGCACCCAATTGTGAGGTGCATCGCAGCGCTCTGTCAGCAGCAGGCGACCGGACCAGACCACTCGCTGCCATCGGCTGCGATATGCAGCCAATGGTGAGGACCGGTCCTTCCGGCCAATGGCCGTGTCGCTTGCCAAAGACGCTTGAAAGCCGCGGGTATAGTATGGCCCACTGTTAAAGGGAACGTGCGGTCGCGTGTCGTTGGCTTTCCGCCAGGCGCTGCTGCGGAAAGCCGAAAAGATTGCCGCGCTGATTATGGACCGGAGGTTTTTTCGGCATTCTGTTCCCTTGCATGGATCTCATTTTTCACATCCATAACGCATCGATTACATCTTCTCGCTGCTGAATTGGCTTTTTACATTCTGTGGTCGCGTTTCGTGCGAAGTAAGCAACATTTTCTCCGGACTAGATTATCCACGTGTGAGTGCCTCGGTTCATATGCCACTCAAAGTGTACTGTACACGCTGAGTAGCATTTGAACCAAGACACTCACACGTGGATAACCTATTCCGGAGAAAATGTTGCCTATTTCGCACGAAACACGAGCACAGAATGTAAAAAGCCAATTCAGCAGCGAGAAGATGTAATCGATGCGTTATGGATGTGAAAAATGAGATCCATGCAAGGGAACACAATGCCGAAAAAACCTCCGGTCCATAATCAGCGCGGCAATCTTTTCGGCTTTCCGCAGCAGCGCCTCGCGGAAAGCCAACGACACGCGACCGCATGTTCCCTTTAACAGTGGGCCATACTGTACATCTGAGTGCCCACTGATACAGGACCGAGTAGACGCGAAATTGGCACCGGACAATGTACAGCTTATAAATACGGCCCCAGGTTGTGTGAACACTCGAGGCGCCAAATTTCGAGTCCTACCTGAAAAAAGAAATTAGCCGAAAGAATGAGCGGCAGCATTTCATACTGGAATCCTGCATACAGGAGCGGAGAAAGCGCTCTAATTATGCTGTTTGCTGCTTAGGCATGACGAAGTACAAGAAAGGCCTAAACCTGGCTCGAGGGCATCATCAGCTCAGAAATATGTGTTGTCATCAATGGAACCCAGGTCAACGCTGTCGTTTTCCTTTATATGGTGAAAAATTCCTCCGCGCCGCAAGCAGACAATTTTAATTCAAAAACAAATAGGCAGCCTGCGAGGCAGTTTTCTGTGTCGTTCGCAGTGCCGTAAAACACAAACTAGCGAGAGGAGAAAGAATTTGTTAGGCTGTCCCGCAGTTCCTTTCCGCGTCACATGCGTCCCCTTATTGGCATGAGCGTCTGCGCTTTGTCGAAGCCACTTACGGTGTGCGTCAGCTTACTGGGCTACGTCGAGAGCACCTATAGGCAAGGAATGTTATCTACAAAACGTGCGCCTATAATCGTTCAGAATGTTGTCCAGCGTTTATCGTGGCCCAAGCTGATGACGGCAGCATTTTCTAGGCGCGCAGGGGAACAATTGCAGCGAAGCCTTGGCATACAGATTGCCTCTAGGAACTGACACCCCTGCAGAGCGCAGCGGCAATCAATATCAAATATTATGGCACTCGGTGTCTCACCCTTGACGCACCTCGGGCCGCTGCAACCAGCGTCCGAACAAACAAACGCTGCCAGTACTATGCAGTGAACTGGCACCTTAGTCCACACTGCTGTGCTTGCTCGTTACTCGAGCTCAGGTGTTCAGCTAAGTTCATGTTCGGCAGATGGGTTTGCTTTAATTACGGTGTGGTGCAGCGTTGCGATCACCGCTGACACAGATGGTTTCCGGTAGCCTTGTGAAGTCTTATATCAAGTAAAAAAAAGTATGGAAGAACCCTGTTGTATACCCGAATGCCATGCATTATTTTTTTGTTACACCCTACATATGCAGCACCTCACCTCGTTAGAAGGCTAGTCATAGTTTACTTAACAAAAGAACTTCACAGGTTTTTCTTCACTCAATGTGCTTGGCACTATAAACGGTTTTGTCGACAGTTTCTGTTCTGGGAACGCTGCAATTTAGCCCCAGAATTTGTACGGGCTCGTTTTTCGTGCAAGAAATAACCCCAGGGGCAAACAGAAGCATCGAAAGATAGCGTCCCATCGGTACGGCGTCTTATCAAACGCTGCGTTCAATGCTTCCCTGCCGGGCTGTCTTATCAAAACCGACGCGACACTCATATTGTGCGTCAGCGCATTTTGAACTGCAGCGCGACACGCCTCGTCTGCACCGGCACAAACCTTTCCAGCATAAGCACATAAATATAAAACTGTGTATACACGGTTTTGACGTTTAGAAACGAACATGGGTTGTGATTGTGATTCTAGCCCCAAACCGCTTCTGGTATCAATAAGGCGGCGTTTGAAAATATTTGCTGGGGTGCAGACAAAGCGTGTCTGGCTGGTTTTGATGAGGCAGCGTGGCAAACGAAGCTTTCGGCGCAGTGCTTCATAAGGCGCCGGTGCAGGTCACACGCCAGCTTTCAATGCTTCTTTTTTTTTTCTCGCTAACTGCTTGCTCGAAAAACCCGCCCTCTTAAAATAGGAAGTGTTCTGGGGTTAAATCGCAGTGTTGCCAGAACAAAAAACGTTCGAAAAAACCGTGTATAGCGTCTCTCACAGAGACGCCAATCTCGACATACAGAGTATACGCGTTCAGTCATCGTCAGTTCCTACGCTAGTTCCGTTCCAGAGCAGTGACGCACAGCAGCTTCATGCTGGCATAAAGAATAATTACTGATATTCCATTCTTTGATGCAATATTCTATGCGGGAGGGGGGGGGGGGGGTGCTATCCTCGTGTGACTATCGCCGCCCATGACCTGAAGGCATCTTTTTGTGAAAACGGCAAATGGTCTCAGCAAGGCATTTAATTGTCCAGCCAGGTATGTGTGCAGTTCTACGCGTCCAGCCTCCCACATCCTTCCATATTGTGATTGCAGAAGTCAGAGAGCGACGGTGGTTTTTGCAATCTTATCTACTACAATGGCGACTTCGTCCCACTGACGCAAAAGGCAAGCAGGAAATCATTCACAGAGCGTTCCCTGATCTGATGCGTGGTTGTGTTAGCAACGGCGACAGAAGGACTGGTTATCTACTCTTTTCTGAATGACTAAAATAGTGAGCCATTTTGTATCAGAACACGCATTTCACCGATGGAATTTTGCTTTAGTCACAAAAGATCTTGTGAGTTCCATAATGAGCATCTGTTGCAAGGCGGAGTAAGACTGGTGCCGAAGGCAAGGTCCAAATGCTCGAGAGGAATTCCAGCATACCTTGCTAATGACGTACTGAGTGTTGTTATAATAAGATTAATAAAATACTTATTGTAATGCTCTGCAGGAACGAAATTACTTTCAATATTACAATAAAATCTTACGACGCACATTGAGTATTTATCACATACGATAAGCTCAATTCTGTCATTTTATTGCAGCATGATTATCGCGCCCACTGTTAATGACGGTGTCTACACAGATAGGGCGATTTTACAGGATTTATTGTTGTTGCTAATCTCTGTAATCGGGCCTATCAGCATTGGCGCGCCCAAGAAGAGTTTCATTCGCATGTCGTCAAATGTATCGGCTGGGAAGTTTTCGTCTTGCACTCTGGTTAATATTCGGTCATTGCCGTTTTGTAGGGTGAATACCCCGCTGGGTTTCTGAGTTTTCTTAATGCGTCGTTTTCTTGTTCTTCGTGCGACAAGCGCGGAGTTATTTTTGCGCCGTCGTAGCACGTGCTGCACAATGTCAGTGCAAGTTAAAGATGCCCAGGTGGTCGGACTTATTCCAGAGCGCACCACTACAGAACCTCTTTCTCTCTTTCTTCTTTCACTCCCAGCTTCCTGTCTTCCTTTACGGCGTTGTTCGGGTGCCCAACTAGATGTGAGACAATTACTGCGCCATTTCCCTCCCTCAAAAACCAATTTTCAATTTCACGCTTCGGGCTTCGTATACAGCGCTACGCACTATAGCAAACGATGAGCTCGCGGCGTGCGAACGAGCGTTGCTCTATGACACGTTTAGACGGCGTGCACTCTACGGTCGGTGCCACACATCTTCTTCCACTATAGGCTTTCAGATGTGGCCGCTTGTCAATGTGGTTTGCTTTACGGGCCACCAATGGACGCTGATGTGTTTTTTGTCAGTGCTGCCGTTTTCTACATTTTGTTTCTGTGCATTATAATGGTTTTTATGTTGTTGATGTATCGCCAATGTAGCGACCATTCTTGTTTCACACTCTTAACATTGCATTGCACGATTATACCAGTGTCTAAATAGTTCATAACTTCCACTTCTCTAAGCCAAAGTTCTTGCTCGAGCATTTCCACTATGGATTATGCAGCTCTCTCTCTCTTGAAGAATTTCTGCGTTTCTGTGCCTTGTTGTTACCACCAACTTTCGTTGACTTCCAACTGCATACATAGCGCGGGGACCAGTGCACGTTTTAGTGGTAAAAGTTGCAGTGCGCTCAGCGGCAACAGTCCGTAAGAGGGACGGGCTCGTAAGTGCCAAGTAGCGAACCAGAAAAAATGCCACTTTATAATCGCCGCCAAAAACGTAGGTATTAACGTCATGGAATCCAAGCAACGTTTTTAGGTAAGGACTGTTGGAAAACTTGCTCCGGGGATGTTGCCCCGTTCTGTTGCCGCTTCAATCTCAAAGAGACGCGAGAGCCATCTCGGGGTGGTGACAGTACCTGGTAGTTTTATCTTCGCCGCCGCGAGTGCCATTGGCTGCGCTCGATCACGTGGCCAGTTTGCTGCTTAACTTGTCTACGCTATCTCGCGCCTCGCTGTTGATGTTCACTTCTTAGATTTCGTCCAAGATTTCGCGAAGTGTGGGACACTTAGTGCTCACTTTGCAGCACCGACTGTAGCCAAAAGACACCATATTAGGAAATTTTCGCTTTGCTTCTTTGAACAGCTGTGAAGAAATAAAAGATTGACTCTTTGACATGCTCGGAAATAATTGAAACACCTACTAAATTTCGCAGCCTCGGCCCGGGTGCAAACTCTCATTTACTTCGCAAAACCACCTCGTTAAATACGAAATCTGACATTTAGAAGCCGCCGAAACCGGCTTGTCCAGGCATGCATACAGACACTGCTGAAGAAGTCCGAACCACGAGCTTTTATGCCTCTATGACGGAGTACAGCATTCCCTCACTATAGCGGCTCCCAGAAGATTTGCCCAGCTAGGAAGTCACAACGAGACGAACAGCCCTTGCCAACGCGTCTTTAACGTACCCGGTTAAAGTTATGGTTATAAATGATGATAAACCGTCTTGTTTCATTATTACAGAAGAGACCGAGGCAAGAACTATGTATTCCTTAAATACGTTTTTGAACGCAGGCGAGCCACCGTCTGCTGACGCTCCTCACGCTGGAAGTAGCACACGACGCTCCTCTCCGGTGTTTTCCAACTGTCCCCATCTAAAAGCGTTTCCTCCCAGCAACCAGGTGCGCTCGTGAGCCTCATGAGCCACCTTCGTTTGGATGTATGGGCGTCGATGGAAGCTTGGATACCATAGTTCACATCTACGTTGGCTGTTCCTGCAACCGATTATTCCTGCAGGAGTTGCAACGCTGTTAGCAAGCTTGAGTCAACAAGCTGGGAAAACACTGTGAGTGGACGCTGGGGAAATACGGTGATAACATAAGCAAGCTCAAAACGCAGTTACACTGCGATAAACACAGCCGACAGTCTTTTTTTTCTGCAGGTTATCTCACCCCAGACCCAAGTGTGTCTTCAAGTTCGTCACTCGGTTTTTGCTGTCACTGCGATCTCGAATCCTAGCGCCATTGACATATTCTTGTAGTCGGCTTACTGCCTAACTTCAGTGCAGACAGTGGTAATCCTACACGGGATTTCGGAGCTAAGTATAGCCAAGCTTTAGAAATCAACGCGCGTTGCAAAAATCGAAGTAGTGCAAGGCTGTGGGCAGTCGCCATGATCAGAGCAGGAGTTTTAAATGCGCCTGATTTGTTAATTAAGAAAGACAAATTGCCTAACTTCGTTTTCGTTAGCTTTAGCACATAGTTCTCAGTGTAGAAGTTATAGGGCGCCGAGGAAAAGGGCACTTTAGTTTGTTTTATTCGAAGGGACTTTTAAGTGGTTCCTTTTTTCACGTTAAAATTCGTCTTGCGATATTTAAAAACATTTACGTGCATACGCTCTTCCGCGCCGCGATGTTAGCGCCCTCAAATGCACCCCAACGGTACGAACTCGGTGAGACAAAGTCGCAATGAATGAAAAGGCCACTGCTCAGACGAAGGTACCACGAGGAGCTCGGGAAGTGGGTATAGTTTCAATCACAATGCTGCACCAAGAGTGCGACCACGTCTATCGTAGACAGAAGGGTCATAAAAACCTGTCGAAGTGGTATAATGGATAAAGGTATCACGCTTATGCAGGATCATCATGATTCTAGCACATCTTTGCCAGCGCTCAACGCTGATCCATAGCCAACTGGTGGCCTGCTTATTCCACGTGGCATACAGCGCAAACTTCCGAATCCTGCGCCGTGGTTATAAGGGCACTATTTGTAGCTGAAAACGAGCTTTTTTTGACATTCATCTCGGACGCGCATTTGTACAGTGCGCGGCCTCATATCTCCCGCATTATTTCGCATCTTCGAATTGACTTCTGTGCCTAATGTTCATGGGGGTTCAAAAAGAAATAAAACTGAAAACCTACCGCGAAACAAATCATGAGCATTCTGGTTGAAATGTCCATAGAACATGCGAATGCCCCCTGAAGTACAACCAGCATGCCAGTGCAGTTATGGAACGTTTTACTTTTGACCGGCGAATTGCGCGATGAGATCAGGCTGGTAACTGCTCCTGTAAGCTTTCATTTATTACTATTTTTGCAGATGCGATAACTTCGTTAGAAAGCGCATTCTGGTAGGCTTGCTTCGTTAGCTAGCGTAGAGCAACTTTATTGAGTGTACTGCCGGCTGCTAATTTTATCGCAATGCTTTCGCTGTACGGCAGAATGTATACGGGTATGTGTATATTAAATAGCGCGTTGAGCCTTCTTTTACGAGGTACTTGCAAATCCGCCAAAGCTGCCAGATCCTCGAAGGCAGGAAAACTATCTTGTTTTCCTCTTTCAGAAGAGCTTTGGTGTCACCGGCCGGTATTCTTTAGTACGCAGAATGTGACGTCCGTTTTTTATTAAGTTCCGATCCGTCATCAAATTAACCCGGTATAAGAGGAATACTTCTTCATACACACCACTGTTCCGACCAATATTTAGGTCCTAAGATAAAAGTGCGTAGTAAAAATAATGAGAAAGCATTGTAAATTTTTTAGAGTCCATAATGAACATTTAAAGCTTATATTTTGCATCCATTCGCAAAAAAAGAAAAGAAAATCACCGCAATCATTTACATTCTCGGTGTAGCGGGCTTTTCCTTAACCTAGTGAGCCTGGTCAGTTCACATACAGCACTCTTCCTAATCTTCTTATGCTTAGTTGACAATAAGACGGCGTTGCATTTGTCCTCGATGCATCGCTCAACTGCTCGCTCTATCCTGGCCATTCCCGTGCCTGGCGTTAAATGACGATGAGCATGCACGCTTTCCCAATGCGCTGCAAAACATGCGTGTAGCGCGGCCATACGAAAATAATACCTTAGAATGAGTCAGTTTCAACAAGCTGCTGCGCTGTTCTTCCTTCGAATAGAGCAGAGCATATTGCAGAAAGTGCAGTGCCGCAACCTTTGAACTAGCACAGAACTTCCGTAATTCTCCAGAAAGAAAGAAACGCTCCGTGACAAAAATTATTACAGTTCTATGGTCCTATTTTCGTTTGGGTTTCTGGCTTTCGAAGAATTCCGCAAATGATAACTCCAGTACATTTTCTGCAGTAAGCTCTAACGTGTTAATTTGGAGTGAATATTCAGCGTACAAAGATTGTACAATAAAATACAGATTTTTTTTTGCGCACAAACTAGAGGTGCTAACAAACCGCTGCGAATTTGTTGATAACTTGCAGGTGAACTGGCATGCATATAATTACCGAGAAGTAAACATGGACTTGTGAAAGAAGAGGCAGGAGAAGCCACGGACTTCAGGTGAGGATTGCTGAAAATCACGCTAAGTATACACACTTATCGGCGTAAACACGCGCAAATCATGCTCAAATCTTCATCGCCGAGACACGATAAATATGTATGTACATAGCAGTGCAAGCACATGAAGGTGAACAACGTGATATGCAACCTTATCACAAGGCGTTTCAGATTTCCCCACGAAGAGAATGCAGCTGGCGCGGGCGTTATCTATAACACGGGGTCGTGCCAAGCAGCAGGTCGCCCCAGTCCCGTGAGCCACCACGACAAATAAACATGACAGCAGTGATATTTTGATTCACCAAGCAAACGGGGCTCAGTGAAATTGCCGGGCCAAATTTTTGTAAGGCGAATAATTTATTTTGGTTTCATCTGCAACGGCGCCAAGACCGATAGCGGGCACTTCCCCGAGCGCTGACTGTCATGCCTTCATTTTTACACACAGTGATGCATTTAGCTATGCACTGAATGCTAGGAAGCTTTTCAGATCTTAGCTGGAGACTTGAAAATTGAAGGTACAACTTGACTGTGCACACATAGCAGAAATACAACTGTAAATGCACATTTTAGTGCCCTCATACTTCAAAAACAAGATATATTTATAACATAGTTGCTGTTTTCTTATGCCTGATGAATGCCGTGTCTAACTACTTTCTTGTGCGGTTACTGGCGAATCGTGATTTGGCAGAAGACTGTTCGATTTCTTTTTCTTTTGTTACTTTTGTTGGGAACTTGACCGCATTGCCTCCTGCCACCTGCACGGCAGATAAGAGACAGTGGATCGTTAACCAGGGAAATTTCTAGCCTCGTGGATAATTATCCAAGGCTAGCCTGACCAATCGAACGGCCTCTATTTCTATAGCGTGTTTAAGGTTACTGTAGAAAGATAAAAAAATTTCTACGGGCCCTACGAAGGTTAGGCTACTGCAAAATTGTAGCCAGTTGTTTTGACCAGGTAAATGTATTTAAACCCGCCTGATTTTCAAATTAAGGAAGGTAAAATCGCTAACATTTTTTCCAGTAACTTTAGAGACGCATTGTCGATACATATATTTTAGAGAGCCCCGAGAAACACCTAGTTCAGTTGTTGACTTAAAAATTTGAACGTTGTCCCTTTTCTTCAGCGTAAAATAAAGCCTGCAATTTACAAAATTGTCATGTTACTAAGTGCTCCTTGTCTTCTTAAAATGCGCCACGACAGATGAAACTCGGATGCTCAAAGCCGCAATGAAATAACAGACCAACAGTCACAGCACCGGTTCTGCGTTGAGCGCAGGCACTTCGCTATAATCATAATACTGTCAGACAAGCGCGACTGCGCTGGACTGCAAGAGATTATTCCTGCTGCTACGTAAAGCACCGTTAGCGTAGTCGCACACCTGCAGATTACTCAAGAGCGCTGTCCTGTTTTGTTTGTTCGTGCTCTTTTGTGCGCGTTTCATTTGTGTTGCGAATTTTTTTCTACACCATAGATAGCAACTAATGGGACCAAATCACAGTGTGACTCAAGTGTGAATTTTGAAATTTTTGAGGCTTTACTTAAAGCAAAGAAACTGAGCCAGGCCACACTTCCTTGGAAGTAACTGAAATGGCCATTCTCAAAATGTTTTAAAACTTTTACTCTGAAAAATTTGCGCTGAAGTTGAAAATTAAAAAGTCGCTAGTTTATTTTTGTTGATTAGAAATTCAGGCGCATTTAAAAAAATATGCTCGGCTTCGCCAAAAGAACTGCTTATAAACTTGCCCAAGTCTAATATCTTTTTAGCACATTGTCGTTTCTTTAACAATTTAGCTGAAAAAGCCTTTAATACCTCCAGGGCTATCTGCGAAAGTAAAAACCGTGAGTATAGACCTCCTGCATGTTTGTAAACAAACGAGGTGGCAATGCAGTCGCTGGCGAGCTCGTGGTAGGCAAAAAGTCGGTGAGTGGCGTCGCGGATAGGTGTTGAGCGCGGGCTTTCAAGGGTTGTAGGCGCGTTTCCAGTTTCTGCGAATCACAGCAATGGTCGATGCTTCCAACTTAGTAATTTCTCGAAGTGCACGAGCTCGCGTTGGCCACGTGCGGCGTATTCAGAGAAATAGTTTGCAACTGTGTATTGCATATATGGTCAGTAGTAAACATGTAGAAAGCATTCCTGCTGTTGGTTTATACGCTAGGCATTGAATAAAATAAGTTTTGACACTCTGCACTAGCCGGAATGATTTTATTTCGGGACAGTAGTGAGGGGAAGTGCTGGAGTTACTTCGCCGGAGCAGGCGTGCGCTCACCGTCTGACACTCGTGTCGCGCTGTGCGAAAAGTGGGGACAGTGTCGTGTCCCCGATCTCCTCTTTCTCGCTTAGCGCTGTTTTTAGCCGGAGGACCACGCACCCGCCAGGCCGACCTCTCCCCTGGTTAAACTGGTAGATTTGGTGAAAATGTTTGATTTCTAGAATTATTTTCTTTCCTTGCCCTGGAGTCTTGTTTCGTGACTAAAAATTATAGCAAACTATTGAGTACAAATTTATAAATTACGCTTTCTGATGTAAGGTCGTCGAAAATTGTGAGGTAATTTCTTTGATTTCAGTGCCACATTTCTTTGACCAAAGCGAAAGCGAAGAGGAAATAAACGAGGGAATAAACTTTAAGGTTCGTTTTCTGACCTCGCACATTTTCTGCGACTGGCATCACTCACCTTCGTAATTCGCATGAAAATCAAATGATTCCATTTGTCGCAAACTATTCCTGAGACGTTGAAGAGCGTAATAAATCTCTCGATTTTTTTCCCTACACGTGCAGTACTGTGTTAGTTTTTTTTTGTAAGAAACGTTTTCATGTAACTATGCATGCATAAGTACTGACCATCTAGGAAAAGAACTAATCGCGTCTTCATACAAAACAGGGATTTGTGTACATGCTGGAATAAAAAAAACTGCACACTATCTACTCAATTATTTAAGACCTGGGGGTGACTTGAAGAGGGTCCTAATTATAATTACCCAGAACTGCACCAGGTATAGCTATAAATAAAAGGAATGACTGAAACTAGCGTAGAAATTTCATATTTACACCAAGTTTAGTTACATGTCGCATGCATAAATAACGAAAACACTTTTCATTGCCGCGTCCCCTCTCAATCTCGCCACGTGTCTGTTAGTAGACGCCTGCGGCTGCTTCTTTCCAAACAAGCTTCGCGATCATGTACTACCTCATGAAGCAGGACACATGCATGATGCAATGAAAAAGCATATGGCGTTTAGCACACTCAAGGTACGCTATTCTAAGCACAACAATGCGACCGCGCAAGATTGACACAACTTACCAGACTTAATTCTTTCTACTCGAATAAAATAATTACGTCGTCATATCAAGAAACAGTTTCAAGTAAATATTAAATGCCATAAAACGCGCCATTAAAACACGCTGTGCTATTAAAAAAAGGACGCCTTCCTTGGGGGTGAGTGAACCTGCCGGCGCCCCGTGCACTCCGGTTCAAGGTGATAAGTACGCGTGCAGCTACATATGTCTTATTTTCCCTTGAGCAATTATCAACCTACTATCGTGATGTTCAGGTTATATACGCAGTAACTTGCATGCTATTAAGTGCATTGAGTGGCAGTGCCTATCGACTCCCAGACTTCGCGCTTTACTACCGTGGCCCAATGCCTGTAAGTTAGTTTACGAATGCGGCATTTATGTGCGAGAAGCCAATCGAGGGTAATTTATATTTTTTATGCTACTACGCGGATCCAGCAGTGACGCAGCTGATCAATACATGCTGCTTCTGCAGTGCACAGGCTTGAAGTAACTGCCGGTAGCTGCGGTAGGCAAGGGCAAGCGGAACCTGTTTTGCCTACCATGCGAAAGTCGCTGCTAGCATCAGCGCCACCGCATCTTGGTGACGTCGCGGGGTGAAGTAGGTCTTTAGGGCAGTAAAAATACGCGGACTCTTACCACGCTGCTAACCTTTAAACTGCATAAACACAAGTCCAGCTTTAAACAATCAGGGCGCTCAAGTGGTACTATTCAAGATAATAACGCTGTGGTATTCCCACGCGATTATTGCACCGCAGCGGTGGCCAAGTGGCTGAACATCCGCCTCGCATGCGGGAGGTGCGGGGTTCGATCCTCAGTGCTGCCGGGTACCCACCGGTGATACAATAGGTTCAAGATTACCCCTGGTCTGGTGCTCGGCTTTTTTAGCGTGAAATGCTTGGGATATGAGTCTTTGACCCCACCTTGAGAAATAGAAAATACCTTGTGTCAAGGCGCCGTTTGGCCGTAGATACCCTTGCGCCATAAAAATCCATAGTCATTATCGATTATTGCACATTTGTAGCCAACAGCAAAATTGTGTACAGTCATTTCTCCCCCCGTTCACGTGAACAGCAAGCACGCAGTGCGAGCAAAACTTGGAAAATAATGATTTGAAATGTCTTAGTTGTGAGCGAAGTTCGGAAATGTGATTAACGAACATGAAGTGATGTGAAATTTTGAACAGTCATTGAATTTCAAAATTTTTAGTTAAGAAGTAGAACAGAGGAAGAAACCGTGTTGTTTACCAGTGCCTATGCCCGACAAAACGCGCTGCCCAACAGAGCGATTGGCAGTCTTCCAGCCCATCATCAATTCAATCTACTTAGAAAATTATTTGTAAACCTCTGGCCTGCTTTCTATGCTGTGCAGAGTCAGGGGCCTCAAATTCAACTGCAGCTACATTCCTTCGTCCTAGACTCTCGACAGACAAATGCTAAAATTGACCAGAAAAGGGCACGAAGTGCATTCGGCTGCCTTTGAGTCAAATGTAACATCTGAGTTTAGGAGGTCAGACTAGCTGTTATTACTTTCAAGAGTCAGTTTGGAAAAGAAATATTTACACAATATACACTGCCCACCCCTTTCGCTTTCTCATTTCCTCGTAGTTGAAATAAATTTGCGCTAGAGTCGGTCTTCCCGACACTCTTCTGAGCTACTTGGCGGTCAGGGACATATTGGTCTAACCGGCTCTTTAGATCAAATGCGGCCGTCATTCAGCCACTTTAGCCAATGTAGAGGAGACGCGGTGCCACAGCGTTAAAGGCTAATTTCAGTCCCGGTGCAGGCGCCCTTCAGGACGAACGTTCGACAACAGTGAATTGAATAAGGCAAGCTCTCTATGTTGCCATACAGATTTCGAGATAGTTTTGAAGAAAGAGGTACGCAACCTGCTCTGACGCCTAGCGTGAAGAAATGCACTTCCTACTACCGAGCCCGGTACAATCAGCCCCTGCGTCTGACAGCAATAAGTCAGTCGTTTCGCTGCCCTCTAATCAAGGCCGAATGATCCTTGAACTTATTCGTAGGCTAACGTGCCAGCCACTCCGTGTGCCGCCCGTTGGCTTGCGTCTCGTGCCCAGCGACCAGAGGCAGATTTAAGTGTGAGTGTTGGAGAGGGCGATGATAACTGCTCAATAGATTTCTGGCAATTTCTGTCTTGAAAAGTCGGGGTTTTTTCATGGTTTTACCACACAAAAGTTGCTCCACCTCCCTTCTTAAATTCGCCACTGCCACCAGATTTCGTCGCGTGGATTGCGCACGGCCGACGAGCAAAACGGGATGATGGCCATGATCGAAAGCGCGCTCGGTAGGCGCTCATTGATTGTGATGAAAAAAACAAGAAGTTGCAGCTGAAAAAACGCTGTTTGTGCAAGAATGTAACATGCATGGCTAGAACGAACTACATACCTTATTTTCTCTTACAACCGTTGTTGCTCAAAGCTGGCTAAGAGTTGCTGTTCGAAGCTGTAATAATCTCTGTCACAAACGCCAGTTCGTCGTCACCGAGCTTTGGGAATGGAGCCTCCGGGAGACACTAGAGGATGCGCTTATAACGGTAAAAGTTGTGAAGAGTAAAGGAAACTTCCAGGTTTTATTTCTAACATCATCAGTTGATCATAAATATAACGGTGGTTGGGAATACAACCCGAAGTTTTTTCGTTAAGGTGCCTGTTTGCGCCTTGAAAATAAAAATAAAAATCCAAGTAAAAAAAGGCAAGCCTGCAGGTTTTCCCTTGAGTACATCAGACAGCTTTAAACAGCTTCCCGGCCTGAAAGTGTCAATATACAGGGTGCTTCACCCAAGACTTTAAATAACTTTTAAAAATCGGCTTTTTGAGATACCAGGGCGCTTTTTTCGGTTTGGCATTTTCAGCGCTGTACTACATCATAACCCAGCTAAGACGTGCTAACCAGCAGGCTGTTCAACTTGTATTGAATAGATAAGTTTTTGACTATTACTGTTAGGGTCCTTAATTATTGGGAGGAGTGTAGTCCATCGTATTAACATCCGTAACAGTTCATGGAATTTGAACACCCAGTTACACGCAGCGCTGTGGCCAAACAAATTGCGCTATTCCGGCGAGTTACGAGCACTAGAGAGGTTGTTTTGCCTGCAAGCTAACTCGAAAGGGCGTCTATTTTGGCTAGATGCAGCCAAAATATGTAGGGTCACAGCGCCAAGCGTCACGGAGATATTACTTGCGGTGGGCTGCACGCCTCTCAATAATTAAGAAGCCTAAAGGTAATAATTAAAAAGTTGACCACTCAATATTAGTCAGCAGGCCTGCTAGTTGGTATGTCTTAACTATATTTTGATGTACCACACCGCTTACAATGTTATGCCGAAAAAAGCGATCTTCTAACTCAAAGAGCCTATTTTAAAAAAATAGTGTCAAGTCTAAGATGAAACACCCTGTATGCTCTCTTCAAGATGTCTGCCAGCATCATAAAACACAGACTGCTTTTCCCAGTATCCACACTGCTGCAGCGATTAATGTGCACTCCCACCTAAATCCTCACAGGAATCCGCTTGCATCACCGGAGTGTCATGCCACAGGTGTAAAAATCATCCCACTCGCCTTCTTTGGCTCACAAGTATATTCGCAGTCTGCTGACGCAAATGTCTGACCCGCATCCGCATTCAGCCCTGATATCATGATAACGTTCAATGACACAGATTAAACTGTCCACTCAGCTCTCCATATCGTGTTGGGAAAACCAGGCATATCTCCTCTGCTGAGAATTTTCCGCCCACCTCCAGCTTTCAGTATAAAAGCACTCGCCTGTGATGATGAAAAGGAACCTCCTCGTCTCTCTACTGCATCACACGGTAAGACTATTGACATCGTCATCAACCTTACTTGGGCTTGTGAGTTACCTGTTTTATAACACCTACCAAGTGTCGCTCATGGCAGGCCATTTAAGCACTAATGTGAAAATGACTCTCTCTTTTTTTTTTCTTCAGTGACTAGTTCCCTGTAATCTTAGAATTGGTGTGAAAAAGCTTGTAGAAGCCGTACTGCACGTCTGTCATGCGGTTGTCTTCTTCCGTTCTGAAGACTGCAAATTTCAAACAATGAAGGCATCTAAAACTAGTCAAACCTTCAACTACTTTCTGGGAGGGGGGGGGGGCGCGAAAATATTTCATTTGAGAGAACTGTTAAGCGAGCCTACACTTCGCGTGTGTATTAAATAGCGTTGAAGAATAAATTTCTGGTGTTATAAGCAGACGCAAAAACTAAAAAGGGAAGACGGGCGGGAGGGGGGGGGGATCCGGTTTCAACTTGGTACCTCTGATCTTGCGGACGAGCTTGCAGATGTGTTTTCATATAAGTAAAAGGTTATTTCTTGCTGAAAGTTGTCGGCAAGGTTGGTGTGAATCGTACATTAAATAAATGCTCAAACAGGACAGGATTCTTTTTAAGTACACTTGCTTTTTCGTAATCATTTTTCTTCTCTTTTCCTGTATTTTTTTGGCATTTATTAACATTTTGACCTGCTGAAAACACGCGAGTTTTCCGGTGGAGTAGCTGCGCTCTCTATTTTTAGTGTGTTCAGAAAAGTGTCAAATACGTTCCAGGAAATGAGAACATCAAGCAACAGTGGCTTGATGGCCTCATTATACTTGGTGCTCCTGTGATGAATATTATTCGGCTTATAACCGAAGCCTCAATGATGCGATATCTTGGCCTTGATCATTAATGCTGTCGCTCGAAGTCTAAGCGAAATTTTCCTCAGTATCTCTAAAGGCCGTTAAATCACAACTCTGTCGAAGCTAAGGCAACGCAAATAATAAGTCACTTCAAATGTAACTTTGCCAAGAGAGTGATAACAGAAATGAATTAAACCTTCAAATCGAGATCTCTATCTTGACTCCTGCACATGACTACCCAAAAAGATATAGCCACCAGTTTTCATAGGAGTTCAATTCCTTCAAATTACTTGGTAGACCAAAGGTTAAAAAGCTGTAAAATAGCTGACAACCTCAATGTAAATGATAATCTTGTCACTTGAAGCAGTGAAATGCTTCGGTGGTACACATACAACAGTGCTACGCAGGTGATGGTAGGCAAGTATTTATAAAATGTGTTGCACATCTATGTGACAGAGTATTTGCGGGTCTGAACTAAAAGCTGTAAAACCCACCGCAACACCGTCCGTGTGAACCCTCTCGATCTCTTCCCTCGTTCTTAGGCGCCGCTGGTAAGTTAAAAATGAATTCCAGCTGGCTGTATCAGCCGCTTCACCTTTAGAAAATAAAGGGGCGGGTATGTACAACCGAAGGCGCCAGTGTATCCACAATGGGAGATGTCACCTGGGCTTTAACCCTGCCATGTTTGTGGAGCGCAACGGGAAGATTAGCAGCTGTACCCAGGTGCCTCATCGACAAACTACATCACGCGATTCTACCGTATTGTCGCGTTTTAGCTCCTTTTGAGTGAGGAAGTTTTCCTATTGGATTTAAAGGCGATCTTTATGCTTAGCTCAACCACAACTTGCATCAGCGTATCAACCCAACAACGCAATGTCCTTTCTTCTCGTTTGTTTCAACAGTATAGGAAAGTTCACGTACCTTTCTGACCACTAGTAAGCCTACCTCGCGTACAGATTTGTGCAGACGAGTCGACCTTTCACAAGTAGTTCATTGTATTTAACTCTTCACGCTGCTTGTGTTCGCTAGCAAGCGAATAATCGGTACGTGAAGTAAATCCTGCAAACTGTAAGTGCCCCCATATAAAGAATAACGCCTTTTTGTTGTCAACCTTTCGCGTACAGTTGGTCTTGGCCGACTGACTCTAGCTACCTACCAGCCGATATGAAGGTCCTGGCCGTCGCATTTATTTTTGTTCTCGTCGGTGGTGAGTTCCTTCGGTATTTTTTGCCAAAATTACAGTTTTCATTACTATCCTGCCGACATGGGCAGCGTCTGGATCATGAGCAGAATGTACTCCGTCCTGAGATATATCGAATAAGAAAAAATAAGAATAACGTCGTTCATCTATGTTGGGCTAAATACGCCCAACAGTACGATCCCTGTAAGTTCTTCCATATAGTTGTGCGATGCTAGAGGCAACTGAAAGTTGAACGACACAATTTTCATGACCTATTCAAAAGTAATAGTCGTTCCACAATTATTTCTGCCTTGAAGAAAAAGCCCTTCAAAAATAAATGCTTCTAGCATCTTTCGCGAGTAACGGCGCTAATGGTTCCACAATGTTTCATTCCAGTAATGAAATGTGGTGTCATAGAGCTAGATCTGCAAAATATCTTCTCGGACAGTTACCAAATCTAAGGAAGGGTTCTCTTTACCTAGGATGAGCGGTCAGCGCTCGAGAGGCTGTGAACAATGAGCACAATTGTTAGCTTTTCGCTTGTTTCTGCTACGAATTTATTGGCATGCTCGCATTAAATTTTATACTCTCAGTAGCCACCAACAGCAGGCTATCAAAGCTGCATAATAAACTACGTCATAGGTTAACAAGGAGCGCGGTAGCTAAACTATCTTCCCCACCAGAATCTTGAGAGATGCTAATCGCATTGTAAATTTCCCACCAGGAATTTACGCACTGAAAATATTAGAAGCATGAACACTCAATATAATCCCCATGCTACGGTGTACTGCCGCGATTGAAAGAAACACGTACAGCGGTGCGTGATGGCGCAGCGCTGTTGGCATGTATTTTTATTGTGACAGTAACCGAACGATATGCAAGCGAAGATATTTCCAAGAGCGCTACAAAAGCAGTTTTTTCTCGATTGTTTCTTGATGAGCAACAAAGATTTATCGTCTCGTTATTCTTCACAGGACTTGTCAGCACTGCCGATGAAGAGGACAAGTCTCAAGTGCCTCTCGTCAGAGTCCGTAAGCAGCTCCTCTTTTGGCATATTTACGCGCAAAACCTCGATGTGCCTTCCTGACAAATAGTTGCCACGATGTATAAAAAGTGCTCTGTCGCATATAGATTCCTTTAGAAGTTGGGGCGCCAAAGAAGTGCCATTGCTGCTAATTAATTATCTAGAAGCTGATATGCGTCCATAGTGGGTGATTCATAAAATCTACGCTGCCCCGCCAACTAGTGCGGCTCCTATTCGGTCGGTTCCAGCGCAACTTTATGCGAACGATACTCTGTCTATGAATTACGCAATAAGTCAAATAAGTTTGATCTACAACCTTATGGTTCAGCTCGTTGAAACTTATACGAAATTTCGTCATAGGTAGTAACAAAAAACCAACCCCAAATTGCATAAACAAGTGGTACGCAGGATGAATGCTAAGCTCCTTGTGTCCCTGTTTCTAAATTACAAACGTTCACTGAAATCAGAGCACCAAGTGGGTCACGAACACTCGAGTGGTAGAAATCTGCCAGGAAACATGTTCTTTACTCAATTGATCTGGGCGCAAGTTCAGCTTGAAAGAGATCTGTTTCAGAAAGCGAACGGCAGAAAAATCTCAACGACCGACGATTCCAGGAAGGAAGGCTAATATTTTGTCTTCCATTGGCGAGACCAAACGAGCACTTATGGAATAAAGATGTCCATGGGCGAAAGGAAGGACCACAGAGGGAAAAGGAGGACTCATTTCGGGAATGCTCGACAAACGAGAGATAAAAGTCAAGGTGCTTAAGGAACGGATTTCACCTAATACTTGATCGAAAATGAAAAGAAAGCCCATATAGACACGTTCAACTTAATATTTCTGAAGCATCAAACGTCCTTTTATGCCTATGAATGCATGACTGCTGCTTTCATTTATGCATAATCTTCAGTACATCTGTCGCTTGGCGTGCGCTCTGTAGAAACGAAAGAAGGTGTGAAGTGAATGCATGAGTTTTCTTTTTGCTCTGCAGGCCGTGGCTTTGGCTGCCCGTTCAACCAATATCAGTGCCACAGCCACTGCCTGAGCATCGGCCGCCGCGGGGGCTATTGTGGCGGTAGCTTCAAGACGACCTGCACTTGCTACAACTAGTAGTCGACAAAGAACCATGTGTTTCTTCGTTGTCGAATGATCGTCTCCACTTGGAGGAGACATAGCAAGTCTCTATAAAGAAGCCGACTGTCACGCTAAATCGAAACCCTTTTAACCAATGGCGGCCACCACGAGCCGTTTTTTTTTTGTACTTGAAGTTGCTCAAACATACCGGGAAATTTTAACAATTCGGTTAAGTAAATAGACCGTCCCACGATTGAAATAAAAGTTTATACGTGTTTAAGCGTAGTTCTTGAGTATTCGTTCATATTTATTCCAGCATCCACCAAATATTCCTAGTCAAATGCTCTTACTGGTTAAGCCAGTAGAGAATCAGTAATCTATACTGATGCCAATATTAAGCTTTTTGTATTTCAAGTAATATTCTAAAATATTTGCTAGTACTAGAATCAGACAGACGCTGCAAGGGAGCGTAGGTAGCGTAGCACTGGTGGCGCACTCAAAGTTCGGCCTAGCTTTTCATGGCCCAGAAGGGGCAGAGACGTTCCTGACACCTGTCATTCCGTCCAGCGCATGCGACACTAGCTGTGCACTTTAAATACGTTCCTCAAGGGCCTCTTAACTCGGCACAGATGAACTGGGAGCCCCCGAGCAAACGGCTCAGGAGACATTAATTAGTTGCTGCCTCTGTATACTTCATTCTAAACTTGAAAATGAAAAAAGTTCGCCATTTTGTAATTCGAAAATCAGGTGCTTTTAATAACAAGCCCGACTTGGTCCAATTGACAGATTACGACCTTTCCGAAATCGAATTTCTTTTAAGCACAATGTCGCATTTTATCTTTTTAGCTAAAGCAGCTTTTATATGACATTCAGGGCTATTTCCGAAGGCAATAATTCTGGGCAGTGTGGTTGGAGGACCCGTATCCTACTGCTCAGTTGCAACTTGCATAAAATCAAGTCGAACTTCAAATAATCAGGGTGCTCATGCGATTCAATGCAAGATATTAACACTGTGGTATCCCCACTCGTTTACTGCATATTTGTAGCCAATGGCAAAATTTTGACAGTCAGTTCACTCCCCGCATTCACTCGAACAGCAAGCACGCAGTGAGAAGAAAACTGAGGAAAATACCGAGTTCAAATGTCTTAGTTGGGTGCGAAGTTTTGAAATGCGCTTGTTCCACTTGAAGTGGTGTGCAACTTTGAATAGTCACTGACTGCCATTTCATTAGATCAGAAGTAGAACAACGACAGAAACCGTGAGGTTTACCAGTTTCTTGTTGCTGAATCGCAGTCTCTACGTCTGAAGCCAGAATCATGCATTTTTTTACACGTTAGATCGATTTGGTTCACGGCCCTGCTCTAGTTATTTTATTTTGCAAAAAACAGCTACTGAGGTTATATAGTTCTGCATTGGTTCTGGCTTCAATTTCTTCCATATTATCACATGTGGCTACGAGAGCTATGCCGTCTGCGCACATGAGTATGTCTGCTGAATAGAGCGACTTGTAGTCGATCGTTTACATATTATGTGGAGAATAGTGGCCCAAGTACCGACCCCTGGGGTACTCCTGTGTGCATTTGTTCGGGGGATGACATCGCATTATTTATAGCAACTACCTGGTAACGTTGTCAGATATAGCTGGAGAAGAATTCATAAGCACTGCCAGGGAAGCCAAAATGTTGTAGTTTATTTAATAGGGTACTGTGATAAACGATATCTAACGCATTTTGGCGGTCAGGAAAAACAACAGCAATGAGTTTGTTGCTATTTAGCGCAAACTTGATAAGTTGTGTGAGTGTAAGGACAGCGGTTAAGTAGAAAATTTTGGCCGAAAGCTATGTTTTTGAGCGCATATGACCTGGTGTTTTTCCAAAAACTTGTGGATTCGAGTCTAAACCATTTTTTCAAATATGTTGTTGATAACACTGAGAACTGATATCGAGTGGTAACATGAGGGCTCTGAGGAGTCACCATCTTTATATAACGGTTCAACTTTAGCTGTTTTAGGGGAAAAGGATATGTTGAACTGGATAATGCATGATGAAATATAGTACACAAAATTGGGCCCAAGATGTCAATATTTTCTTTAATTTTAGTTGTTGCTGAGGCGCAGGCTGAACGTTTGAAGCCAGAATCATATATTCTTTTACACGTTAGATCGACTCTGGCCGTGGCTATGCTCAGACCAGACGCGATGCCCCAACGCAACGATTGCCAGTGTGCATCCTTCCATGAACTTAACTTATATACAAAAAGATTTGTGCATCGCTGGCCTTTTTTTCTGAACTGTAGACCACCAAGATGCTCGAATTAAACTGCATTTGCAATCCGCCGTCCTCCATGGACTGTCAACAGCGGAACGAAAAAATTGATCATAGAAGCACACCAAGGGGGTTCAACTCCCTGGGGTCAAATATAATATCTGAGTTTCAGAGGTCGGACCAGCTATCATTACTTTCAAGAATCACTTGTGAAAAGGATATTTACAAAATATACACCACACTCCATTTTCGCTCTCTCAAGTCTTCGTAGTTGAAATAAATTTGCGCAAGAGTCGATCTTGCCAAAATTCTTTTGAGCACCTCGGTGTTCAGGGAAATATTAGTCCGGCCGGCTCTGCGGATCAAATGTGACCGTCGTTCAGCCACTTTAGGCAATGTTAAGGAGACGCGGTGCCACAGTGTTAAAGAACAATTTCAGTCCCGGTATAGGCGCCCTCCTGGACGAACGTTCTACAACAGTGGATTGAATAAGACAAGCTGTCTATGCTGGCGAACTGATTTCGAGAAAGTTTTGAAGAAAGCGGTGCGCAATCTTCTCTGACACTTGCGTGCACGAATGCACTGCCTCCCTGCAAGCACACGAAAGTTCTGTTCGAGTTACATGGCCGTTGCTGGAACCACGAGCATCTGCGTCCGACAAAAATAAGTACGCCCTTTAACCGCTCTGTAGTCAACGCAGAAAGAGCCTTGTACTTCATCGCAGGCTGTCGTGCCAGTCACACTATGTGCTGCTGGGCTGCGTTTCGTGTCTCGTGTCTGATGCTCAGGAGCGGATTTATGGGCCAGTCTTGAAGGAGGCGGTCTGAATTGAGCAATACATTTGTGGCATCTTCTGCTTCAGAAAATGGGGCTTTTCATTGTTTTCCCCCGAAAAGTTTGCCGTGCCTCCCTTTTTAGAACCGCAAGTGCCACCGGTTTTCATCACGATAAATAGCAAAACGCCATGCTGGCAATGGTACAAAGCGAGCTTGCTATGCGCCCATTGATTCCGACGCCGAAACCAACGAACTACAGCTGAACTGAAGATTCCTGTGCTAGAAATGCATTGTGGAGGACTTGTACGTTCGGATCTTATTTTCTTTGTCGCAAACCGAGCTTTGCGAATGAAGCCTGAGAGAGACACCTGAGAATGCGCTTATCACAGTCACGGGTGTTTCGAATGAATGAAACTAACCACACACGGTTTTCTATGGCACTACTTTTTTCTGAACAGTTAATCATTTCGGCTTTTCGCCTTCGAATGACATAAATAATAGGCTACAGCTAAACGTGTTATTCACTTTGGCTTAGTTTATGAGCCTTAATTCCTCAAAGGAGCTCAAGGCACGCGAGAAGCCGCAGTGGAGGGCTGCGGAAAATTTCGACCACCTGCGGTTCTCTAAAAGGCAACTCCGGCGCTTTTTGTACCCTGACTGATTTTACTTAAACTTTCAGCTAAAGCTCACCGCAGTTTGCTCGCGACATCTTGATGCAGCGCAAATCAGTTTTAAATCTTTCAGCTTTGTGGCTTCAATCGCTGCGCTTTCTTCGGGCAACCTCGCGAGCGTGACGCCATAGGTTGGTACGCTGGTTGATATATGCGCTCTGAATTTCCTAGAGGTTGAAACTTGGCGCTTTATTTTGTTCAGTCAAAACAAATAATGAGCAAAGCTGTCGCTAACCGTTGCCAGTTAAGTCAATTAACAAGGATCCGACAAGTTTTGGGCAGCGTTTTTAGTTGGTGTTAGTGCAGCATCCGTCACGTCATAGGCTGGTATGTCGCGATGTCACAGTTTGAACGAAACTCATTTCGCTTTGGTTTTCCGACCTTTAGCCGCTTTAAAATAGTTTTACTCGTAATTTCAAAAACCTTTTTATTTGTTCACTTGAGAGAGGGGATCCTAAGGCATGCGACGGCATTATCAACTTAAATTCTTCAAAAAAAAAATCGGAATTGTTACAGTACACGAGCATCTAGCATTAAGTCTCTTTCGAAGTTCGACAGCCGCTGCCGGGATCAAACCCCAGTCTTTCGGATCAGCAGCCGAGCATCTTGACCACCGGCAACCGCGGCGGCTTCTTATTCAAGCAGTTATTAACCAGAATGCTCTTTGTGGTGATGCTTCGCTGAATGACCTCAAATAGATTGGACTCTGCTTAGAACACACCTTTGTGGAATAGGAGCGATGAACTTTCTGTTCCTATTTCTTACGTCACTTAAAGTGCTGCTGGTCCCATTGTTCCAGGTGGAGTAGTTACCGAGCAATACAGGGACGTTCGCCTAAACTTGACACGCTTTTTAAAAATAAGCTTTTTGAGTTCGCAGAGCAAATTTTTCGGCATAGCATTTTCAGAGATGTAGTGCATTACAAAACAGCAAAGACGCGCCAAACCGAGCTGGGTAAATGATATTGAACAGTTAACTTTTTTAATTATTACTATTAGGCTTGTAGACCACCGTAAGTAATATCAATACCAGTTCTTAGAATTTCAAAAACGCGGCTATCCTCGACGCTGTGGCCAAAAACGTTTTGAGTGTATCACTCCAAAATACATGCGCTTTCGAGATGCTTGCAGGTAAAGAAACTTCTCCAGCGCACGTGACTCCACGAAAAGCCAAAATCTCTTGGGCTACAGTGCCGAATGTAACCGAATTTTCGAAATTTTAAAAACTCATGTAAATATTACTTACGCTGAGCTACACGGCTATCAGTAATTAAGGAGACTAACAGTAATAATTAAAAAGTGAACCTTTCAATATTAGTTAGTCAGCCTGCAATTTATACGTCTTAGCTATATTTTGATGTACTACACCGCTTACAATGCTATTTCGCAAAAAAGAGCTCTTCTAATTCAAACAGCCTATTTTAAAAAAAATAGTGTGCACTCTTAGATGAAACACCCTGTATGCTCTCTTCAAGATGTCTGTCAGCATCATAAAACACAGACTGCTTTTGCCAGTATCCACACTGCTGCAGCGATTAATGTGCACTCCCACCTAAATCCTCACAGGAATCCGCTTGCATAACCGGATTGTCATGCCACAGGTGTAAAAACCACCCCACTCGCCTTCTTTGGCTCACAAGTATATTCGCAATCAGCTGACGCAAATGTCTGACCCGCATCCGCATTCAGCCCTGATATCATGATAACGTTCAATGACACAGATTAAACTGTCCACTCAGCTCTTCATATCGTGTTGGGAAATCCAGGCATATCTCCTCTTCTGAGCAGTTTCCGCCCACCTCCAGCTTTCAGTATAAAAGCACTCGCCTGTGATGATGAAAAGGAACCTCCACGTCTCCCTGCTGCATCACACGGTAAGACTATGTACATCGTGATCAACCTTACTGGGGCTTGTCAGTTACCGTTTTTAGAACACCTACCAAGTGTCGCTGATGGCAGGACATTTAATCACGCATGCGAAAATGACTCTCTGTTTTTTTAGTTACTAGTTTCCTGTAATCTTAGAATTGGTGTGAAAATGCTTCTAGAAGGCGTATTGCACGTCTGTCATGAGGCTGTCTTCTTCCATTCTGAAGACTGCAAATTTCAAACAATGAAGGCATCTAAAATTAGTCAAACTTCAAACTAATTTCCTGTGTGTGTGGAGGGGGGGGGGCGAAAAGATTTCATTTCAGAGAACTAAAAAGTGAGCCTACACTTCTCGTGTGTATTAATAGCGCTCAAGAATTTTTTTCCGGGTGTTATAAGCAGGAGCGAAAAAATAAAAACGGTCGTGGGGGAAGGGGGGTCCGCTTTCAACTTGGTACCTCTGAACTTGCAGATGAGTTTGCAGACCTGCTTTTATTGAGAAGCCAAAGGTTATTCCTTGCAGAACGTTCTAGGCGCGTTGGGGCGAATCAGACTTTCAGTTAACGCTCAAACAGGGCAGCATTGTTTTTAAGGACGCTTGCTTTTTCTTAATTCTTTTTCTTCTCTTTTCCTGTATTTGTTTGGCATTTATTAACCTTTTTGACCCGCTGAAAACACGCGAGTTTTCCGGTGGAGTAGCTGCGCTCTCTAGTTTTAGTGTGTTCAGAAAAGTGTCAAATACGTTCCAGGAAATGAGAACATCAAGCGCCAATGGCTTGATGGCCTCATTAAACTCGGTGCTCCTGTGATGAATATTATTCGGCTTTTAACCGAAGCCAGAATGAAGTGATATCTTGGCCCTCATCTTTAATGCTGGCACTCGGCGTGTAAGCGAAATTTTCTTCCGTATCTCTGAAGGCTGTTAAATCATAACTGTGTCGAAGCTACGGCCACACAAATAATAAGTCACTTTAAATGTAAAGGCGTTCACCGGGTGATAACAGAAATGAATTAAACCTTCAAATTGAGATCTCTATCTTGACTCCTGCACATGACTACCCAAAAAGATATATCCACCGACTTTCATAGAAGTTCAATTTCTTCAACTTACTTGATAGACTGACGGGTAAATAGCTGTGAAATGGCTGACGACGTTAATGTAAATGAGAATCTTGTCGCTTGAAGCAGTAAAATATTTCGGTGGTACACAACATTGCGCTACGCAGGTGATGATAGGCAAGCATTTATAAAATGTGTTGCACATCTGTGTGTCAGAGCATTTGCGGGTCTGAACTAAAAGCCGTAAAACCCACCGCAACGCCGTCCGTGTGAACCCTCTCGATCTCTGCCCTCGTTCTTAGGCGCTGCTGGTAAGTTGCAAAGGAATTCCAGCTGGCTGTATCAGCCGCTGCTCCTTTAGAAAATAAAGGGGCGGGTATGTACAACCGAAGGCGCCAGTGTATCCACAATGGGAGATGTCACCTGGGCTTTAACCCTGCCATGTTTGTGGAGCGCAACGGGAAGATTAGCAGCTGTACCCAGGTGCCTCATCGACAAACTACATCACGCGATTCTACCGTATTGTCGCGTTTTAGCTCCTTTTGAGTGAGGAAGTTTTCCTATTGGATTTAAAGGCGATCTTTATGCTTAGCTCAACCACAACTTGCATCAGCGTATCAACCCAACAACGCAATGTCCTTTCTTCTCGTTTGTTTCAACAGTATAGGAAAGTTCACGTACCTTTCTGACCACTAGTAAGCCTACCTCGCGTACAGTTTTGTGCAGATGTGTCGACCTTTCACAAGTAGTTCCTTGCATTTAACTCTTCACGCTGCTTGTGTTCGGTAGTAAGCGAATAATCGGTACGTGAAGTAAATCGTGCAAACTGCAAGCGCCCCCATATACAGAATAACGCCTTTTTGTTGTCAACCTCTCGCGTACAGTTGGTCTTGGTCGACTGACTCTAGCTACCTACCAGCCGATATGAAGGTCCTGGCCGTCGCATTTATTTTTGTTCTCGTCGCTGGTGAGTTCCTTCGGTATTTTTTGCCAAAACTACAGTTTTCATTACTATCCTGCCCGACAAGGGCAGCGTCTGGATCATGCGCAGTATGTTCTCCGTCCTGTGATATACTCTCTAAGAAAAAATAAGAATAAAGACTTTCAGCCATCTTGGGCTAAATACGCCCAACAGTATGGTCCGTGTAAGTTCTTCCATATAGTTGTACGATGATAGAAGCAACTGAAAGTTCAGCAGCACAACTTACATGACTTCTTCAAGAGTAACAGTCCTTCCACAATTATTTCTGCCTTGAAGAAAAAGGCCTTCAAAATTAAATGCTTTTAGCATCTTTCGCGAGTAACCGCGCTAATCGCTCCATAATGTGGCATTCCAGTAATGAAATGTGGGGTCATAAAGCTACATCTGCAAAATATCTTCTCGGACAGTTACCAAATCTAAGGAAGGGTTCTCGTTACCTAGGATTAGCGGTCAGCGCTCGAGAGGCTGTGAACAATGTGCACAATTGTTAGCTTTTCTCTTGTTTTTGCTAGAAATTTATTTGCATGCTCGCATTAAATTTTATAATCTCAGTAGCCACCAACAGCACGCTGGCCAAGCTGCATAATAAACTACGTCATAGGTTAACAAGGAGCGTGGTAGCTAAACTATCTTCCCCACCAGAATCTTGAGATTTGCTAATCGTAATGTAAATATTCCACCAGGAATAGCACGCTTTGAAAATTTTCGAAGCAATGAGTACTTAATATAATACCCATGCTACGGTGTACTCTCGCGATGAAAAGAAACGCCTACAGCGGAGCGTGATGGCGCAGCGCTGATGGCTTGTATTTTTATATTGACAGTAACCGAACAATATACAATCGAAGATTTTTTAAGAGCGCTACAAAAGCAGTTTTTTCTCGTTTGCTTCTTGATGAGCAACAAAGATTTATCGTCTCGTTATTCTTCACAGGACTTGTCAGCACTGCCGATGAAGAGGACAAGTCTCAAGTGCCTCTCGTCAGAGTCCGTAAGCAGCTCTTTTGGCACATTGACGCGCAAAACCTCGATGTGCTTGCCGGAAAAATAGTTACCACACAGTATAAAAATGTGCTCTGTCGCTTATACATTCCTTTAGAAGTTGGGGCGCCAAAGAAGTGCCATTGCTGCTAATTAATTTTCTAGAAGCTGATATGCGTCCATACTGGATGATTCAGAAAATCTACGCTGTCCCGCCAACTAGTGCGGCTCCTATTTTGACGGTTCCAGCGCAACTTTATGCGAACGATACTCTGTCTATGAATTACGCAATAAGTCAAATAAGTTTGATCTACCACCTTATGGTTCAGCTCATTGAAACTTATACGAAATTTCGTCATAGGTAGTAACAAAAAACCAACCCCAAATTGCATAAACAAGTGGTACGCAGGATGAATGCTAAGCTCCTTGTGTCCCTGTTTCTAAATTACAAACGTTCACTGAAATCAGAGCACCAAGTGGGTCACGAACACTCGAGTGGTAGAAATCTGCCAGCAAACATAAGTTCTTTACTCAATTGATCTGGGCGCAAGTTCAGCTTGAAAGAGATCTGTTTCAGAAAGCGAACGGCAGAAAAATCTCAACGACCGACGATTCCAGGAAGGAAGGCTAATATTTTGTCTTCCATTGGCGAGACCAAACGAGCACTTATGGAATAAAGATGTCCATGGGCGAAAGGAAGGACCACAGAGGGAAAAGGAGGACTCATTTCGGGAATGCTCGACAAACGAGAGATAAAAGTCAAGGTGCTTAAGGAACGGATTTCACCTAATACTTGATCGAAAATGAAAAGAAAGCCCATATAGACACGTTCAACTTAATATTTCTGAAGCATCAAACGTCCTGTTATGCCTAGGAATGCATGAATGCTGCTTTTATTTATGCATGTCCTTCAATACATCTGTCGCTTGGTGTGCGCTCTGTAGAAACGAAAGAAGGTGTGAAGTGAATGCATGAATTTTCTTTTTGCTCTGCAGGTCGTGGCTTTGGCTGCCCGTTCAACCAATACCAGTGCCACAGCCACTGCCTGAGCATCGGCCGCCGTGGGGGCTATTGTGGCGGTAGCTTCAAGACGACCTGCACTTGCTACAACTAGTAGTCGACAAAGAACCATGTGTTTCTTCGTTGTCGAATGATCGTCTCCACTTGGAGGAGACATAGCAAGTCTCTATAAAGAAGCCGACTGTCACGCTAAATCGAAACTCTTTTAACCAATGGCGGCCACCACGAGCCGTTTTTTTTTTGTACTTGTAGTTGCTAAAACATACCGGGAAATTTTAACAATTCGGTTAAGTAAATAGACCGTTTCACTATTGAAATAAAAGTTTATACGTTTTAAGCGTAGTTCTTGAGTATTCGTTCATATTTAATCCAGCATCGTCCCGTCGTAGCCAGCATCCACCAAATATTCCTAGTCAAATGCTCTTACTGGTTAAGCCAGTAGAGATTCAGTAATCTATACTGATACCAACATTAATCTTTTTGTATTTCAAGTAATAATTTAAAATATGTGCTAGTACTAGAATCAGACAGACGCTGCAAGGGAGCGTAGGTAGTTTAGCACTGGTGGCACACTCAAAGTTCGGCCTAGCTTTTCATGGCCCAGAAGGGGCAGAGAAGTTCCTGACACCTGTCATTCCGTCCAGCGCTTGCGACACTAGCTGTGCACTTTAAATACGTTCCTCAAGGGCGTCTTAACTCGGCACAGATGACCTGGGAGCCCCCGAGCAAACGGCTCAGGAGACATTAATTAGTTGCTGCCTCTGTATACTTCATTCCAAACTTGAAAATTAAAACGTTCGCCATTTTTTAATCGGAAATTCAGGTGCATTTAATAACATGCCTGACTTGGTCCAAATGACAGATTACGACCTTTCCGAAAACGATTTTCTTTTAAGCACAATGTCGTATTTGATCTATTTAGCTCAAGCAGCTTTTATATGACCTTCAGGGCTATTTCCGAAGGTAGTAATTTTTAGCAGTGTCTTTGGAGAACTCGTATCAGGCTGCTAGGTTGCAACCTGCATAAAATCAAGTCTAGCTTCAAATAATCAGAGCGCTCATGTGGTTCAATGCAAGATAATAACGCTGTGGTATTCCCACTCGATTACTGCATATTTATAGCCAATGGCAAATTTTTTACAGTCAGTTCACTCCCCGCATTCACTGGAACAGCAAGCACGCAGTGAGAAGAAAACTGAGGAAAATACCGAGTTCAAATGTCTTAGTTGGGTGCGAAGTTTTGAAATGCGCTTGTTCCACTTGAAGTGGTGTGCAACTTTGAATAGTCACTGACTGCCATTTCATTAGATCAGAAGTAGAACAACGACAGAAACCGTGAGGTTTACCAGTTTCTTGTTGCTGAATCGCAGTCTCTACGTCTGAAGCCAGAATCATGCATTTTTTTACACGTTAGATCGATTTGGTTCACGGCCCTGCTCTAGTTATTTTATTTTGCAAAAACAGCTAGTGAGGTTGGATAGTTCTGCATTGGTTCCGGCTTCAATTTCTTCCATATTATCACCTGTGGCTACGAGAGCTATGCCGTCTGCGCACATGAGTATGTCTGCTGAATAGAGCGACTAGTGGTCGATAGTTTACATATTATGTGGAGAATAGTGGCCCAAGTACCGACCCCTGAGGTACTCCTGTGTGCATTTGTTCAGGGGATGACATGGCAATATTTGTAGCAACTACCTGGGAACGTTGTCAGATATAGGTGGAGAAGAATTCATAAGCACTGCCAGGGAAGCCAAAATGTTGTAGTTTATTTAATAGGGTACTGTGATAAACGGTATCTAACGCATTTTGGTGGTCAGGAAAAACAACAGCAATGAGTTTGTTGCTATTTAGCGCAGAATTGATAAGTTGTGTGAGTGTAAGGACAGCGTTGAAGTAAAAACTTTTGGCCGAAAGCTATGTTTCTGAGCGCATATTACCTGGTGTTTTTACAAAAACTTGTGAATTAATAATTAATAATAATTTGTTTTTTGGGGGAAAGGAAATGGCGCAGTATCTGTCTCATATATCGTTGGACACCTGAACCGCGCCGTATGGGAAGGGATAAGGGAGGGAGTGAAAGAAGAAAGGAAGAAATAGGTGCCGTAGTGGAGGGCTCCGGAATTATTTCGACCACCTGGGGATCTTTAACGTGCACTGACATCGCACAGCACACGGGCGCCTTTGCGTTTTTCCTCCATAAAAACGCAGCCGCCGCGGTCGGCTGTGGATTCGAGTCGAAACCGTTTTTTCAAATATGTTGTTGATAATACTGAGAACTGATATCGAGTGGTAACATGAGGGCTCTGAAGAGTCACCATCTTTAAATATCGGTTCATCTTTAGTGTTTTAGGGGAAAATGATATGTTGAACTGGATAATGCATGATGAAAGATAGTACACAAAATTGGGCCCAAGATGTCAATATTTTCTTTAATTATAGTGGTTGCTGAGGCGCAGGCTGAACGTCTGAAGCCAGAATCATATATTCTTTAACACGTTAGATCGACTCGGGCCATGGCTATGCTCAGACCAAACGCGATGCCCCAACGCAACGATTGCCAGTGTGCTAGCCTACCATGAACTGAACTTACATACAAAAAGATTTTTTAATCACTGGCCTGTTTTCTCTACTGTAGACCACCAAGATGCTCGAATTAAACTGCATTTGCAATCCGCCGTCCTCCATGGACTGTCAACAGAGAAACGAAAAAATTGACCATAGAAGCACACCAAGGGGGTGCAACTCCCTGGGGTAAAATATAATATCTGAGTTTCAGAGGTCGGACCATCTATCATTACTTTCAAGAATCACTTGTGAAAAGGAATATTTACAAAATTTACACCACCCTCCATTTTCGCTCTCTCATGTCTTCGTAGTTGAAATAAATTTGCGCAAGAGTCGATCTTGCCAAAATTCTTTTGAGCACCTCGGTTGTCAGGGAAATATTAGTCCGACCGGCTCTGCGGATCAAATGCGGCCGTCATCAGCCACTTTAGCCAATGTAAATGAGCCACGGTGCCACAGTGTTAAAGAACAATTTCAGTCCCGGTGCTGGCGCCGTTCATGAAGAAAGTTCGACAACATTGAATTGAATAAGGGAAGCTCTCTATACTGGCGTACTGATATTGAGACAGTTTTGAAGAAAGTTGTGCGCAACCTGCTCTGACACCTGGATGCACGAATGCACTGCGTTCCAGCGAGTACACGAGAGTTCTGTTCGAGTTACATGGCCACTGCTGGAACCACGAGCCTCTGCGTCCGACAAAAATAAGTACGCCCTTTAACCGCTCTGTAGTCAATGCCGAAAGAGCCTTGTACTTAATCGCAGGCTCTCGTGCCATCCACACTATGTGCTGCTGGGTTGCGTTTCGTGTCTCGTGTCTTATGCTCAGATGCTTATGTCTTATGCTAAAATCTTACAGATTTTACTGAAACTTTCAGCTCAAGTTCGCCGCCGTTTCTTCATCAATTGTGCCACATTTCGCAGCCGGACGAGGTCTTGCAGTAGCGCAAATGAATTTTAAGACTTTCACCTTCGCGGCATCGATCGGGGCGTTTCTACGGGCAACCTTGCGAGCGTGACAGCACAGGCTGGTATGCTGCTTGATATATTCGCTCAGAATTTCCTCAGGGTTAAAACTTAGGGCTTCGTTTTGTTCAGTCAATACAAATAATGAAGAAAGCTTTCATTCATTCAGTCTTTATTTTTCTCTTGGACAGAGAAGGAGACAGGACTAAAAGCTCGTAAGCTTGACAGAGGTCCCGCCCCCTTTAACCGTAGCCAGTTAAGTCAATTAACGCGGACCCAAATAGTATTGGGCAACGATTTTAGTTGTTGCCGCATCCGTGACGTCATAGGCTGGTAAGTCGCGATGTCACAGTTAGAACGAAACCCAGTTTCGGTTTCAGTTTCCTACCTTTTGCCGTTTTAAAATAGTTCTCGGTATTTTTAAACGCGTTTTTTTTCACCAGGGAGAGATGATTTTAAAGAATGTGAAACGGTTATCAACCCAAAATCTTACTGTATAAAAAATATCGGAACTGTTGCAGTACACGGCCATCTAATATTTCGCCTCCATCGAATTGCGACCGCCACAGCCGGGATCGAAGACCCGCCTTTCGGATCAGCAGCCGGGTACCTAAACCACCGGCAAACGCGGCGACTTCTTCTTGTTCAAGGAGTTATTAACCAGAATTATCTGTGTGGTGAAGCTTCCATGACCGACCAAAAATAGTTTGGACTCTGATTTGACGTCCCTTTGCTTCAAGAAGAACGATGCAAATTTATGCGAACCAGTCTCTGGCTATGAATTACGCAGTAAGTCAAATAACTTTGATCTACCACCCAATGGTTCCGCTTATTGTAACTTATCCGGAATTTCGTCATACGCCATAAAAAAAAACGCAAACTGTATAAACGCGTGGTGCACAGCACGAAAGCTAAGCTACTTGTTTCCCTGTTTCTAAACTGAAAACGTTTATTGAAATCAGAACAGCAAGTGGGTCAGAATAAACGAGGGGCATAAAGGCAACCAGGAAACGTCATTTCTTTACTCAAGTGATCTGGGTGCAAGTTCAGCTTAAAGAGATCTCTTTCAAAAAGCGAACAGCTGAAAAGTCTCAACGATCGACACTTCCAAGAAGGAAGGCTAACTTTTGTCGTCCATTGACAAGGCCAAACGAGCAGTTAAAGAGATGTCCATAGACGAAAGGAAGGACCACAGTGGGAGAAGGAGGACACATTTCGGGAACGCTCGACAACGGAGAGTTAAAAAAGAAGGTGCTTAACGAACGGCTTTCACCTAACACTTGATCGAAAATGAAAAGAAAGCCTTACGCTGTACAAGACTTAAGGACCTGCACATTATTCCTGCTGGTCTGCTGCAATGGAGAGTGTATTTGAAGGCAATTAACTAATAATTATATTTTTAGATTTTTACCACTGAAGATAAGATACCAGTTACAAGTGGAAGGTTGCACAACTGCACAACAGCACAACAGGCAAACGGTGGCACGATATCCGAGCCTGCCGCTTTATTCGGCGCCCGCCCCGCTTGTTGCAGAGTGCATAGGCCGTACTAAGCACGGACTCATGAAATCTAATGCTAGCCGCGGCGGCAATTATTAAGTGGAGAATAAATGGTGAAATTCAAATACACCCGTGTGTTAGTTCACATTATGTCAGAGCATGCAATTGATTTTCGGTGCGCGTTATTAAAAAAAATGCCTTGTGTTAAGAACTGATCCGCCTACCTCGACTACGGCGTCTCTCACGCCTCAGGTGCACTGTCCTGAGAGCGAATGTATTGAGAACACTTTATGCAAATTCAAAACACGTGCGGCTAGCGCCCCTGTGTTCAACATTCTATGATTCGAAGCACCCACTCACTGGTCCTCCATTTGGTAGCGCCAAATTGTCAAATTGTCGCAGCCACTGTCGCTATCAATTCATGAGAGTTTGAACCATCTCGGGCACCTTCGCGGTTTCGCGTGCGTGGTTCAGGAAGTGAGAAAAGAAAAAAGAAGGACATCTAAAATAAAGCTATCTGCTTTAAATCTTATTTATTCTGGGACTATTTCAGGCAGCTGCAGTTTGAGCGTTTTTTTATGTTTCTCTAGAGGCGTAAAATAATGCTCAAATGAACTAAATCACGACCTTCTTATGCTTAAAGAAGGATACTTCGGGAGGGCCATGTGATCCAGAATTCATTTCTTCAGTTGGTCTTGAGCGAAATAAATTAGCATATTTCTAACCTTAGGGTGAACAGGCGATGTGTAATCGCTGTGAACGTTCTAGTTAAATAGACAAACTGCTCGCTACATAGACATGTTGGATGTAATATTTCGACGAACGCTTGAAAAGCACCTACCTTTCTGTTATGCCTAGCAATGCATGACTATATCTTTAATTTCTGCGTTACCTTCAGTACATCTGTTGCTTGGTGTGCGCTCTGTAGAAACCTAAGTGGGTGTGAAGTTAGTGCATGAATTCTCGTTTTGAACTGCGGGCCATGGCTTTGGCTGCCCGTTCAGCCAATATCAGTGCCACAGCCACTGCCAGAGCATCGGACGCCGCGAAGTCTATTGTGCTGGAAGAGTCAAGACGACCTGCACTTGCTACGCCAAATAGCTCACAAAGAGTTGCGTTCTTCTTCGTTGGGCAATGATGGTCTCGACTTCTGGAAGAAACAACAAATTTCTAAAAGGAAGACGACTGTCATGCCATTTGGAAGCCCTTTAACCAATGGCCTTCACTGTGATGGGTTTTCTGTACTGGTAATAGCTGTGAGGAGGAAATTGTAACAATTTCTTGAGTAACCACAAATTTACAGAACTTGAATAAAAGTTTATACTCTTTTAAGCCCTGTACTTGATAATTCGTTCCTATTTCTTCCAACCTCCTCGCGGCGTACGCCAGCATCCACCAACTATTTCTAGTCAAATGCTCTTACATTGAAGCCTCACTAATCTAAATCGATACCAATACAAAGCTATTTGTATTTCAAGCAATAATATAAAATCCGTCGTAGTGCTAGGAACAGCAGCAGATGCCGCTAGGGGGCATTGGTAGTGTAGCATTGAGGGGCACCCTCAAAACGCTTCCCAGTGTTTGGTGGCCGAGTAGGCGTAGAGAACTTCGTGACAGCTGTCATTCCGTCCAGCGCTTACCACCTTTGGTGTGCAAATAAAATACATTCCCCAAGCGCCTCTCAATTGTGCATTTTTCCACTAGGAACCCTCAAGAAGCTGGCTCAGGAGACAGTAATTAGTTATTTCGTGTTATTTCCTAAAATTCGCCACTTTTGTACTCAGGGAGCCTCAAGGAAGTTTCTCTCGTAGCTATAGAGCCAGAAACGCTTTCGCATCTTGCTTGCAATTCAGAATGAGCCGTTCAGCCAAACGGGAACAAACTACACTACTCTTCTCTCCAGGCTGGCCCGCACAAAGTTTCTGTACTCTTCGATATTACAGTGGCACAGGTGGAGTCCAGGTAGAGTCCTCTAGCTTACAAAAAGCGTACTTCGTGCACAGTACTCGTAAAATGCGCCTAACAAGAACACAGTAGCCTCTTCAGTGGCCATGATTTGGAGCGAATTAAGGAAGCACTGAGGACTCTTACACAGGCGGCAGCAGCAGCACTGTGGCCTACAGTTCGATAGGGAGTAAAAACCAAATGATCAGGTCACAGAACCTTATTACGCAGAGTTTGATCTCAAGTTACTCATTTGATTACCCTGTATAACGGGGTTCCGTCGTTGGTAGCTGTTCAGCCGAGACGTGCGCTGTGTCGTTGTCGTACATGTACCACAATTCACCAAATATTCTTCCATTGGGCTTCTTTATACACAGTTTGTTCTAAGAAAACTACGCTCTGAAGATATTGCAACCTATTCGCTTTAGGATGCATCTACTCTTGCCAGTCGAAATGACCGCATAAATGAAAAAGTGTCCATCAGCAGTTACGCACAATCTGGCCGTTAAACTCTCGTACAGGTGCGTCCTTATTCCGTAAACGACACACGCCGCTGGAAAACGCAGCATGCACGTACACGTCTGCTGGAACGCCCGCCGCGGTACAACGCCCGGCGACGCATGTTGAGGCAGCGCTGGTGGCACGCGCGCCGGTTGAAAGAGCAGCCGAATCCTTAGCGTCCTGCAAGTACGGTACAGTTCCATACGATTAACTGAAAACAAAAGAAAAGGGGGTGGCTTTGGATTCCTGAAAAGCAAAAGTCGCGATACGTAAAACCTTGAACGCACCCAGTTGCACCAGGTTAGGAGCATGTCAGTGAGCTTTGTTATCCATTGCAGTTGTAGGAGTCGCTCATAAGCAGTTACCGACGTAGCTACAGTGTGTTCTCGTGAGCACAACACTACCGCTATTTTATTCTTGCATGGCGCAAGTCAACTTTTCCGTTCAGCCTTCGGTCTTTGAATTCCTTTTTTTATTTTGATGAGTTTACAGCTAGTGATTTATAACGCAAGAATGTCGTAAGGATGAATACTGTGCACCGCGCTGCGTAACCGAAATATTTACTTGTATTTCTGATTCCCAAGAGTGTCTTCTGTGGTATTTGTAGGTGCGAATCGCTCATTTCCAAAACTGAGCTGTAAAAAGGTAATAAGCTATATGCGTGTGTCCTCTTCCCTTTGTTCTTGTTTTTTTTTCCTGCAGTTTCGAAAATGAACGATTCGCAAGATTTCCCTTTGCAAATCCCTCAAAAAAAATACAACGCAAGGAGGGCAGTGCATGGAGGTTTGGTAGTTCACGCGATGTCAGCATGTTCGCGTCTTTTTTTCCAAAAACATAATACAAAATCGTTACAATCATGCGAAAACGTTCCAAGGCTCCGGAGTTCATTCGAGGCCCCCTACTTCGGCACGCCTCACAATCCCCTATGCGGCTTTGGCACGTAAAACCCCACTGATTATTGCTATAATCAGCATCGCCATGAGATCAATGACGTCATTTTAGCATGCCAGTGTGTATTTGGAATAACGTACTCACGAACTATCAAATGGGCCAGTTTACTTTCTTCTTCTTCCACCGCAGCTGCGGCGGAAATTCCTGTTGGGATAAGAGAAAACAACCGTTCTACCTCTTCAGTCAAGCTGTTATGTACCCGACCGGAAAGGCTTAGGAAGGAACGAAGTAGCTGTGGTCTTCATTGGAGCCTTCAACATAATGACAGTGCTTGATTCGTTTCGAGCAGTTCTCACAATTATGGTCATCAGAGAGAGGAAAACACGGGATTGTACGCGTGAGCCAAAAAAGAAACAGCGAAATTGAACATTGTACGCAAAAGAATTTTGAAAGGCGAGAAAATTGCTGGTTATTTGATTGAACGAGACAGAGCTTGAAGTGCGGCGGTCTGCTCGAATATGCACTGTTTAGTGACGTGCAATGCTCTGTTCAAACGTAGCTTTAGCATTTAGTTTAGCTGAACGGATTTTTTCCTACACATTGAAGTTCGCAATTCGGTGAAAGCGGGGGTTCACAATTGGCGTTTGTGGTGGGATATGCCATGCGCATTAAAAGAAGGAACCATAAAGAGTGAGCTACGGTAGTGGCTAACTCTGATTACTCTCTACTATAGAGGCAGTAATGGTTCCTGCGTTTTTTTAAAACAAGCTACTGGAAAGTTATTGTCTACAGCATTTACAAGGGGCTGCTGGAAAGTTGCCGTCCATACCATTTTAGAAACTCCTTGTAGAACAGCGCACACAAGACAAGCACGACGGAAGGAAATGACAACACGAGCGCACGGAAGGAAATGACAACACGAGCGCTGTGTTGTCATTTTCTTCGGTCGTTCTTGTCTTGTGTTCGCTGTTTTTAGAAGGAGTACATACCAACTCGTCCGGGCTTCTACTTTGGCTTAAAAACTCCGTCTGCATTGATGCCAACTTTCTATTATATATTACTATCCTCTCGAAAGAGACCTTTTAGAAGTTCTCCGAAACCGGTGTACACACCCCTATAGTATTTACCATTCTATCCGCCACCCTTTGAAAAATAAGTACAATATTTTCGGTAACTGCTTCAGTGTCACTTATTCAAACAGATGTCAGATTTTGGTTATTTTCAAGAACCCTGCGAAAGGCTGCGCCGCGTACTAGTACAAGAAATATTGGCGAGCGCGGATCAGCGTCCTTTACTGCTTTGCCTGAATGGTTCGCCGGCGTATTCAGATGTCAGTTCTGCTGCTCCAGCAAAGGAGAGAGAGAGCATGGGAAGAGGATGTTTTATCGCTGATGTGGAACGCTTTCAGGACCTTCACAATGCAGTTGTCAGCACTCAACCTGTATCCTATCAGACACTCAGCCTATACTTCTAAAACGAAAGATTTGTCTGGACTAGAAGGGGGCCTATGCAAATACGCGGCTCTGTTTGTTCTGAAACAACCCAGAGTACACATGACTAACGGGTGAATTTTTAAGCGCTGAGAGTTTTGCGCACGACTGGTTTAAGGGGGTTTAGTGTCCCAGAGCGACTCAGGCTATGAGGGACGCCGTAGTGAAGGGCTCCGGAAATTTCGACCACCTGGGGTTCTTTTACGTGCACTGACATCGCACAGCACACGGGCCTCTAGAATTTCGCCTCCTACGAAATTCGACCGCCGCAGCCGGGATCGAACCCGCGTCTTTCGGTCCGGCAGACAAACCCCATAACCACTGAGCCACCGCGGTGGCAAAATTTGCGCACGAGTGTTCCTTTAATTGCGGGCCTTATATATTACGGCAGGCGTGTATTGTTATATGATGCTCCTTTACCCATGCAGAAGGAACTGTAATACACCGCCACATAATAATTTCATTCGTGTTTCATATTTTTATGGTTCTTTTTGCGCTTTAACTGGCCATGAAATTGGTTTCGCTGGAATCAGTCAGATATATGGGCGGATGGCAAGAGTAGAATCGAGTCGGACGAAAACAATCGTATCATAGCGGCCACTGCACGATTCTTTCAAGTGCTTACGGATGAACTAAGAGTATAGGGCATGCTAATTGCTCCGAGAAGACTGTTCGAGGAAAAAGGCAACTTTAATGTTTTCGTTTTGCACATGTACACATGATCATAAATTTTTATTCATGTCTAAAGTTGCACACGGACAATCAAATTTAGGAGCACTGACAGGACAAAAGGGCAAAGCTTTATAAACTGCAACACAGGTGACAGGGACTGCCAAAAATTTATAGTTTGTTTACTGTGCAGAAACTTGTCAAATTGACAATAGCTGGCTTCTGCTAACCTGACCTTCTAGCTTTGTCATTCACACGTTTATGGATTTTAAAATTCCCCAAATTACTCCTCCACCACGTGCAGCGGCGCTTTCACATCAGCTTTTTTGAAACTTCGGAGACCGATGTTTTCCTTATCTGTCGTTTATTTCTTATACCCCCTAGAAAAAGAGACTGGCTCGCGCGAGGTTGCAACAGTCGACCAGCAAGCGCGAGCTCATCGCGCTTGTTGAGACGAACTCGGCTGCGATTAAAAGTGGAAAGAATGGAAGCAGCTCTACCCCAGTGCTGAAAAGGAAGTGTTTAAAATGAAATTATTCTAGACCATGAGATCCAATTTCTGTTCGTTCTATATTTTCTTGTTTATTTATAAACAGCGCCTGCACTCTCCGTGAACAATCTGAAACTCAGCAACGAGCACGAAAACCGACGTAACTTTTCAGGGCTTTTGCGAGTAAAGTTCTGTAGTCACCGCGTGAACGTGTTGAGTTTACGAAGAAAAGGTGAGTTTAGGTCCCGGCTGGAGGTTGCTGAATTGGTGGGAATTCGATTTGCTTTCAAAAACGTCTTCATTGAAGAACAACAGCTACTAGTCTGCTACCTTTTTGGCTACTCCCGGGTTAATCTACGAATCTCGGATCTTCGAGGAAGGGCCACCATGTCGAATGAGCCCCACGTAACAGATTTTCCAGACTAAAAAATCTTGAAGGCATGAGGATAGAACCTGCAATGCCTGATTCGTGAAATTTAGTGCTCACGAAATACTGCCAAAAACTTTGACTTTAGCTATATTCGCGAAATACTGAGCTATTGAAAAATAAGTCGTTTCAGTATGCCTTAAAACTTCTGTGTACATATCGTTAGAGATGCGCAGGTAGTCTGTGGAAAACCTTCACGCACCCTGTTAAAGTTCTGTTTGTTTAGTCAACATTGCGTATACTTTAGAGGCAATGTTGGCCACTTCCGAAGTGCATGAAAGGGCATTTAGGTTAATTGCTGTTTGGTATGTTTGTGTTCATAATTGTTTACAATGATTTTGGAACTCTATTTTTCCACCGTACACTAATGCCCATTTGGGTGATTTGTGCATACAGAAATAAATAAATATTACCATATAACTGCGTCGAATGCACAAATAATACTTCTTTCATATTCGCTCTGCCGATATCGCTAATTTCCTTCAAGTAACCCGCCAATCAACTTTTTTAGTGCAGGTTTTATAGCCGGCATCAATTTTAAGTTTTTCCTTTATGACAAAATTTCAGCTGCACCATACAACAATTTATGCCAATACTTTTTTTTTTAATTGGTTTTTGGGGAAAGGAAATGGCGCAGTATCTGTCTCATATCTTTGGACACCTGAACCGCGCCGTAAGGGAAGAGATAAAGGAGGGAGTGAAAGAAGAAAGGAAGAATAGGTGCCGTAGTGGAGGGCTCCGGAATAATTTCGACCACCTGGGTATCTTTAACGTGCACTGACATCGCACAGCACACGGGCGCCTTAGCGTTTTTCCTCCATAAAAACGCAGCCGCCGCGGTCGGGTTCGAACCCGGGAACTCCGGATCAGTAGTCGAGCGCCCTAACCACTGAGCCACCGCGGCGGGGGCAAGCACTAGCTTCTGCCAATACTTGCAAAAATGCTTTTGGTGCGAGGTTAGTCTCTACTACCCAGTTCATGACATAACAGCACTAAGAACACAATCCCTAGCCTCAGTTGCAGAAATAATTAGTAAATATAGACAGGAGCATTTCCTAACCACTGATTGTGAGTATGGGAATTTAAGTGCGCATTACTGCTGGGAGATAAAGCATAAAACTTCGATGCTCGTGCCTTTTCGCTTATAACTGGAGTCCTTGCATAAAGCCGAAGGCTGCTTAGGCGCTTTGTTTCTGGAAAAGTGTCTCCAGAAGAGATAAGTAGCTTAAAAAAATTAGGTGCTCGCACGCATGGCGATCCCGTGATGAAAGAACAATCCGAACACATAGAACCGCTAAGACGAATTGAAGGTTATCCCGTTCGTTACGGCTGATACGGACGAAAAAAAGTTTTCTTGGCTTGACGATGACTTAATATGCTGCAGACATGGCGATGCAACATAAAGGAATGCTTCGGCTAACTAAGCCTAAGTATTCCTTGAATCGTTCTTGAGAAAATAAACCGCGTTAGAGCAGTTAAATCTAGTAGGTTAAGCCTGAAGACCTTCAAGTCGCGTTACACTTGACTTGACGCTGCCAGAAAAGCAACCGCGAGCTCTCGCGCATAGCATCAGACTTGGTACTCTGAAGATAGTGAACCACTGGCGCACACTGTTGAGTAAGCTCTGTCCTGCTCGCAGAGGGAAAAAGAAAGCACTAATTTTTAAGCAACAACTGCACTGCGCCTTTTCAATTCCATTTTTGCAAATAATATTAGCGTCCACCTTAACTGCTGTATTCTTTCAAAGCAAATATATGAGCATAAGGTAGCCTGTTCTCAAATTTTTAAGCTGGGAAAAAAAGCAGGTTACGCCTCTCGTTATCAGTATCAGGAACCCACACTGATCGACGGTTGAATTCGCCTCAGGGGCATGCTGAAAGCTCTTCAGCGTAAAACTTACCAGGAAGCCAACCATTTTTTGCAAAAAAAAATTCGAATGTTTATGCTAGCAATACTGCTATCAATTACGACTCACATCCTGCTTGGAAAGTGCAAGGAAACGCGCCGGTCGCCAGCCCGTTCATTTTGCTGAAGTTCCTCACGCCAGTTCCCAGTGCACCATCCGATATTTATCACTTGATTTTGACTCGTATATTTTGTCGAAGCTGCAACTTAAAAAAAAACAGCTTTCAAATTGCGCTCACAAGCACGAGAACAAAGAGAAGAGTCAACGCGAGTAACCTCATCCCTCGTCTTTGGTTGAGGTTTCCTGCGAAAGGTGAAACACGTTGAAGAAGCTTATCTAATAATCACAAAGTATTAGCCATTGTATTGATGCGGGAATTCTTATTACATTGAGGAAATGCTTATTAATTTTCGGTCTTTCCACATCAAGTAAATAAAAGGAGCGTGGACCAAAATTATATATTATTTTCCGCCACACAAAACAAGGCTTAGTCAAGTGGTGTCCTTGTTCATGAAAATCACCGCCGTACACTTAGCACATTGTGTGGCACTAACTTCAGTAAGAAAACATGCGGCAAGCAGGCGTAGTTCTCCGCATTTCTGCTCTATGCACTGCAACCTCAACACTGTGCCTGTTTATCCTTTTGATTGACGCAGGTAGGCGTCACGGCGTCATCGACGGTTGGGTGTCACGTATAGGCCAGCAGTATTGTGCGATAAAGACGAGTCTCTGCGTATACGATAATCCGGTAAATCGGCAGGTTTTTTCTTTTCGTGCAACCACACTTTTTTGCGAGGATAGAAGTCCGAGAGCAACCGTTCGCTTTTACGATGTTTTTGCCTGCCCGCCTCCATTTCTGGAAGCTTCTTCATCACGATTTATGTCCTCCAGAAACAGCGAGGTTAAGAAAGTGCTAGTTAACGAAATGCCGTTCCATATCTCGCTTGTGCATTGCTTTCGCGCCATTACGGCCGCATTGTTTACTGTTCTAAAGGAACTTGTACAATATATTCGGCAACTTGACGACCGTTGGCAAATGGCGAAAGTAGGAGGAAAGGAAGAAGCACTTACAGTCTCAGGTCAATTCCTTCAAGCTAGATGCTTAATTGGGAATCATCCTACATCCGCCATTATATACGCCCTAGCTTATCTTGGAGCGACAGAGAAGGGAAACTTGATGCTTCTTGTAAAACGTATTTTTTTTTCGCAACACTCCTGCGCTACAAAGCGAGACCGAAGTTTCGCACCGGGCTATGCAATGTGAGTACGCAGACTCAGGCTTAGTTCACTGCTCGCTGGCTGACGGCAGCTCGTTGTGTGTAACGGGTACGTCGGTCAACTGACAGGGACAGCGGTGGTTTCTGTAAGAAAAACAAGAAACGATGACGATTTGAATTTTCCTCACTGTTTTTCGTCTAAAGAAGGGAATGGAACGCAGCCTTACAATGTACTGAAATGCTCCTCGGGCAAAAGATATCAAAAATTGTTCATAAAATGTGCAAATAAGAATATGACACTCTTTAGTTAGGTGACGTAACTCCTCTTATTGCAGGAAGCAGCATTGGGCAATTAGCGACAAATCAAAAAGCGCAGAGGACCACTAGCTGCAATGCGAAGCCAAAGCAAACAAAAGTATTAGCTGCTCGTGTCAGTCGCCTGAGTTTTGTATCCTCGTCTTCTGCTGCGCTGCAATGTGTTTATCGGCACCGGAAATACCAGACAGTTATAATAACACTTACAAAGACTGCGATCGCGCCTTCGATGTAAAAATTAACTACTCTAGTATTGAGGGTTCCTGAAATAAGACCTAGTTTTGATCTTAGCGTTTCCATTGTGTTGTACGGGTTTGACTTGGCACTCAGAGTACATAGTTAACACGCGATGAATTTCTTTCCTTCATACAACAGCTCTCTACATGTGCTCAGTCAAGTGTGAGCCGGCAAAAAGCGAAAAGAAAGCTGCACGGATTAATTTTGTCAACGTAGATTAATTTAATAGGCGATCACATTTTACTTATTTCTTTTCACATGAATTTCGTACTAAAAAGTCGACGCCAGGAATTTTCTACTTAAAGTCGACGGGAAGAAGCCGGCACAAACAATATTGTGGGCGGAAACCGGGAGCCAAATTTCTCGCCTTCACCCCTCATTTACTTTTTCTTTTTCTTTTGTTTATTGCTTTTGTGCCTATTCAGCCATTCTCCACCAACAACCCCATTCTTGGCCCAGTTCTGCGTGGAACCCTCTTCAACCGTTGTATTCGGCATTCGCTGAAAAATAACTTGTTCACTGGGATGCGATAAAATTTCATCTTATTAGCAAAAACGATATTTGCGACCCGATGCATGCGCGAACACAGCGTAGGACACAACACTGTGCATTATAGGAGGAGTATTGGACATCCAAGCTGAAATCAAGAAGTGGAAATGAACCCTGGCAGGCCTGGCGAAGCACTGGACTAGATGCGACCGATGGACTGCTAGCATAACAGTTACCGATACCGTTGGTACCCGCCACGTTATTAATGTGACGTGAAACTTCAAAATAGCAGACTAATAGAGGAGAGTAACTACTTCTATGAGGAAGGCTTTGTCTATGCCCGGCACATGCAGCCCTTGCAATAATTAGAGCGCTGGTGCCTCACGATATGCTTGTTATTTATGGATTAGAAAGGAAAGACGTTTATCACCCTAGAATAATGTGAAGTCAGATGCAAGGGCATCTTAGTGACTGCACTTTCATTAGTAAAACACATTAATTTCCCAGGACTATCATTATTGCATTGCTGTAAAGACACAGCGTTGGAATAACAAAAGCCGGCAAAATTATTTCATCATTTAATTCTTTTTATCATTTTTAGAAACATCTCGCATGAGCTGGATAGGTTATGGTTTACTTGCCGTTCTGTGCCATAATTATCCCGTACAGCCTCATCGCTGCATGCCGATGTATCAGCGTCAGTTTATCGTGAACGACTCCACACCAAACCTCAGATGAAACGAGTGTTGCTTGCAAAAGGAAATAAAATACTATTAGAAGACGTAGGGTCTGAAAGTTGTTGTTTTTTGGGGAGAAGTGTTATGTATGATGCCAACATGTCCTTCGAAAACCTCCATTTCACGATAAGTGATCTTCACAACGCAAGCTTTATTATCGACAGTCGGTTCAAATGGGCATACCTTACGCGTAAAGCACGGCACTGACAGCCTTGAGATAAACTGCTAACATAGCAGTAGTTCATAAAATTGGATTAAAAATTATAGACTTGACCTAAAATGTAAGAGTAAAGACAGTGACAGATGTTCCGTAAAGGCTCAATCGTAGCAAAAAATGTTCTTGAAGTGAGCAAAATGCTTGGGATCCAACCATAACGCGGCTACTGCAGTGTGTCGGGCAAGATTTATATTATTCGGATGAAGAGTTCCTTCACTGCAGTATTGCTTCATTTTTGTTCAGGTTTTTCATGCAGCGCGTACGTCCACGTGCGCCTCATTGCATAGGCGGTTTTCCGTCTAATTTTAAACTACAGGAGTCATATTAACCTGTAATCATGTATGACATTTCGTATACGTCCAAGAACAATCGCATCTGCGCATCTCCGCGGTGGTTGCCATGGGAAGAATTTCTTGACACGTCTCGTAAACGCGGTTGTTTATTCGATGTGTAAAAGTCGGCAATGACACCTAAGACTGGGCTAATTATTTTTCAATCTTTTTATGTTGCCCCAACCTAATATATGTTTACGTGTGAGAAGGCGTTAGCCCGCCCGCTCCCTTTCTGAACGCAGACGCCACGCTCTGCCGCATGATGTAACCCGATGCCACGCAGTTGGCAATTCTGCCCCTGCATGGCACTACGTAGCCGTCACCGCGACGCCACCGCACCCCTTATAATTTGCGCGATGATCCGGCTTAATGGTATGACGTGATAGCTAATGGGTTAATGCGCATATATATGCAAAACTGGCCTTTCTTTACTTAACACTCATTGATAGCTGGGAGTCCTTATACCACTCCTGGCCCAGTGCTGCTGCGGTTAAGTGGTGTGCCACTGGCCTGGGATGGCAGGCGCTGCCACCGCACGCACGCACGCGCATGTGCACCCACACGCACACGGTCGCGCGCGCGCGCACACACACACACCCCTCTCTTTGAACTAGTCGAACAAACGTGCCACAATAGCCTCGGAAAAGCGTGCCTGAATCGCTTGGGGTAGAATATTTGGTTCGATTCCCAACAAATTATCCCCATTTTCTCTTCAGCGCAGGGAACTGACTTTACACTAATACATGTCGTAATGACATTTGAGTCTAGCTAACAATTCGTAATCACAGTCTAACTCAAGTTTTAACCGTTTTTATTCAGCAGCTCAACGTGTGATGTCACAACCTCTCGACCAATCGGGATTTCCTCGACTTGACACCGCCATAACTACGGCAGTTCCTCCGCGGAATGGGAGCTAAACGCTTTCGCGCAAAATTGTTTCCATGTATATTGCGTTGCAGCCATAAACGCCTGGTGGTCGGTGAAGAGCACTGCTATTCCTAACTGTTCCGTGTTCGCGTACATCGCTGCTGCTTTCGCGACGCTAACACTTTCTTCGTAACGCCTACAAAAGCTTCATTCTCCGCATCCTGTTACTGTCATCGCGCTCGAGGACTCGTTCACAAGCTTGTCTGCGCTTACGTTCATGCTCCTCTAGTGGACGTAAAACAGCCCGTACTTTGTAGAATTCAACTGCAGTACCTCTACCAGCTTTCGCTGTACTGCTATTGCCGATAACAGCGTAAGAAGGCGACGGCGTTGATGGCGAGGGCGAAACGCGTGAGAGCGTATATTGGTATTCCTTCGGGGAAGTGTACAAAATGTCTCATGGCTGTAAAAGTGTTAGCATGGCTTGCTATAGCGCAACAACGCCAAATTGAATTTGCGCATTTCAGCAGGTTTAATACATGGGTACTAGGCAAAAAAGCCCGTCAATGGAGAAATAAAATGGCACTTTTTTCTGGAAGTTGCTTGGTTAAAAGACTATAAACAATGCTGAGCATCTTGTGCCTGGTAATGATGGCATTCATCAGCACAGATGCAAACAGGCAAAAGTCGAAAAATTTATCAGATGCCTTCTACCGCCTTCTAACTGAACTGCAACCAGGAAGCGGTCCAGGGTAGGCTGCAAACTTTCTGATACCGGAATAAAACCAAGAATTGGTAGGAGTAGTGTTGTGTGCTTCGGGTTCTGCTGAAACACTCAAATATCCCCCAATAGTCAAGCTAATTCTGTGTTTTCTTGCACTGTAATGCGCACAGCTCTCTTTTTTTTCCCTCCTCGAGCGCGCCCAAACACTCTCACAACAACCTTCTGCCAAAGCCCTAGAGTGAAACACCTGGTAGTTTTTCTCGCTTCAGCCAATGAGACGAGCTTGATATGCGAGCTACCCAACATCAAGTGACGTTCCTGGCGATACACAGCACCTTCCTAGAATAGCGCATCAGCTTGCAATCCCCGGAGACTCACCCCAAATCATATCAAGTTCTGTCAGGCGGTCTGGCTCCGGTCCAACGTCACGCCGCGGGCATATTTTTGCAATCGCTGTACACGCTCAGATCTCGGCGGTGCGGTTTCACGACACAGGAAGGCGGTTGGGGAGCTCGTTTGCTACACGATCTCTTAAAGACGTCAGCGGCACTCAGCTGTCGCTGCTTTAGACACCAGACAGAAGGGGTACGAAATGCGGCGTTTTTGCGTGCCCGAAACCAGTGCAAATTAGGTTGACGGGGTCGATCTGCAAACAAAATTTGGCAACTATCCATCCATGTAACAGAGAGCAAGAAGGGTTGTCCAGAATGTGGCTGTTAAAAAAATTATAGCGTTTCTTCTTTCTTTTATTCCATCTGAAATCAATCGAAGAGAATACGTGAACAGAATTTAGTGCTACAGTTACCATGATATTAATATCAGGACGAAATAGAACGCGGAGGCCGCTTTTGAACAAAACGCAATATCTCTGATTTTTATTTTAGTTTATAGGGAGTAACTAGCAGAATTTCTTTTCCGACTGAAAACGGCAAGTAGGAAATGCAAGTAGGGCATAGCGTTCTGTCACTGTTCGGATGTGTCCAGTGTCGCGTACGAAACCAGCCGGGTTGTGCATGGACGTGGGGAACGCTGATTAGAGTGCCTTGAAGGCAGTCCGGGAAAGGATAATCGACCGCGGTACCACATCGACTGTGGCGTTGTTGTGTTCTCCACAAGGTGGAAATTGTGGCGAACGCCCGCGTAGTGGGAAGTGTATACGTGAAGGCAATGTGAACGAGCCTGCGCTGGACGCTACTCAAGACCGATAGGAAGGTCGGTGTCTTCAAAGCAGGGCAGGGGCGTAAAGTTACAAGTTCAGGATTAAAAACAGGGAGAGCGTGAAGTCAATAGAATCCGTTTCTCTTTCTCAAGAACAAGAAATATTTCTAGCTAGTTGCTCGAAATTTTACAGATTCGTTAGCGAAATATAAAAATAATTCCTATCTTGTTGGCCCTTGCTATCACTCCATCCATCCATCCATCTACCCGTCCGTCCGTCCGTCCGTCCGTCCGTCCGTCCGTCCGTCCATCCATCCATCCATCCATCCATCCATCCATCCATCCATCCATCCATCCATCCATCCATCCATCCATCCATCCATCCATCCATCCATCCATCCATCCATCCATCCATCCATCCATCCATCCATCCATCCATCCATCCATCCATCCATCCATCCATCCATCCGAAACCCGCCGTAAACCTTGTACGACAGACTTGCGCACAGCTTTTAAAGAACAAAATATGGCAGAGTATTCGCACTTTATTTTGTGGTTCTGTGATTTCTTGAATTTTGCACATTATTATTTGTCAGTAAAAGAGGGTTCAATGAAGTGTGTGTCATTTGGTAGGTACGTTTCCGGACAATGCAGCGTTAAACATTCACTGCATAGCTTACTTCGACTTTTAGATAAATACCTCCAAAGTCAGCCGGCAACATTTCTCGCGTCATTTTCGCTAAGAGTTAAAAAAAGACACGTTACAAAAAGATGAAAAACAACTGGGCGCACTCCTGAGCAGTTCTGTATATTCAGCATGAAGTTCCAGGTTCCCCTGTAATATATTTCCTATTACTCGTGACCAAAGTTTGCAAAAACAGCAGTGTGCGTAACCGACGGTGTAAACTTCTTTGTGGTTGAAAATAGTTTGTGATTCAGTGTATTCTTTACGGACAAAAATAACTGCAGATCCCTCCTCTCGACGCCATTAGGCAGTGACGTATAAATGTCTTAAGTAAATCAAATATATTGACCAGCCAACGGTCGCGTGAGCAATCTAAATTTTCCGGTTAACGTAGTTAGCATATATACCGTACGATGGTGCTAAAACTTCGTGGTGTTGATTTTCCACGTAAAAGGCCATGTACAGGTTATAAAAAAATTTCGTTCTAATCCGTCATGCACCTGAATTTGCTCACTGTAGGAACGCCTGCGCAGTCTGCTGTGTTTGGTCACCATGGGAAGCTGCGCAACGTTGTTAGCAAACAAGCCGCCAAAAACCCCTTTCGCCGCGCTTGTCATTCATGTCTTCGTCCAGGATGACGACCACGTGATCAACATTAATTTCAAGGAAACATCGTCCACCGGAAAAACTTCCTCCACCGCCCAGCGTCCAGGGGCGTCTTGAACGTATAGCTGCTCTCCATGGTGGAGACGCCAATGAAAAGAGTGCTACCCAATTTTATTTTCTCGGTCACTGCCTGCGAAGGCGATCCTGCAGTTTTCTTCCTGCGGTTCTCGCTTCTGAGCGTAGTTTTGTTGCCATGAAGATTTTGTTCTATAATCTAGGAGTTCACGGCACTCTCGCTCACGCCTCATTCCCGAAGGAGCTGTCATCTCTAAAAAAACTTTTTCTTAGAATGTCAGCGCACCTGTCCAGGCGTTCTATGGTCGAGAGGTAACGAAGGCAACCTAAATGAGTACTTCGTAGACTTTAGTATGAAATGGTCGGAGTTCTGGTAGTTGCATGCACGGCAAGCGACTGAAATATAGAGTATCAGCAGTCAAATTCTATGAAGCCTAATGGTTATTGTAGTTTGCAGTTGAAAGTATGTTGAGTTCTAAAGCAATACAGTATTGGGCATTTTTATCGTGAAGAATCTAAAAAATTTTCCGCTTCAACCGCTGGCTCATTTGCGGTGAAACTGCACACAGAGCTTGTTTAGTATGGTAACTTTTTTATAGTAGCTAGTTTGACAACGGTACTTACTTAGTTAAGCCGTGCATGATGCGGAAATGTAATCGTCTACGTAGAGATCGGCGAACCAAATCCAGCAGACGACGTTTTTTCGCTGCAGGGCAGCAGCGGCGCCATCTGTTTTTACAGTGGAAAACGTCACGACAAGGCCGCCGAGGCGAACATTGCAAACAATATTCTTTGAAAGGTAAAGCCTCATTAAATCAGTTGTTCTGATATTTTTTCCGCTCAATTAGCCTAATGTTGTAAGCGCTTGAGTTGAAGCAGACGAAATGGCCGGAACGGCATATTCAAAGGGCCCGCTCCTCTTGCAACTCTCGCCTCGGCGGCCTTGTGACGTTTTCCACTGCAGAAAGAGATGGCGCCACTACCAGCCTTCAGCGAAAAAACGTCGTTTGCGGGTTTTGGTTCGCCAATCTCTACGCAGACGATTAAGTTTTCGTATCATGCACGGCTCAACTAAGTAGCGTTGTCAAACTTGCTACGATACAAAAGTTACCATAATACGCAAGCTCTGTGTGCAGTTGCACGGCAAATGAGCCAGCGGTTGAGGCGGGGAAAGTCTTCAGGATAAAAACGCACAATACGGCACTGGTTAAAAAAATTCTTGGAAAATTTAAAAACATATAGTGCTTGGGTCCATCCATCCGTCCGTCCGTACTTCCATCCATCCATCCATCCATCCATCCATCCATCCATCCATCCATCCATCCATCCATCCATCCATCCATCCATCCATCCATCCATCCATCCATCCATCCATCCATCCATCCATCCATCCAACCAACCATCCATCCATCCATCCATCCATCCATTCATCCATCCATCCATCCATCCATCCATCCATCCATCCATCCATCCATCCATCCATCCATCCATCCATCCATCCATCCATCCATCCATCCATCCATCCATCCATCCATCCATTTATCCAATAGCGCAAGTAACTTGTGACACAGAGTCTGCCGCTAATAGTGCGCCGAGCGTAAGCCGCTTAGGTAATGACTAGTGGCTCGACCGATCGGTTGATTGAGCATAGCATGCCCTGTGACTCTCAAACCCAACGTGTTCGCTCTCTTAGTGCAATTATGACACCTCTGTACCTAGTAATTCCCAGAGTCAGGAAAACTTTCCAGTGAGGATGGCCTAGTGGACCTCCGCTCATGAGCCCGCGGGATATGTATCTTTAAATTAATCGGCTATTTTCACAGGAGAAATAGCCCATCTCTTATGGAAGCGGAGAGACGCCGGCCACCGCATGGTCTACTGCACCACCTTAACGTCCAGAGGACCAGGCCGCAAGAGAGTGCACTGAGTGCAACATTTTTTTCTCGAGTCGCAAGTTCGCGGGCAAGTTGCCAAGTGGTGTGTTCAGTTGCCAAAGCATGCAAGTTTTACGGAGAGATCAGAAGCATGCCGATCAATAAGAAAGAAAATCTTATTAAAGTAAGCAGCAAGAAAAGAAAGACAAAAAAGCAACGCACAAGAAAAATAAAGAGAGTTTTTTCGTGGGGCCCTTCGGTAGCTTCCTTATGATCTTGGTTGGCAGTCGCTATGTATTCTATTCTTTTGTATCCATGCTCATCGTTGGCTACGGTATCTAAGAATTCACTGCCGGGGAATAGTTCGCCTTTTTTCTCTTTTTTTCATCCACAGATATTACTTTCTTTGTTAGCTTTAAGATCACAACGCTAAAAATGTCTTGCTGGAAGCTCCCTATAATTTTTATAATAGCCCACTCATTCAGTTTTCACCATGGGCAACGTGAACTCCGCCTCATCAAGGTGAACTTGATGTACTTTTCAAGTTCGGCATGAAAAAAAAAATCGGCATTAGTACACTTTTCGACGTCGTGCACTGTATACCAAGCCGATGCGCTAAAGAATGCCGTGGATACCGTAAAACTATCAGAAAAAGTGGCCATTCTTTATGTGACCCTTCACTGCAGATGCTTTAGAGAAGAAAAATAAAGGAGAAATAAAGAAATGCAAGCGAGGAAATAAATTTGAAGATGTTCTTCTCGGTGGCACAAGTTGTTTGCTTTTTCTTATTTTTGAGAACAGATGCGTATCCTATGTGGGCAGAGTATAGCGATTGGACACCTTCATAAGCCCGTGGAGGAGAGATGTCGATATTTAGTTAACGGCTACTGTTCGGTCTCGCTGTTTCTCATCTTTGCTCTTCGGGAATTTGACAAGTGTGACAAGTTTCTTGTAAGCAGTAATTATGACGCGGTCCCTACTTATGGCCGTGTTTAGTCTCGCAATCCTAAAAAAGTTTTTTAAAGCATGAAGAGGCCCGAAGCAGCCGTGACGCATTCAAACGCAACAAGCATAAAAAAAGATAGCAGGCCTAAAGAAATGCTTCATGAATGCACGGTGGCGACATTTTGCGCGAGATTGTTCGACATGTTGCAAAACGCTAAGCTTCGCGTGAACATCAAGCGAATTTGCCTTACTCTGGCTCCCCCGCGCCTCACGCTTTAAGCCTTTATGCATTGTTTGGCATGCTAAGGGCGACGTTCCCAGCTCGATTCACGCGAAGCAGCATCAGTTGAAAACAGCTAGAAGGTGTCCTTGTGGTGACTGCATTTGAGTTAACACTTTCTCTTTTTTTCTCACAGCAATTAAAGCATCATCTTGGTTTGGTTTGGTTTATGGGTGGCTGACGTTCCAAAGCGACTCAGGCTGTGAGGGATGCCGTAGTGAAGGAACCTTCATCATAAAAAGCAAAGCAAACGGTAAATGAAGTATGAACTTGACAAGCTTTCGGGAGCCAGTTTGGTCGCTGAGCAGACGCAGTCTATACTTGACCGAAAAAACCCGTCTCGTTCTTCTTTCGCGCGGGTTTTTTCAAACATTCATCCTCTCCAACTTGCCCGATTTAGCATTCTTGTGCTATACTTCTTCCCAGACTCGTGGTCAGTACCTGAGGTGCATTAATCGTGCAGCGATACCGAACATCTTTGCAATGCAGTCCATGACATCCCCCTCCAGCTTCGGGGCCAAGTTTTGCATAAGGCGACATTGTTGCGCTCTATTTATATTCTTTGTTACATTTTGGTTGTAGTACGTAGACTTTGGCCGCCTCCTTTCTTACAGTAAAAGCTAGAATAGCTTTCTACAAGCCTCTTAGTAGAAAACATTTCTGGGTACTGTAAAGCGTAATGCGTTTTTGTTGGTGGACACCACCGCCATGAATACCTTAAAGTGCAATTGGATTGTCCACTGACCTAGGGAAAAAATTGTTCGCCTTTCCTTTCTTCAAAAAACAACGAATTCTAATCCCTGGGTTGGTACTGAAGGAAAAAAAGTTGCAAACTGCCTCATGTTGTAGGGCACCTCCTCCACCTCTCCGCTTCATGTAAGTATCCACTGACCCAGTGATTCAGTTATGCGCCTTTCCTCTCTTTAAACCAAACGGGGTGCTTAGACTGCGCATAAGGCAACACTGATGACTAGACTACATTTGCTTCGTGCAAGCAGGCCGTGCAGCCCTAGAAATGTGCCGGCAACGCCATCAAACAGGAGACAGCAAGTGGAGGAAGGCTGAGTATGTGCGTGGGCGTATTGACGACACAACGGGCCTTTGAGACGCTAAACTGCGCAGTCGTCTGTGAAACGTAAAAATGGGCCTGCCACTTCAAACCTGTCGACTACTTATACCAACTAGCTTTCTCTCATTAATGCGCTAGGCCGGTAAGCTTAGATGTAATAATTTTTTCGGTCCTTCACCCGTGCATAATATTCTCTATTGTGGCTTTCTTTGCTACATAAGCTCGTCGTTTAATACGGCTTCACGGTGCTTTCTACTCATAGCCGATAAATCTGAAGGTCAAGCGGCTAACGAAGCGTCTTCATGCATGTCTCTAGTGGATTCCATGATCAAATGGGAACTTATTGTGCATAGCGATTTGATTCAGTCTGGGAGAGACGGTCGGCAGTGAGAGAAAAAGAAAAGCGCTGAATTTCAACCTGCACATTTATTTCCAAAAGGGATGGGCAGAAACAGGAAGGGCGAAAAAGGACTCCTCGCACCGCTCATCATAACACTAGCCGCGAAACACATCGCCAATTAAAGGCGATATTTGACAGAAGCCCCGCTGTCACAAAACGCACTGCGAGTTTCGCTTCTCGAATGCAGAACCCAACCTGAGATCATTTCTGTCATTACTCCCGTTTTTCAACCAGCTCCACCACCCATTAAGAGTGTAGCTGACCATCCTCATCGGCGTTCGTTTGCGACGTAGCCCTACGCGGCTATCGAGCGCGGCGAATACCGGCTGAATCTCTGATGCACGCACAATACAGACAGCAGTCTGAGTGCGACCAGCGAAGAGAGCATGCTTGCGACGCGGGAGTTCCTTTGCTATGTGCACCGCAAACATGCCGGCTGGCTGCGCCGCAACGTGGCTGAGCGCCAGTGCATATGGAAGGTGATCAGGTAGTTCTGTAACGTACGTGCTTCCAAAATAAAAAGATTGCTTTACAGGCAGTGCTTCATGTATCTAACCAGTGGAAGCTGTGCAGGTGGGAATATTATTTTTCATTAGCGATGTAATAAAGAGGTGGGGTAAAGCAACCACCCAGCACAGCAATTAGCAGTATCCTTAGTGTTCGTCCTATAAATTTCTCTAATGAGGACCGGCCCATCATAAAAAATGTACCTGGGTAAATTGAGACCTTTAGCAGTGCGTGTACCGACTGGAGTCGCTACTTACCTCAGCCGCCAGCCCCCTGTCAACATCATCATCATCATCATCATCATCATCATCATCATCATCAGTCAGACTACACCTACTGCAGGACAAACCCCTCTCCCATGAATCTCCAATGAACCCTGTCCTTGCAAAGCTTCGCCCAACCTATGCCTGCTAGCTTCCTAATCTCATCCGCCCACCTAGCCGTCTGCCGCCCCCCTGCTAGGCTTGCCTTTTCTTGGAATCCACTCCGTTACCTGAAGAACCATCGGTTATCTTGCCTTCGCATTACATGCCCTACACAAGCTCATTTCTTCCTCTTGATTTCGACTAGGATGTTATTAGCCCGCGTTTGTTCCCTCACCCACTCTGCCCGCTTCCCGTCTCTTAACGTTACACTCGTCATTTTTCTTTCCATGGCTCGCTGCGTTCTGCTTAACTTAAGCGGAACGCTTTTCGTCAGCCTCCACGTTTCTGCCCCTGTACGCATGCGCATCAGCAGCTGGCTGCGGCGGTAACCGGTGACGCAGGCGTGCGTAGGAGACGCCAGTCGCAGGCTAAAAACCGCGTTTCATTCCCCACAAAGCTCGCTAAGATACGCACTGTTATGAAAAATGAGCTCAACATCCGATTGAGACCACAAAAAACGCCGTGCTGCTGAGAGCACATTTACGCGTTTGTGTTGCGCAGAACTCCAAAACTGATTATTACCTTTGAAACATTGCGTTACCCAGAGTTAACATTGCATAAACGGGCTGTCAAAATAATTACTGCCCCAGTGCTGGCTCATCGAATCTCACAGAACACATCGAATCACTAGCTCATCTGCGCAACCACTTTCGCGCAGGCGGACGCAGTCACAGTTTCTCAAGCGCATTCACAACAGGACAGGTTGTAACCATCTTGCATTTACCGATGAACATTGAGCGCTGCACTATAATATCGAAAATTCAGTTTATATAACTAGCAAGCAAAATTAATATCTAAAATAAGCGGTGACGGGGGATGGAAATAATGGTGGCCATATCTCCACACCATGTGTGAGACGATTTTCTATCAGTTTCGCATCTAAGTCCTTCCCTTTTTGTTTGTGAGTGGTCTTTGCAATCAACGCAGAAGAATTCAGCGTCTTCCCGTTGTTGTTGCCACGCCATCCCCTCTTTGCTTCGTCTTACTCACTTCGTTTTTACCAAGGCGAAAGCCTTTAACGGCTCACCCTTGCCTGTCCGTCCATCCGCGAAATCTGTCACAATATAGCTGTCAATCAAATGACTTCAACTCAATTAGAAAAGAAATCTTTGTGCACAGCGGTATTTTGAACCACTATCCTTCCGCTTCCCTGCTTGGCGTGCTAACGACTACGCTACTTCCTGCCAACCCATATGTAGTTCTCCTTAGGCGGTTATACTTAGAGGCACCGCTCAGGACACTTCAGTTTTTGTTTTTTGTATAGTCGCACAATAATTTTTGCCCCATTTTATTGTGACACGGGAGGGACACTTAATTTTTCATTCTTTCTACAGTTCCGCAAAACATTTTGTCTCATTTTATTTAATTTGCACCATTCTGTGGTGAAATTGCTTTTGCGCAAGGGCTATTTTATTTATTTTATAATTGTAATTACACCCGCGATACATTTATGGTGCGGGAGAGGCTTGTTTTTTTCTTATTTTTTCTGCCTCAGCGTACATTCTGTCTAGCGTAGGGACGCTGGAGAGTGCTTGCGGAAAGGCGTCGAATCCGACGAATACCTCCCAAATGCCCTCCACTGGAGTGCATCCAGCATTTAGGATTTACAAACAATTGTGTGTACTTAATCAACATCTTAAATACGCATCAGCGACACAAGCAGAAACACCGCGCAAAAGGCTTTCGCCTCACTGCACTTTCGTTCAACAAAGTTCCCCCCTGAATTTTTTGTTGGATCCCAAGAGCGATGCCGTTTTCAAGTTATGAACATTAGTAGGTAATTGAACATAATCGTCAATATCGTGCAGCGACGCTGATCAACCCGTCTTAATTGGCTGTGCCATCCAAAAACTACGATAATTTGTAGAGATTTCAATTAGTTTTGCAGAAGGAATCATGGCTTTAGGCTGCAAAAGAAACTACAATAGCTGCTTCCTTCGTCCAGAGGTCCATTGCAGCGATACGCGTAAGATAACAGTTGACGCACATGGCTGTACTGATTTGCACGAATTTGCCCGGGCGAGCAGATATTCCACTTTATCAGTTTCCTTTTTATTCGCTGTCTTTTCTAATAGTGTGCACTCAACAGCAACCAGGACCAAGATAAAGGCAGCCGCGAGCAACTTCACCTTTCCGTTCTGGATGATACTATCTGCAATATAACGAAAGCGTTGTGAAAGCTGCTTACGCAATCGAACGTGCCACAAAAGGCTCACAATAGAATACATGCGCCATACAATGCTGTACAGTGATAACGACTGTCAAACTGCCTCTTCCTTCTCCCTTTTAACCACCAGTGAGCCGACTCTCGAAAACTTTAGGACCAGATGGATTTTCTATATTTTATAGCAGGGGACCGCAGCAGTACAGATACTACATTGTACGCCAGCCCCGGTTTGAACCTACAACGGCGTCATGTACACGCCAGAAAAATTACCTCGTGAAGAATGCCTTTGAAGCGACGAGCCTGGATGCCAACTTCTGTTATGTAGAAGCGCGGACGCGCATGCTATCAAATAAACAAATAAATTTTTCAACCGCAGCGATGGCCTAGAAGGTTTGAACTTCCGCCTAGCATGCGGGATATGCTAGGTTTGTTCACCAGTGCGGCCGGTGCCAACCGGTGATGCAGTGGGCACAAGCTTTCCTGTGTGCTGGTGCCCACCGGGGTAAGGTGGGCACCAGCACCTCACCTTATGTAGTGGATGAAAACCTTGTTTCATGGCGCCGTTTAGCCAAAGCTGCCCTTGCAACATAAAAGTTTGTCTTCACCACTCTAACCATCACAATCAAATTTATCAAATTTGTCCTTTAAGATATGAGAAAGCAGGGATCTCTGGAAAGCACGGTGAGGGGGGGTTGTTCATTACCTCATATGTTGAGGCGGAGTTAAACATTCGTCCCCTTCTGAGCGTCCTAGTGAGACTTTCTCAACATCGGGGTCAATTTGACCGTATCTTTAGCTATAACCCAAAAGCCTTGTAATAAAGACAGGGCATTCCTTGACAACACCGTGCCAACTTTATACTGCCTAACTTGCTAACTCTAAACTTCGCTAACTCTATAAATTGTATTTCTTGCGTTTTCTATAGTTGTTTTAAACTGCATCGACAGACCGGGATTAAATTTAAAATGACCCAGAGAAACAATAGGTCACTAACTGTCTCATTGAAATAAGTTGAAGCTCGTTGGACTCATTTAAGCTAGTAGATGCAGTGACAGCTATCGTTCGCAAGCCCTTATATACCACGCGCCTATCTCGGAGCTACAGGGAAGTGAGATTTGAAGCGTCGCCTAAGCCGGTCTTTCTCGGGCACCACCTCTGCAATGCGCCCCGAGGAGAAAGTTTCAAACCGGGACTGCAAAAAGCGAGAGTGACAGCAGGGTCGCCATCAGTGTCGCGCACGCTGGTAACAGGGGAGACAGCAGTGATTACATTAAATACCTGAAAAAACCGCTAGGAAATTCCCATGCGCCGGTACTCAGCATTGAGGGATGCTTGTTTAATGACGGTACTGAAGTACGGGGAGCATCATTAAAAATTACATTGCATTTAACAGAGTATAGACACTAAATTTTTGCTCGCCTGTTTACTTTTTGTAATGATGCGTAACATATTAGAATAAATGGGTCATGACGTGGTGTTCGTCCACGAACGCTAAGATGCGTTTAATTGAATTCTTTCTCTTACGGTGTTTCGTTTTTAGCTTCATTTACCAAACGATCCTGTGGCGTGTAAGAAATCTATATGTCGCGTGAGACACCAAAAATAAAACCACAATAACCGCTGATGCATCGTTTGTTGTAATTCCAGCTTTTGACGCCGGTTGGTTTAAGCACTGTAGCGAATTCTATCGACGTATCAGAGATTGCATTGCCGTTTGTTTCATGTCTCATGCAACCTAAACTCACGTCACAACCATTGTTTGGTCGTTGAAATCGAAGCTGAAGTAGCACCAAGATGAAATGTAGCTTTAAATTATTTGAATAATTTAAATTAAGCAGGCTTCTTGAAGTGGGCTTTAGAAGAATGCATATCGCCCGGTGAGCTTAAAGGCTGAAGCTGAAGAGAGAGTCGACACCTGCGTCCCAACAAGCGCACAAGATTCAGCGCGAAATAAGATCGCCTGCATCCCGCTCATCAACGGTCTTTCGCGCGGCCTAAGGAAGGTTGCTGCGAAGCACAAAGTGCAGGTCGTGTTCTCCGCCGAATAAAAGATCAGCAAAGTGTGTGTGGCAGTTAACAGGAGGATGGACCAACCCTTCTCTTCCCTAGGTAGCCGCCGATGCGCGGTAGCGCACGCGGAGAAAGTCACCGACTGCAAAAAAAAAAAAAGAAGTCGCGGACAGGGTCCTGTTGTCTTGCGGAAGGTTTTACTGTGGGCAGACGAAAAGATGCTTGAATGTGAAGCTTAAAGGCCACCAGGATTCTATGGACTAGAAAAAAGCACCTGCGTCAAATATTGCGCTTCACTGCGGTGATTGCAAGAAGCGAACCAAACATCCTTCTCTTACACTGACAACAATCAAATTTCTAGGGAAATATTTCAAGCTTATGTCATCGCCAAACACCAGGACAAATGCGTGCCGAAATCTTCGGTCGCCTTGCAAGATAATGAGTTGTCGTTTTTGGGTGAGTGTCTCAGATAGCGTTGTTCAGTGACATTTTCTTTTCTTCTTTGTCTTGCAGATTATTTTCTCGTATATATTCGCGTTGTTACGTTTCGCCTACGACGCGCGGTATAGCCGGCGCGGATGCAACGGACGCCGGGGCTTCGTTCAAAGTGGCGGTCATTTTGGGCCCGTTCAGTGCTGCCGTAACGCCTCCCGCCAAGCGCGTCCAGGCAGGTTTCAATGCCACGTGTCGTCGTGTGTGCGTGTGTGTGTGTGTGCATGTTGGTGCCCACGCTTGTCAAAGCGCGGCAGCCGGGGAGAGGAGCTCCCCAACTGGGAGGCGAGGAGGTCTGACCGGCGCCGGCCCGGCGGACGCGTCACTTCACGTCTCAACCTGTCCGTGCGTCACCGTCTAGTGCGACTCATCCCGAGCCGTTCCTTCTTGCCCTCGACTCCGTGGGTATAAAAGCAGCTGCCCCGGACGCAAAAAGAGAGACTTCGATTTCTTCCTTCGAGTAACGTGGTCGCCCTGACCGGCTGCTCTTTTGCGATGCCTGAATAAACAAGTTGTTCTGTTGCCAGTCGACTCATCCTTTGCCGGGACCTTCGGATGTTTCCATCTGTGCCCCAGGCCGCCAGGCCAACGCTACCCTTGGGGCTTGCAACCCATTTGCAAAAACTGGTTGCCAGCGTTGAGATCGCGACAACGGAGGCCAGCAGCGAAGATATGCAGTCAACTGTATGCTGAGCAGCACATCGACCATCCGGGAGTAGTGCAACGAGCCCTGTGTGATGACTGGTTGCCTGCAGCGGAACGACTGCGCTGAATTCTTGGCTGCGAGGTTTGGTGAGTGCGGGACTTTCTTCTTCTGAGTTTTGCCAGGCTTTTGTTAGTGTCAGAAACAGAGCTGGTAATTGTGGTTGTCGTTGCTGCCTGGTTAGTTTGCGGCAAGACAATAGTAGGCAGTAGAGAAAGCAGCATTCGGAGCAGCCATGGATTTGAAGTCGTTGCGCAAACCGAAATTGCTGGAGCTTGCAAGAGAGTTGGGTCTGGATGTCTCAGACAAACTCAGAAAACCAGAACTGCTAAGGGCTATTCTTGAGTTGGAGGCTGAGGATGACGAGCTGTCGGAATGCCTTGAGACCATTGAGGAGAGGGAGCAAAAAGAGAAAGACGAGCGCGAACGTAAAGAGCAAAAAGAGAAAGACGAGCGCGAACGTAAAGAGCAAAAAGAGAAAGACGAGCGCGAACGTAAAGAACAAAAAGATAAAGAAGAGCGCGACCGTCAACACGCTTTGGAAATGAAGCGTCTCGAGGTAGAGATGGAACGCGCTCGTAATGGAAGTCAGGCACACGGTGCAGGAGAACGAGTATCGTTCAAAATGGCTGACCTGATGCGGCCGTTTAAGCTTGGAGAGGACATTGGTTTGTTCCTGGTTAACTTTGAGCGAACGTGCGAGAAGCAGGGGTTCTCTCGGGAAACGTGGCCACAGCGCTTGCTCACTTTGTTACCCGGCGAGGCGGCCGACGTAGTCGCTCGCTTGAAGAGAGAGGAGGCAGAGGATTTCGACCAAGTGAAATCGAGTCTGCTAAAAAAGTACAGGCTGTCAGCGGAGGCGTTCCGTCGGAAGTTTCGGGAAAATGAAAAAGGCAGAAGTGAGTCATATACAGAGTTTGCCTACAGGCTTATGTAAAACATGCAGGAGTGGCTCAAAGAAGAGAAAGCGTTTGGTGACCACGAGAAAATTCTGCAGTGTTTCGGGCTGGAACAGTTTTATAGTCGGTTACCTGAGAACGTGCGGTACTGGGTCTTGGATAGGCCAGACGTTAGTACAGTGGCTAAAGCCGCCGAGCTAGCCGAGGAGTTTGTGACGCGTCGGGCTCGCGGAGCTAAGGACGGTCAAAAGGGTGAATTTGGCTCCAAGTCTGTGAGGCCGAAGTTCACACCCATGAGAGCAAGGGGGGACACACGTAGTGCGGATGCGAGTGAAAGCAGTCCGACCGAACGTAAGGAGACGGCGGCAGCCGAAGCCGAACGCAGAAAGTGGTTCGAGACGAGGCAAGCGCGCGTGTGTTATACGTGCCAGAAGCCGGGTCACTTTTCGGCGCAGTGTCCAGAAACAAAAAGAAAAGTCGTGTGTTTGTCATTATGTAGCACTGACGAGAACATGAAGCTTCTCGAGCATTACATGCGAGACTTCCTCGTGAACGGGAAAGAGTGCCGAGTGCTTCGTGATTCCGCAGCTACAATAGATGTAGTTCACCCCTCTTACGTAGAACCCGATATGTTCACGGGCGAGTGCGCATGGATCAAGCAAGCCGTGGAAGCTCATAGCGTGTGTCTGCCCGTAGCAAAAGTGCTTATTGAAGGACCTTTCGGAGCACTTGAGACGGAGGCTGTAGTGTCATCTATGCTGCCCCCCAGTACCCGTACCTATTTTCAAACAGGTCCGATCACCTCCTGCGCGAGAAGGGGCTTTTGTTTGGTGAGGCTAGCGTTCAGGCCTTAACCAGATCGAGAGTTCGGGAGCTCGCTGCAAAGGCGGTAGTTGCGGGGCCGACGTTGTGGAACAATGAGAAAGGGTCGGAGGCGCAGCAAGCTGAAATTCAGAGCACGTCCGAACTGAATAAAATTATTGCCTGTAGCGTTGAAGGCACCAGGTACTGGAGAGGAAATGCCCGACACGGGAAAGTTAGAAGAGCTTCCGGTCGAGCTTCCTGGACTAGGCTCAGTGACGAACAGGGAAGACACCGATCAGGTGATTAGTGACTTACTCAATAAAGCACCGCTGTCGCCTGAGCAGAAAACCGAACTACACCAACTCTTACAAGAGTTTCAAGGTCAGTTCTCTGAGAGGCCTGGTAGGACTTCTGTCCTTACTCATGATATAGAACTTACCTCCCCAGAGCCAGTACGATCCAAGGCGTACCGGGTGTCACCCCGCCAGCCCGATATTATGGAGGCTGAGGTAAAGAAAATGCTACAGCTCGGTGTTATTGAGGCGGGTGAGAGTGATTATACCTCCCCTTTGATTTTAGTTGAGGTACCGGGCAAGGAACCTCGTCCTTGCGTCGACTACCGCAGGCTTAATTCCATCACTAAGGATCAAATTTATCCGATCCCTAACATCGAGGAGCGCCTTGAGAAAGTTAGTAGCGCTCAGTTTATTTCCACCCTAGATCTTGTCAGGGGTTATTGGCAGGTTCCACTTACAGAAGAGGCTAGTAGGTATGCGGCGTTCATTTCACCAATGGGAACATTCCGTCCTAAAGTTTTGAGTTTGGGTTTGAAGAACGCGCCATACTGCTTTTCAAGCCTCATGGACAAAGTGTTGCGGGGACAGGAAGAATTCGCTTTACCGTATTTAGACGACGTAGCGATATTCTCCGCATCCTGGTCTGAGCATATGGCACACTTGCGGGCAGTGCTAACCCGCCTGCGCGAAGCGGGCTTGACAGTCAAGGCTCCCAAGTGCCAATTAGCACAGGCCCAGGTTGTCTACCTCGGTCACGTGATTGGACAGGGTCGTCGCCGCCCCTCTGAAATAAAGGTGGCCGCTGTGCGAGACTTCCCGCAACCGCGCACGAAGACCGATATTCGGTCGTTCTTAGGTGTCGCCGGCTACTATCAGAGGTACATCCCCAGGTACTCCGATATCTCGGCTCCCCTGACGGATGCTCTAAGAAAAACAGAGCCCCAAACAGTCGTCTGGAGCGAGACAAAGGAAAGAGCTTTTAGCGCCCTAAAGAGCGCCCTAACAAGCCAGCCTGTGCTACGATCGCCAGACTACACAAAAGGGTTCGTCGTTCAGTGCGATGCTAGTGAGCGAGGCATGGGCGTTGTACTGTGCCAACGGGAAAATGGAGAAGTGGAACACCCCGTCCTTTATGCTAGTCGTAAGCTGACCTGTCGTGAGCAGGCGTACAGCGCCACCGAGAAAGAGTGTGCGTGTCTCGTGTGGGCCGTTCAGAAATTGTCATGCTACCTAGCCGGCTCGAGGTTTATCATTGAGACGGATCACTGCCCTCTCCAATGGCTGCAGACCATCTCTCCCAAAAATGGCCGCCTCCTGCGCTGGAGCCTCGCTTTGCAACAATATTCCTTTGAGGTGCGTTACAAAAAGGGGAGTCTCAACGGTAACGCCGATGGCTTAAATCGAAGCCCCTAACGTAGGAATCCGCCTCAAAGTTGTTTGTTACTGATGTTTTCTTCCTGAGGCAGGATTTTTAACATATTGCTTTTGTTTAGTGTTTCAAAGTTATTATGTGCTTTCTAGTGCAATTTTCCAATTTGTGGACGCGTTCTGAGTGCTGCTTGACTATTGTAAGGAACTAGGCAGTAGTATAAAAGGGGAAAGAGCCTGGCAGAGCTTAGTGAGGGTTGTCTCGTGCTTGCTGACTGAGCGGTTGCGTTTCGGCGTAGTTCTAACGCTTGCTGGGAACGAGCACAAAAATGGCAACTCTCCCGAAGTCACTTTGCAGTGTCCTGTGTGATCCTGAACCTGAGAACGAGGCCTTCTCTGTGCGCTGCGCTCAAGCAACGTCGAGGGACGACCGGTTTCGATTACGAGCATCATCGAGCGACATCCCTCCGGACAGCGGATGCAGTCCCCTGACCATCGGGATCTCCTTCTCCCGGCGGGGCGGTCTGTTACGTTTCGCCTACGACGCGCGGTATAGCCGGCGCGGATGCAACGGACGCCGATGCTTCGTTCAAAGTGGCGGTCATTTTGGGCCCGTTCAGTGCTGCCGTAACACCTCCCGCCAAGCGCGTCCTGGCAGGTTTCAATGCCACGTGTCGTCGTGTGTGCGTGTGTGTGTGTGCATGTTGGTGCCCACGCTTGTCAAAGCGCGGCAGCCGGGGAGAGGAGCTCCCCAACTGGGAGGCGAGGAGGTCTGACCGGCGCCGGCCCGGCGGACGCGTCACTTCACGTCTCAACATGTCCGTGCGTCGCCGTCTAGTGCGACTCATCCCGAGCCGTTCCTTCTTGCCCTCGACTCCGTGGGTATAAAAGCAGCTGCCCCGGACGCAAAAAGAGAGACTTCGATTTCTTCCTTCGAGTAACGTGGTCGCCCTGACCGGCTGCTCTTTTGCGATGCCAGAATAAACAAGTTGTTCTGTTGCCAGTCGACTCAATCTTTGCCGCGACCTTCGGATGTTTCCAGCTGTGCCCCAGGCCGCCAGGCCAACGCTACCCTTGGGGCTTGCAATCCATTTGCAACAGCGTCCCTTTCCAATAAAATTTCAGTTGCTAGACAGAGCACGTGTTGTCGTTCTCCCTGTCCCTTGTCGAATTTCGCGCTGTATAAGGAATCTTTTCTGCTTCGAAATCTATTCTATAGAGAAAAACAACAGCAGATCCTTTCTTTCGGAGCCGCCGCAGTGGCTTAGTGGTTATGGCGCTCGGCTGCCGGCCCGAAAGACGTGGGTTCGATCCCGGCCACGGTGGTCGAATTTGGATGGAGGCGAAATTCTATAGGCCCGTGTACTGTGCGATGTCAGTGCACGTTAAAGAACCCCAGGTGATAGAAATTTCCGGAGCCCTTCAATACGGCGTCTCTTATAGCCTCAGTTGCTTTGGTACCTTAAACCCCTATAAACCAAACCTTTCTTTCGAGTCATGTATACATCATGCAAGCGAGGCCACTAAGAAAAGTATTCCCCGCTTCTTCTCTCTCGGCCGCTGCTCGAAAAAGCGATCCTGCTGTCGGTTCGCTGCGTTTGTATCTTGGTTGCATCTCTCGTTTCTCAGCGCTGATTTTCTGCGTTGTTGTATAGTCCAGGTGTTCAAGGCAGCCTCGCTCGCGCCTCACCCTCGAAGCAGCCATCATAATTTCCGAAGGCATGCGAGGCGTTGTTGTTCGACTAAGCCGCCTTAAAACTCTTATGATGCTAAGAGTAGACGTTCCAGGGTTCAGTGATAACGAAAGTAACGCGAATAATTACTCCCTGGAGGCCTAAATATACCCTGAAAATAAAGTGCTCGGCGAAATAATCTAGTGGCCGCTTGCGTGTGACTAAAGTGGCTCTACAGGCAATTCGATTGAGTTCATTCTGCCCTGTCCCGACGTGCTGTCGTGGTTCTATTCCCCGAAAGGCTTAAAACGCGTATCTTTGCGGTGCACCCTATTTGTTTCTTTTCCACGTATTAAAATATGTACGCTTTTTTTTTGATTACGACTCTGTAGTATTAATTCCTAATGTGAGAGAAACTTTCTCAGTGGACGGTTCAGCGGATCTTCCCGCCAAGGCCCGCGCTATACGCCTGTTGAAATTGATATGGGTAATTTCGGAGCAAATTGCGCACGCCTCTTATGGAAGCTCAGAGAAGGCGGCAATCGCATGGTCTACGGTGCTCTTTTAACCTCCAGAAGGTCGGGCGCCGCAAGGAAGCACACTGAGTTCAACATTTGTATCTACGGAGAGATCTGAATGAAACATGCTTGTCATTTATGAAGAACATCTCATGAAAGTAAGGATAAAAAGAAAAAGGAGAAAAGAAGGCGAAGCAGACGACAAATACAACACATTTGCCCGTGTCGTCAAACTATATCCCGCTTACCAGTTTGGTGGGCAGTTTCTTTGTATTCTGCTATTTTATATTCACTCTCATTGCTGCCGTCAGCGTCTTAGAGTTCACGTGCGGGTAGTTCCATTCTCCTGCTTTTTATCCTAAAAAAATATATATATTTCTATTGTTAGCTTTTGACGTTACGATGAGAGAGCCAAAAAAAAAAACAGCGGCAAACGCGGACAAGGGCTGACTTTCATGTGGAGATTTATTCCCTAGAACGATGGGCAGAAATGGGCACGGTGACCGCGGACGTGAATGCACAGGGAACAGAGGAACCAAACAGCAACAAAAACAGCAAAAACTAAAAAGAGCAGGGCCAGCCCCGAAAGTCATCGCCTAAGAGCTGTGTTCGACGGGAGCACCGCTGTCGCAGGCCATTTTAGTAGCTTCGGCCCTGGAATGGAAAACCCGACCTGCGGATATTTCTGTCCTTTACGCCCGTTTCTCGACCAACTCGAGAAGCAAAAACAGCGCAGCTGACAACGCTCAGTGGCATTCGTTTACGACGCAGTTTTGTGCGGCTGTGGCACACGACGAAAAGTGGCAGAGCCTCTGATGCACAAGTATTCCAGACGGCAATCTGAGTGTGACACGCCAAGAAAGCGTGGTTTTCAAGCAAAAGCTCGTCTGTAAAGTGCACCGCAAAACTAGTGGCTGGTAACGTCGCGTCGGGCCGCATGTCTTGGCTGAGTAGCACTGCATGTGACAGGAGATCGGGTATTTGTCTAACCAATATTTTCCAATTCCAAAGAGTTCTTCAAAAGTAGTGCCTGTTCGGAAGCGATGTGGGCGGGAACTTTTTAATAATGCGTTAGCATCAGAAGGATCAGTGCAAGCGGAAATGGCGACCGCCGCATGTTAGCATCCACTGGCTGGTGAGCCACCTACCACGCTGGGCATTTGGCAACCTGCCCGCCAAGCAACGAAAGAAGTTAGTATGCTGCCTCGCACATAACGAAATTTTATGCCACCCTAGATGTAACGTCCTTTCGTTATATAACCTTGGATATAAGGAACCTTAATTAATTTACCACATCGGATATAAAGAACTTCTTTGTGTTAACATCGATATACCGACCCTAAGCATGCGACCTCGTATATAACGAACTTTTGTGCACTAGCTACAGATATAACGCTCTTTCATGTACTGTTTGAAATATAACGAACCTTAGCAGAATGCCACCTCAGAGATAACCAAATTTCGTCTACAGACCTCGTATCTAACAATCTTGTTGTATATAGCGAACCTAAGTGCGCCACCTTGGATGTAACGAACCTTAATGTTTCAACCTCTGATATAATGAACGTTTGTCTGTTAACACATTCAAATGATCCCCCGAGGATCGCCTAAGCATTCTTTTTTATTTGTATAGGCAGCCCTACGCTAGTAAATATATGCATATGACAATAACAGTTATATGAGAATAACACTTAAAAACAAACCTGCTTTCTTCCAGCATGCACTAGCAATAATCTGTTTACTGAGGCAATGTGCTAGTGTGCAAGTATCTCGGCCTCCGGTTTTCCAATGAACTTTCCTGGGGAAACATATTGATAGTGTCTCGGCTAATGATCTGCGGAAACAGTTATTTTTGAGGCGCGCACTGCGGTTTGCTACACCTGAAGCTCGTTTACTTGTTTATAACGCTGTTGTGCGGCCCATCTTAGAATATGCTGTAATCGTCTGGGACCCCTACACTAAGGCAAATGTTAACAAATTAGAAAGATTAGAAAAAAACAAGCGAGATTTATCTATAGGGTGTTTTGTATATATATGTCCGAGTTGTAAAAAATTGTCCTGCGCAAACCACTGGTATATTCCGGCTCAACCACAGACCACAGGGTCGCTTACGGTAGTTTGCGTTTTTCGATAAATAATTTAGCATCGGAACTTGCCTGGACTGCCCAGAATCGGTGAAAAACGAGTTGTCTGGGCGCAGAAATTTCATCGATGGGGATAGCCGATTTGAGAGGCTGCGCCATCTGGCGAACCGCGAGGCAACCAATATCCCTCGGAACTAGTGTGGGCCTCGTGGTACCCCAGATGGCGTAGCCTGTCAAATATGCTGCCCCGCTCGCTTAGACAAAATTTCCTCTGCAGACGACAGCAGTTTTTCGCCGATTTCGGACAATTCATACAAGTCGTGATATTAAATTATTTATCGAAAAAAGCAGACTAACATAAGTTACCCTATGTATGGTCTGTACTTGAGCCTAAACACTAAAGTCGGTTGCGTAGGAGAATTTTTTACAATTAAGAGAGCTAAATACGGAACACCTGTATAATTCTTACAGCCGCTCTCTTGTTACTGATCTCCTCCGAAAAAGTGGTGTACCAGCCGTTACTGATTGGAGTCGTAATTGTCGCTTGAAATTCTTTTCCCATTTGATCAACGGGCAATACATTATTGACCCCTAGCTACTAATTTGATAGTCTAGTGGCTATGCTACACGCATGCAAAATTCCCCTCCAATAAAACCTTTTTCAGCAAGAACTAACTGCTATAAATATTCCAATTTCCCTAGAACCATTAGAGAATAGAACGACTTTCTTGATCATGCAATTACATTGAATTCGTTGTCATTGTTTGAGTCACCGCTGCAATAGTTGGTGCGTTACAGAGTGATAACTTACTTAGTGATTTGAACTGCTTCAAGCAATTGCTTGAACGTTTCTATTATGCGCTTGTGCGTGATGATAACTCTGTGATGTCGGTTTTATAATGTTTGTATACTACTGTAGTATGGCGCAGTAATTTTGTCGTTGGTTATGCCTTGCCTACTGTATTTTTTCTCTTCTTTTGCCCTTTTTTGTTACTGCGCCACCTGCAATGGTCTTATGTTTAAGACCTCAGTATTTTTAAATAAATAAATAAATAAATAAATAAATAAATAAATAAATAAATAAATAAAACTTTGATAGACGCATTTACCACAGCGTATAGCGCTTAGTCAACGCTCACCGCGGCCGCCAGCCACCTAAACGCAGGAGCATCGGTGGCTTGCGGCTGCGGTAAGCGGTGACGACAGAAAATTGGGGACCTGCCGTAGGAGGCGGTAGAAGCAGGCGTAAAAACCGCATTGTGTTTTCCACAGAAGCTCGTTCAGATATGCTCTGCTCCGAAAAGTAAGGTCAGCATATGAATGAAACCAGAAAAAAAAAAACGCCGTTTGCATCAAACCACACTTCCAGGTTTGTATTATACTGAACGTAGTTTATCAAACGCCATTATTACCTATCACAGTTTGCTTAAACCGGATCTAAAATTTCATAAACAGACTGCCAGTACTGGACAAAAGCCTTCTCATTCAATCTCACAGAACTCATACAATCGGTAGCTCATCTGGCTCAACACTCTTGCCCTTAAGCTTGAGGTCACATTTTTTCCAAGCTCATTAACAGCCGGGGTCGCTGCAACCACCAATTATTTACTGGTGAACAATGACGCGTAGACTATTATAGGTCAGGTTCATTTCTCTATCAAGCAATATGAATATTTGTAATGCACAAAGAGAAGTGATTGCTCATGAAGATTATTACTGGATCATAAACTGATCTGCACCGCGTATGTGAGACCGTGTTTCATGACATTCGCATTTAGGTTCTCACCTTTTTGTTTGTGTTTGCTTGCGTCCCAAACGCAGAAATTAGCCCTCATCGCCTTCCTGACTACCTCCGTGTCGCTTCTCTTGCGTTTCATCTTATTTTGTTAGTTTTTCCGTTGCCAGTTAAACATATCTTCATTCACTTCTGGTTTTGTTTCTGCGACAGAAATGTAGGGCGTCATAAAACAACAGTGCATAATGGTGAGTTACTCCCAGGCAAATTTTTTTCCAACCTAACATTGAAAAATGGAACCCGGTACAAATTTCATATATTTAGGTCACACGGGGCCGAGCGAGTGTTTTATCTTACAAAAAAAGCAAAACTTTGTGATATGCGCGCCTTGTTCTCGAAACCCGTGTGGTAGAGGGCCTGCTTTTCAACTTACCTTGCTCGTGAATTTATTCGCACTGATTCAGTTATCTTTTAGAACCCTAGCGGTCATCCAGTTTGGAACTAATTTTTTACAATAAAAGATGAGGCAAGATCAAAAATTCAGAAGACATCGCGGGATGACAATGGGGCGCGATGTACTTTGTGGCGTCTGTTAAGTTTGGGGTAACGCGCCACGCACGCGAATAACCACGTCAAAGAGAGAACAGAAGTAAATTCACCAACAATTAACGCCATTAGGAGAAACTAGTACTGTCATTCGATCAGCGAGCTCCGAGGCACCTCTTCAAAGCTGTTCAGAGTGTTTTCAAAGCCCGCGGCGAAACCAAATCGGTCAACCGCGGCGAAAGGCATTGAACGGTTCCGCAAATGATCGCACATATGAACGCTGCATTATTCTAACGCCTGTGTTTTGCATCTCTGAGGTCGCAACCTGCCGGAGAGCGCAGCCGCCTGCTCGGGAAGCAGGGAAAGAAATTTGAAGCAAATGCTCTTTTTCCAGGCTAACATTCCGGAGCGGGATGGTTGTAACCCGGAAAAAGGACGGAATGGGCATTTAAAACTGCAGAAAGCAGCCCAGCACTCTCAGAACCAGGCTACCTGTCGTAAGAGAATGTACATGATGATGGAGTTCCTACTCAAACAGAGTACCTACGCTCTGAGTAAACCTACTCTAAGAGTACCTATTCTTATAGCGCAGGTAGCCAAGCAGTATTTCTCGTCTGCCTGGCAAGACAAATGCAAAATTATCGTATGCGAGAAAAATTTAGAAATTCACTACAGTTATGCTTAGTTGTCTTTCCTTGCACGCTTGACCTGACTTACTTTAAAGATGAGTAAAGTTAGCGAGAGTTACAGCTGTTTTTGCTTTACGATAATTGTCGAAAAAGGATATGCCGAAAGGGCACACATTTAAATGGCATTAACCTATCTCTAATAGAACCCTGAATACGGATCACCGGTTTGAAGGTTTGACGATAATTTTTTATCCCGAAGACTTCCCATCTCGCAACACATGCTGTGAATAAGCGCCCGAGAATACGAGCGTTTGTGTTTAGAGATCCACGCTATATTTTCAGCCCATTTTTTTCAAGGCTTGCCGTATTCAGTACAATTATGTCGAGCAACGTCAACAATGTTACTAAGGCTCAAGCATTTGTAATACAGAATTACTTCTGTTGTTATTTAGATTCCTACTGAAAAATTCCTGAATTAAAATCTATGGTGAAGTAGCAGTACTCTTTATATCTTGAACTGCTCCAGGGCACAAAACCAGACAAAATGTTTAAAGCAAAATTCACCATGCTCTATCGCTAGGTAAATGGCGACCTTCATGAACAGAGCATATCTCGCTGTTCTCTATGCTATTTATAATAAACTGTACATCTCCCACCAAAAACTTTAATTTTAACCCAACGTTTCGAAGCCGACTCGGCTCCTTCTTCAGGGGTGACTGACTGCTGTAGCTAGCGTCTTTAAGTATGGATGGGAGGAGAGGGTCAAAGGAACGAAAGCTGTATTGTGAAAGGCGCGGGGAGGGGGAGGAAGAGGAGGGGTGAAATATGTTAGTCGCGTTGTCGCAATGTGGGAGGCGGTCAATAGCGTTTTTTTTTCGTTGAGTTGAAGAGCGAAGACACTGGGCATAAACTGGCGGCAGGTTTCCTTTTGTGCCGTTGATGTTGTTCGAGGTGGTTTGGATGTGCCAGGATGCCAGAAGGAGCCTTTTGTGGTAATTTGTTTCGGTTCCGAGGATGCGGGCTTCTTCGAAGTTGATTTTATGGTCTGAGTCCTCGGTCCGGGGACTCAGACTCAGGAAAAAGAAGCGCACTCTGCGAAGCTTTTTGAACTGCTTTTTGTTTTTATGGCACACGAGCGGCTAAGGCTGTCATGAACGAAACGCATGCTTTGACTTCATATTTAAGTGGCCCTGAATATGAGTGCGAAGAATTGCGGCAGTTCAATGATGTGCAAGGAGAAAGTAAAAAAAAAGTATTTCAGCACAATATCTTCAACTGAGAGTTCCCGTTTCATCATTGAGAGTTAGCGAAGACATGATGTCACACGCAATGTGATGCATGTGCACTGCAGACTAAAACATACCAGTTATACTGTACTGAAAAGTGCAGATAGCGTGTGCTTATTGGTGAGCAATAAGCGGAAGATTTTCCATATCACCACACTCAATTTCCAGCGCGACAGTCGGGAACAAGCTTGTTCGTATGTATATACGAACTTTATTCAATCTAGTAATTTCATGGAGTCTGTTTAGGCAGGGGCTTAATATTTGCCTCTTATTAAGAGCGGCACTCAAATACAAGGAACGAAGGATTGAGTATGCATTTTGTTCCCCGCTGGATTTTTATCGCCACGCGTATTTAAAATTGTCAGCAGGAATTTCAAAGGCCACATTTCTCTACTTTAAAACTCGGCAAAGTGATCGAAGTACCAAAGAGTTATTCGTCGTAAATATCCATAAAATAGCATGACTTCTCTGGATATTTAAAAAGGGACAATGGCAGTGTGGATCAGTTATAAAATCTTGCAAGAAATTTTTCCCTAACGCTGTAAAACCACTGAAGTACGAATCACTGTCTAAGGACACATTTCTGAAGCTTAATAATTCATTTTTCTCAATGCCTTATTCTTCACAAAATGTTTTGTAACAGCCCTCCTTTTACTGCAAGCTTTGTGTAATAACCGCTTCTACGCGTACACCTTTCTTTACCACTACACTTCTGGTGGCTTTGTGCACGTGAATTTTGTTCGCACTAGTTTAAAGGGAAAAAGTTCGGAATATGCGCAGTGTGTACGGGTGACTGAAGTCCACAGCCTGCACGCTTGCTCACTGTAATAAATTCGAGAAAAAAACTGAGGACCATTATAAAATACATTATTGTCCATTAATGAAACCAGTTCTACCTAGCATCTCGGGCTCTGGCTTTCGGAGCTTTCCTATAAGCCACGCGTGCGCCCACGTGCCTTTGCGGGGGCGTCGGATCATGCAACAAGGCAGATAGAGCATGGAGGGTAGAAAGTCAATTTGATAACTGTATTCCGCTTTCCTCCGCGTATAGAAAACAATTGTTTCAAGATAATTTGCCTAAGAATCCACGTCGTCATGAAAAACAACTGCGCTACTTTTGTCAACTTCCTAAGCCGACGCATAGTTCCGATGCATCGTACAGTATGTGACAGATTTCAATGTATGAACTGGGAATCTACTTGAGCCAAACTTTTCTAATGAGATGGTCATTCGTATGGAATACTGCAGCACAGATGTAAAGCAAGTTTCGAAAGCGCTCTAAGCACTCAGTGCAAATAAATGGCACTGGATTGTACGGTCTTCCGGCTCATGCACTGTAGCTCTTGATAAAGTACTGCCAACGCAGCTTCGCAGTGGTAGAAATCGAGAAGGGTATCATCATGACTTAAAAAGAGCGAGCGACCAGTAACGATGTTCTAAACTTGCAATCCTACAGGTGCTCCCATATCCCCGCCTCTTCACGATGCTACTAATGAACGAGGCGGTTAAGAGCACAGCTACTAGTGCAGGTTTCTCGGCATATTTGAGAGCTGCTGGCCCACGATTTGCAAAGACGAGCCGCTTGGCGTTAACCTGACGCACTGACCCCCGAGTGGCACCATCGTTGTGTGCCTCTCTTGCGTCCGCCAGTTTCGGCTTCGCGGACACACTCTTCCTGGTACCGCCGCCGTTGTCTGACCTCTGCATTCACGGCTTTCACGGGTAGAGACGAAACGCAAAAGGCGCCCGTGTGCTGTCCGATGTCAGTGCACGTTAGACATCTCCAGGTGGTCGAAACTATTCCGAAGCCCTCCACTGAGATGTTACCATGTCACGTTTGTCATGTTATCGACAGAATTCCACTAATGCGTAAAAATCGATGGTGGCGCAATTCTGCTTGTCAGTGCAGACGCTGAGTTCGGTGCCGTTCAGTATAAGTACGCGCAACGACTAGGCCGCGAAAATGACATCAAAATGCTCAAAAGTTTTTAAAATTATTCTTTTCTTGTTCCTAAGTAATTGCGCGGCTATTCACTAAGTTAGCGCATGAAAAAAAAAATTATTTACAGTTTTTTATTCATTTTTATTTAAAAAGTCTGTTGCCGCAAATCATAGCGACGAGGGTTCCCATTGTTGCTGCCAAAGTTCCAAAATATAAAGACATTGTACTCGACAGCTCCCGGTTAACAGGCTCTGCATCAGAGCGTTCTCATTCCATGGGACGAAGGCGCCATGTCTACCCAGTTAGCTAGAAACTCCAGCACGTGCAGATGTGCTTCAACACCCGCCACAGGACCCCTTCCGGAGGTGAAGGCTCCAGCAGTGACGATCGCATGCGTCTTGGTAAAAAGGGTCGCAGTTTAGCGTACGTCGTGCAAAAAGATTAAAGAATTTAGAACAGTGTATTTACGCATTGAGGGACTGCATTCCAACTACCCAAAGAAAAAAAAGACCATTTACATCGCAACGTCGATACCGGTCGATCGGCACATCAAGAGTCAATGATCGAACTTCGATTTTACGAATCACTCGGCATCACTTTCCCGAGCACTTAATTTCTTTCTTTTATTATTTCAGTCTGAAAGAATTCACGCGAGCAGTGAACTAGAGGAATATAAACCCATTTTCTGCAATCACTGTTGCAAATATTTCGCGTCGCTTCAAGCGAGAATTTTGTCCGCGTGCCGCTCTATAGCCTCAAAACGATCTCAGGGACTCTCACGGGGGCGACTTCAGCTTTGTCTTCTTCGACGGAAGCTTTCGACAGAACTCCTGCAAGAATCAGATGAAAGAGCAGAACTCAGTCTTCCTCCTAAAGTACATATGTCGAGGACAGAAAACTAAATTGAGCTCAGGTGGCCACAGGTGTTCGGAGAAATAGTGAGCCCTTCTACATGATTTATGTTGTCTCCATGCAGTTCTCACAAGGAACTCCGTCAGAACACATTTGTCCGAAGCTGTAGTCAAGATGTAGACAAAGGGCGAAGGCGAGTTTTTCAAATAGCACTCAAGCAGGCCAGCTCCTGTATAAAAATTGCAGATAAATGTTGAACGTCTAGCATTCCAGGTCACACATTTTAACGCAAGTATACTTTAGAGATGCGTATCTCGGTGGAAGAATTTCGCTACCTCTCATAGTTTCTCCTATGCACCCGAAGGAGTTTTTTTTTCATAGCTCCAAAATTCGCTTGCCGTGCCGAGAATGGCAAAAGTGTCAATTGATTCACACAGCTGCAGCCAGGTAGGTCATCTGTATCGTCAGAAGCAAGACAAGAAAGTCTCGAATACTTGCACCATCGCTATTTTCACATGAGTCACCCCTCTAGAGTAAAGGGTTATATTTTTTTCAGTCAGGCCCTTATATACGGAGGTTTATAACTGCTTAGAAATTTCGGGTACCTCAGATGCTCTAGATTGTGTGCTTGAAGGGAAAGGCGGAGAGACGATGTAATGCTGTACAACTCGATCAACCAAGTAACTTCTCTGGTACTTCTCTCATCGTCGGAAAAGTTTCACCGGTTCTATTTTCGAGAGTGCCGTAATCCACGTATGATATCCCCTGCTGCCTTCCAGCGCACAAAATTAGAAGATTCAGGTGCCCATTTGTATGCTTCAATATCATGGAGATTAGCAGACAAATGAAAAAAAATAACTCCAATATTGTGTAGCCTTGCTAGGCAAAGCATGTCGTAATCGGCTGTGCTGTCCTGGAATATATGATCACCAATTTGTAAACAATTCCATTAGTATCGAAGAAAAGATCATGGCTTCAGGCTGCAAAAGAAACCATGGAACCTGTATCCTCCGTGCAGAGCCCCATTGTGTCGATGCGCCTGGGGTAACAGTTGAGGCACGGGGCTGAAGTGTCTTGTACGAATTTCTGCCGGTGAGCCGATATTTCACTTTCTTAGCCTTTTTTTCTTTACGGCCCTTCTCTAATCATGTGCACTCACCGGCGACCAGGACAAAGACAAAGGCAACGACGAACAGTTTCATCTCTCCTTGCTGGATGATGTTATCTGCAAAAGACAGAAAACGTTTAAAAAATTTAAGCTGTATACACAATCGAATATACAATAATCGCTTCTCAAAACGTTATGTGCGCCATTGATCTGCACTTCTTTTAGGTTAAGGGGAATCCCCAATGCTGGGGTAAATATCTAATACGGGGACTATTACTGACTTATATCCACAAAAGCGCAGCCATATGTCAACAATGGAGAGGCATACAGTTCCACAGAAGTTTCTTAATTAAAGAAAAATTCGACACGATCCGGTGTTCGCACCTGGGACCACCGTTTCACCGCAGCCGTCGAACTACCAACCGGGACGGCTGCATATTCTAGGGCGAGAACGAACTGAACAATAACTCGAAGTGGGAACGGTGCTGGACTAATGTTTGTAGGAATCACCTATGTACCGTCTAGCAATATCCAAGCTTCGTCTTCTTTCTCCCTTTCAGCCACAAGTGAACTGACTCTCGGGAGCTTTTTGATCACTCGGAGTTCTCATACATTAAGAAGCAGTTGGACGCAGGAGTTTGGACACTGCATACTACGCCAACTACTTTGAGCCGACAATGGGCGGCATGAATACGCAATAGAAAGTGTCTGGTGAGGAACGGCTCAGAGACTTCGATTCAGGAAGTTCACTTCTGCCGTGCAGAAGCACGATCGAGCATAAATTTATAAACGATAATTTTTTTTTCCTCAGCGGCAACCTAGAAGGTTTGAACTTCAGTCTCACATGCAGGAGTTTATAGGTTCCTGCACCAGTGCGGCCGTGAACCCCCCGGTAATGCCGTCTGTACAAGCTTTCTCCAGGCATTGTGCTCGAATTGTCAGGGGTTAAATGCTTGGTAAACGTGTCCTTGACCTCACCTTCAGTTGACGACGAAAGTCCTCTGTTATGGCGCTGTTCGGCAAAGATAACATTTCGACATAAAAACTCATTATCACCCCCACCGCTGTCATATTTATTTTTATTTTCGTTTAAAAAATAATGTGAAAAAGAGAATCTCGAGCTGGGAATAATTCCCAGAGGGGTGAGGGGGGGTTTTTGGAGCAAACTTCACTTGGCGATCGTGCCCACATTTCAATACCTCACTTTGATAAATTTATCGAATTTATTCTGGCCGGAGCATTCCACTAAGGCGCCTCTTTCCATCTCCCACCTTTTGTTGCCACCTCTACACCTTCCTTCGTGCTGAGGTTTATATCCTCACTGAGGGTGACACTCATACTAGGCCCTTCGCGTCCTCACAGAGCATTCGTATCTACAACTTTTTACAGTAATCCATAACTTTCGCGTGAGAAAAATATTGACGAAAAAGGAAGGGAAGACAAATATATCAGCTATTCATCGAGGAATACATATAAGTTACATTGCGGTTATAGCTTGTTAGATGTCCCTAGTGTAACGCCGGTAATCCTATTTATTTTCGTTTTTTCTGGCTAAGGATACATTGTACGCAGTGCAGCCTAAACCAAACCACCTTCATGCCTTTATGGAAAGAAGGTTATCAGGCGCCAGGCGCCATTGGGACTAAGTCGTCTCTGCTCTTTTGCCTCGAGTTCTAGGAAGTAACACTGCGCTGGCTTTATATAGTTTGTCACTTGTAGAGGATGATACTTCACGTACATGGCTCCGTTCAACGATTGCATTAAATCAATTATTGTCGTGTAACAGCTGGGTGGAAACACTGTTAAATATAGACAATAGCAGGGCGCAATTTGTTGCTCCACTCGCTTTAACTTCGTGGAGTCTAGGTGGCGAAGGTTAGGAGAAAGTTTTCAACCTATATTTCACTGAGGCTGCGGCTGCTATGCGACTGAATTCACATGCTAGCCATGAGAGTCACGAGATGAAGCCAGCAACTGCTCCGCGGCTGATAACGAACGAAGCGTGTAGGAACTCCGCAAGTCATCACGAGTATAATGAGGGTAAGTATCGTGGTTACGAGTGTTCTTTCAAGCGAACAAGATGCATATATCTTGCCTAGTGAGAGGAGCAGTGCCTTTCGATAAAGTGCACTTGGAGAATACAGAATATGAAAGCTAAGAAAATGATTTATGGCAAGTTGCGTCCAAGGTAATGAGTACCATTTGGTAATTATTATCAGAATAGGAAAAAGCATCAACTTGTGAAAATTAAAAAATTCTCCTACTGTGTCACTTTTTTGATAGGCCAGTAAGCAGTCTTCATATTTTTGGTGTTCTTGGAAGACTCCCTCAATAGCGTGGTCGGTTTTCAACGTATCGTTGACTATAATCCAAAAACCTTGTAATAAAGATAGCTCAATTCTATACAATACCGCATCAACAATATTCTGCCGATCGAATCATCGCTAACAGTGGAACTTGTACTACAACGGACGCTTACTATATTGGTATTGAACTACCTCCAAAGAAGACCGGCACTCTGAAAATGGTACATGGAACCATCGGGGCACTTACTTTCTCGTGTCCGCTTCTTGACGTTAGAGGATGCACTGAACATCTCCATTCGCAAGCACTTATCTGCAACGCGCCTATTTTGGAGCGACAGGGAACCGAAATTTGATGCGTCTCTTGACTAGAATTTTACCGGGCGCCTCCTCGGCAGGGCGCACCGAGGATGATGTTTTGCAGCGCAACTGCAAAAAGGCAGAGCGCCATTCGAGCCTCAGCCTACGTACATCCGGATGAGTGACGGGAGGACGCAATCGGAGACGCGCACACTGGTCAACTGAAGGAGACAGCAGTTATTACTTGAAAAAACGGAAGCAGTAAAAAAGCCCCTTGAATTTCTCCAGCAAGTTGCAAGCGAAGCCACTCAGCATTCAGGGATGCTTGTCCAGCGATAGCCCATAAATATAACGACCATCATTAATAAACTAATAACAGTTTAATGAATATAGCTACCAAATTTTGCTCACATGATTTCTTCTCTCCAACACATTAGAATAAATTAATCTCTCCAAAGATCTCTCGGTTTTATCGATTGATTGTTGGCTGTGGCTTGAAAGAAGGGACTGTGTCACGTGAAGCCTGAAAAAAAGAAGCTGCGCTACAATACAATCGCTGAAACGTAGTTTTAAATCACTGCAATGCTGAAGCCAGTCTGCTTCAAATGCTCTTTTTCCAGGCTGACATGCTGGAGCGGGATGTTTGTAACCCGGAAAAAGAAAGGAATGGCATTTAAAACTGCAGAAAGCAGCCAAGCACTCTCAGAAACAGGCGACCTGTCGTAAGAGAATGTACATGATGATGGAGTTCCTACTCTTAGACAGTACCTACGCTCTGAGTAAACCTACTTTAAGAGTACCTATTCTTATAGCGCAGGTCGCCAACCAGTATTTCTCGTCTTCCTGGAAAGAGAAATGCAAAACTATCGTACGCAAAAAAAAAAATTTGAAATTCACTACAGTTATGCTTAGTTGTCTTTCCTTGCACGCTTGACCTGACTTACTTTAAAGATGAGTAAAGTTAGCGAAAGTTACAGCTGTTTTTGCTTTACGATAATTGTCGAAAAAGGATATGCCGAAAGGCCACACATTTAAATGGCATAAACCTATCTCTAATAGAACCCTTAATACGGATCACCGGTTTGAAGGTTTGACAATATTTTTTTATCTCGAAGACTTCCCATCTCACTTCACATGCTGTGAATAAGCGCCCGAGAATGCGAGCGTTTGTTTTTAGAGATCCACGCTTTATTTTCAGCCCATTTTTCTCAAGGCTTACAGTATTCAGTACAATTATGTCGAGCAACGTCAACAATGTTACTAAGGCTCAAGCATTTCTAATACAGAATTACTTCTGTTATTATTTACATTCCTAATGTAAAATTCCTGCATTAAATCTCCCATCAAACACTTTAATTTTAACCCAACGTTTCGAAGCCGACTCGGATCCTTCTTCAGGGGTGACTGACGGCTGTAGCTAGCGTCTTTAAGTATGGATGGGAGGAGAGGGTGAAAGGAACGAAAGCTGTGATGTAAAAGGCGTGGGGAGGGGGAGGAAGAGGAGGGGTGAAATATGTTAGTCACGTTGTCGCAATGTAGGGAGGAGGTCAATGGCGACTTTTTTTCGTTGAGAAGCAGAGCGAAGACACTGGGCATAAACTGGCGGCAGGTTTCCTTTTGTGCCGTTAATGTTGTTCGAGGTGGTTTGGATGTGCCAGGATGCCAGAAGGAGCCTTTTGTGGTAATTTGTTTCGGTTCCGAGGATGCGGGTTTCTTCAAAGTGGATTCTATGGGGACCAAGGACTCAGACTCAGGAAAAAGCGCACTCTGCGAAGCTTTTTGAACTGCTTTTTGTTTTTATGGCACACGAGCGGCTAAGGCTGTCATGAACCAAACGCAAGCTTTGACTTCATTTTCAAGTGGCCCTGAATATTTGTGCGAAGAATTGCGGCAGTTCAATGATGTGCAAGGAGAAAGTAAAAAAAGGATTTCAGCGCAATATCTTCAACTGAGAGTTCCCGTTTCATCAATGAGAGTTAGCGAAGGCATGATGTAACACGCAATGTGATGCATGTGCACTGCAGACTAAAACATAACAGTTATACTGTACTGAAAAGGGCAGATACCGCGTGCGTATTGGTGAGCAATAAGCGGAAGATTTTCCATATCACCACACTCAATTTTCATCGCGGCACTCGGGAACAAGCTTGTTCGTAGGTATATACGAACTTTATTCAATCCAGTAATTTCATGCACTCTGTTTAGGCAGGGGCTTAATATTTGCCTCTTATTAAGAGCGGCACTCAAATGCAAGGAACAAAGGATTGAGTATGCATTTTGTTCCCCGCTGGATTTTTATCGCGACGCGTATGTAAAATTGTCAGCTGGAATTTCAAAGGCCACATTTCTCTACTTTAAAACTCGGCAAAGTGATGGAAGTACCAAAGAGTTATTCGTCGTAAATATCCGCAAAATATCATGACCTCTGGATATTTAAAAAGTGACAATGGCAGTGTGGATCAGTTAAAAAAAACTTGCAAGAAATTTTTCCTTAACGCTGTAAAACCACTGAAGTACGAATCACTTTCTAAGGTCCCATTTCTGAAGCTTAATCATTCAGTTTACTCAATTCCTTTTTCTTCACGAAATGTTTTGTAACAGCCCTCCTTTTACTGCAAGCTTTGTGTAATAACCGCTTCTACGCGTACACCTTTCTTTATCACTACACTTCTGATGGCTTTGTGCATGTGAATTTTGTTCGCACTAGTTGAAAGGGAAAAAGCTGGGAATATGCGCAGTGTATACGGGTGACTGAAGTCCACTGCCTGCACGCTTGCTCACTGTAATAAATTCGAGACAAAAACTGAGAGCCACCATAAAATACATCGTTGTCTATTAATGAAAGCAGTTCTACATAGCATCTCGGTCTCTGGATTACGGAGCTTACCTATAAGCCACGCGTGCGCCCACTTGCCTTTGCGGGGCCGTCGGCTCATGCAACGAGGCAGATAGAACATGGAGGGTAGAAAGTGAATTTGATAACTGGATACCTCTTTCCTCCGCCTATAGAAAACAATAGTTTCAAGGCAATTTGCCTAACATTCCACGTCGGCATGAAAAACAATTTCGCGACTTTTGTCAACTTCTTAAGCCGACGCATACTTCCCATGCATCGTGGAGTATGTGACAGATTTCAGTGTATAACTGGGAATCTACTAGAGCCAAACTTTTCTAATGAGATGGTCATTCGTATGAAATACTGCAGCACAGATGTAAAGCTAGTTTCGAACGCCCTCTAAGCACTCAGTGTAAATAAATGGCACTGGATTGCACGGTCTACCGACACATGCGCTGCAGCTCTTCATAAAGTACTGCCAACCGCGGTTTCGCACTGGTAGCTATCGAGAAGGGTATCATCATCACTAAAAAAGAGCAAGCGACCAGTAACGATGTTCACAATTTGCAATCCTACAGGTGCTCCCTTATCTTCGCCTCTTCGCGATGCTACTAATGAACGAGGCGGTTAAGCGCGCAACTACAAGTGCATATTTCTCGCCATCTGTCAGAGCTGCCGGCCCACGAATCGCTTGTCGTTAATCTGACGCCCTGACTCCCGAGTGGCACCATCGTTGTGTGCCTCTATTGCGTTCGCCAGTTTCGGCTTCGCGGACGCACTCTTCCTGGTACCGTCGCAGTTGTCTGGCCTCTGCATTGCGCTTGAGCGCGTCGGGATACTTTCAAGGCTTTCATGGGTGGAGGCGAAACGCTAAAAACGCCCGCGTGCTGTCCGATGTCAGTGCACGTTAGACATCTCCAGGAGGTCGAAACTATTCTGGAGCCCTCCCCTGCGTTGTTATAATGTCATGTTTGTTAAGTCATGTTTGTCCTGTTATCGACCAAACTCCACGAATGCGTGAAAAGCGATGGTGGCGTGGGACATTGAAATGCAACATGGCGCAAGCATTTATAACCCAGGGCACTGTGAGCTGGGATGAAACTGAGAGAAAGTGTACGCGCGATTCTGCTTGTTTGTGCAGACGCTGCGTTCGGTGCCGTTCAGTATAAGTACGCGCAACGACTATAGGCCGCGAAAATGACATCAAAATGCTCAAAATTAAAAAAAAATATTTTTTCATGTTCCAAATTATTGGCGCGGCTATTCGCTCAGTTAGCGCATGAAAACAAAAAAAAAAGATCTTTACAGCTTATTATCCATATTTATTAAAAACGTCTGTGTATCCTCAATTCATAGCGACGAGGGTTCCTATTGTCGCCGGCAAAGTCCCAAAGTATAGAGACATTGTACTCGACATCTTCCGGTTGACAGGCTCTGCATCAGAGCGTTCTCATTCCATGGGACGAAGTCGTCATGTCTACCCAGTTAGCTAGAACCGCCAGCACGTGCAGATGTGCTTCAACACCCCGCCACAGGACCCCTTCCGGAGGTGGAGGCTCTCGCAGTAAAGATCGCATACGTCCTGGTAAAAAGGGTCGCAGAATAGAGTACGTCCTGAAAAAGAATAAGGAATTTAGAACAGTGTACTTAGCCATTGAGGGACAGCATTCCAACTACCCAAAGGAAAAAAAGAGCATTTACATGGCAACGTCGATACCGGTCCATCGGCACATCAAGAGTCAATGATCGAACTTCGATTTTACGAATCGCTCGGCTTCACTTTTCCGAGCACTTAGTTTCTTTCTTTTATTATTTCAGTCTGAAAGAATTCACGCGAGCAGTGAACTAGAGGAATATAAACACATTTTCTGCAATCACTGTTGCAAATATTTCGCGTCGCTTCAAGCGAGAATTTTGTCCGCGTGCCGCTCTATAGCCTCAAAACGATCTCAGGGACTCTCACGGGGGCGACTTCAGCTTTGTCTTCTTCGACGGAAGCTTTCGACAGAACTCCTGCAAGAATCAGATGAAAGAGCAGAACTCAGTCTTCCTCCTAAAGTACATATGTAGAGGACAGAAAACCTAAGTTGAGCTCAGGTGGCCACAGGTTTTCGGAGAAATATTGAGCCCTTCTACATGATTTATGTTGTCTCCATGCAGTTCTCACAAGGAACTCCGTCAGAACACATTTGTCCGAAGCTGTAGTCAAGATGTAGAGAAAGGGCGAAGGCGAGTTTTTCAAATAGCACTCAAGCAGGCCAGCTCCTGTATAAAAATGGCAGATAAATGTTGAACGTCTAGCATTCCAGGTCACACATTTTAAAGCAAGTATACTTTAGGGATGCGTATCTCGGTGGAAGAATTTCGCTAAATCTCATAGTTTCTCTTATGCACCCGAATGAGTTTTTTTTCAAAGCTCCAAAATTCGCTTGTCGTGCCGAGCATGGCAAAAGTGTCAATTGATTCACACAGCTGCAGCCAGGTAGGTCATCTGTATCGTCAGAAGCAAGACAAGTAAGTCTCGAATACTTCCACCATCGCTATTTTCACATGAGTCACCCCTCTAGTGTCAAGGAGTGTATTTTTTACAGCCAGGCCCCTATATACAAAGGTTTATAACTGCTTAGAAATTTCGGGTACCTCAGATGCTCTAGATTGTGTGCTTCAAGGGAAAGGCGGAGAGCCGATATAATGCTGCACAACTCGATCAACCAAGTAACTTCTCTGGTACTTCTCTCATCGTCGGAAAGGTTTCACCGATTCTATTTCCGAGAGTGCCGTAATCCACGTATGATATCCCCTGCCGCCTTCCAGCGCACAAAATGAGAAGATTCAGGTGCCCATTTGTATGCTTCAATATCATGGAGATTAGCAGACAAATGAAAAAAATAACTCCAATATTGTGAAGCCTTGCTAGGCAAAGCATGTCGTAATCGGCTGTGCTGTCCTGGAAAATATGATCACAAATTTGTAAACAATTCCATTAGTATAGAAGAAGAGATCATGGCTTCAGGCTGCAAAATAAACCTTGATACCTGTATCCTCTGTGCAGAGGCCCATTGTGTCGATACGCCTGAAGTAACAGTTGAGGCACGGGGTTGAAGTGGCCTGTACGAATTTCTGCCAGTGAGCAGATATTTCACTTTCTTAGCCTTTTTTTTCTTTACGGACCTTCTCTAATCATGTGCACTCACCGGCGACCAGGACAAAAACAAAGGCAACGGCGAGCAGCTTCATCTCTCCTTGCTGGTTGATGTTATCTGCAAAAGATAGAAAACGAATAAAAAATTTAATCTGTATACACAATCGAATATACAATAATCGCTTCTCAAAACATTATGTGCGCCATTGATCTGCACTTCTTCTAGGTTAAGGGGAATCCCCAATGCTGGAGTAAATTTCTAATACGAGGAGTATTACTACTGGTATCCACCCAAGCGCAGCCATATGTCAACAATGAAGAGGCAAACAGTTCCAGAGAAATTTACTAATTAAAGAAAAATTCAACACGATCCGGTGTTCGAACCGGTGACCTTCGTTTTACCTCAGCTGTCGAACTACCAACCGGGACGGCTGCATATTCTAGGGCGAGAGCGAACTGAACAATAACTCGAAGTGGGAACGGTGCTGGACTAATGTTGGTGGGAATCACCTATGTACCGTCTAGCAATATCCAAGCTTCCGCTTCCTTCTCCCATTCAGCCACAAGTGAACTGACTCTCTGGAGCTTTTTGATCACACGGAGTGCTCGTACATTAAGAAGCAGTTGGACGCAGGAGTTTGGACACTGCATACTACGCCAACTACTTTGAGCCGACAATGGGCGGCATGAATGCGCAATAGAAAGTGTCTCGTGAGGAACGGCTGAGAAACTTCGAGTCAGGAAGTTAACTTCCGCTGTGTAGAAGCAGGATCGAGCATAAATTTATAAACGATAATTTTTTTACCTCAGCAGCAACCTAGAAGGCTTGAACTTCAGTCTCGCTAGCGGGAATTGCTAGGTTCCATCACCAGTGCTGCCGCGTACCCCCTGGTAATGCCGTCAGGCATTGTGCTCGACTTATCAGGGGTTAATTGCTTGGTAAACGGGTCCTTGACCTCACCTTCAGTCGACGACGAAAATCCTCTGTTATGGCGCTCTTCGTAAAAGATAACCTTTCGACATAAAAATTCATTATCACCACCACCGCTGTCATCTTTATTTTTTTTTTGAAGAATAATGTTAAAGAAAGAATCTCGAGCTGGGAATAATGGCGCGAGGGGTCGAACGTATGCAATAAAGTCAATTATTGTCGTGTAACAGCTAGGTGGAAACACTGCTAAATATAGATACTAGCAGGGCGCAATTTGTTGCTCCACTCGCTTTAACTACGTGGAGTCTAGGTGGCGAAGGTTATGAGAAAGGTTTCAACCTATCTTTCACTGAGGCTGTGGCTACTATGCGAATGAATTCACATGCTAGATCATGAAAGTCACGAGATGAAGCCAGCAACTGCTCCATGGCTGATAACGAACGAAGCGTGTAGGAACTCCGCAAGTCAACACGAGTATAATGAGGTAAGTATCGTGGTTACCAGTGTTCTTTCAAGCGAACAAGATGAATATATCTTGCCTATTGAGAGGAGCAGTGCCTTTCAATAAAGTGACCCTGGAGAATACAGAATCTGAAAGCTAAGAAAACGGTTTATGGCAAGTTGCGTGTGCGGCGGCTGCGTTTTTATGGAGGAAAAACGCTAAGGCGCCCGTGTGTTGTGCGATGTCAGTGCACGTTAAAGATCCCCAGGTGGTCGAAATTATTCCGGAGCCCTCCACTACGGCACCTATTCTTCCTTTCTTCTTTCACTCCCTCCTTTATCCCTTCCCTTACGGCGCGGTTCAGGTGTCCAAAGATATATGAGACAGATACTGCGCCATTTCCTTTCCCCCAAAACCAATTATTATTATTATTAAGTTGCGTGCAAGGTGATGAGTACCATTTGGTAATTGTTAGCAGAAGAGGAACGCATCAACTTGTGAAAATTAAAAAAAAATTCCTACTGTGTCACTTTTTTGATAGGCCATTAAGCAGTCTTCACATCCTTGGTGTTCTAGGAAGATTCCCTCAATAGCGTGGTCGGTTTTCAACGTATCGTTGACTATAATTCAAAACCTTGTAATAAAGATAGCTCAATTCTGTACAATACCGCATCAACAATATTCTGCTGATCGAATCATCGCGAACAGTGGAAATGGTACTACAACGGACGTTTACTATATTGGTATTGAACTACCTCCAAAGAAGAGCGGCACTCTGAAAATGGTACATGGAACCATCGGGGCACTTTCTTTCTCGTGTCCGCTTCTTGACGTTAGAGGATGCACCAAAAATTGCAATTCGCAAGCACTCATATGCAACGCGCCTATCTTGGAGCGACAGGGAACCGAAATTTGATGCGTCTCTTAACTAGAATTTTCCCGGGCGCCTCCTCGGCAGGGCGCACCGAGGAGGATGTTTTGCAGCGCAACTGCAAAAAGGCAGAGCGCCATTCGAGCCTCAGCCTACGTACATCCGGATGAGTGACGGGAGGACGCAATCGGAGAAGCGCACACTGTTCAACTGAAGGAGACAGCAGTTATTACTTGAAAAAAAGGAAGCAGTAAAAAAAGCTCCTTGAATTTCTCCAGTAAGTTGCAAGCGAAGCCACTCAGCATTCAGGGATGCTTGTCCAACGATAGGCCACAAATATAACGACCACCATTAATAAACTAATACCAGTTTAAAGACTATAGCTACCAAATTTTGCTCACATGATTTCTTCTCTCCAACACATTACAATTAATGAATCTCTCCAAAGATCTCTCGGTTTTATCAATTGATTCTTGGCTGTGGCTTGAAAAGAGGGCCTGTGTCACGTGAAGCATGAACAAAAAGAAGCTGCACTGCAATACAATCACTGAGCCGCAGTTTTATATCACTGCAATGCTGAAGCCAGCCTGCTTCAAGAGATGGAAATACAACATACGAAGTATCACTGCTTACTTTGAAAGCCATCTAAAAGCGCCTTACACGTCAGAACTATTGTTATTGTTCGGTTGTTGTAACCGAAAAGTAATCAAGAAGATATTCAATTATATAATTTTAAAAGTCGTAGGGGAATACTATGCGGCGATCAATCTATACTAATGTCGAACGCATAATCTGAAAGACGATAACACGGCCGCAAGCAAAACCTTTGTTGAACTCACATTTTTAAACAGCAAGCAGCGTAAATAAAAATGCTTAAGCTCGCAGCTTGTGGTCTGTGGTCCTCGTCTCAAGAGCTGCTTTCAGTTGAACCGCTGATGCTGTCTCCGAAATAGAGAATTTCTAGAGATGAACGGAAGCATCCTATTGCGCTTCCAATCCCGCTGTCACAAGTACAGTCGCCTTCGACTAGACAAGCTAGTAGAACAGTGTAGTAGTTCCGCTGAGCTATGGGGAGCGGAGAGCACTGAATACTGCGGTCTCGTAACAAAAAAGATGACCGGTACGATGCGGTTGTCATGTGACATTAAAACGTCATGCCGCTGCCAAGATCAGTTTACATAAGTGGCGACGGCGGAGTTCGAATGCGGTCTGGAGCCAAGCGTAAGCGACATAAATTTAGACTGTGGAAATAGAGTTAACATACTGAGGCGCGAAAATGAACTGAGTGAACCAGCACAAATAAGAATGAATTAATAAATTCTTTATCGCAAGTGTCCGAGGCCATGGCTCCCAGCCACTGTTGGGAAATTAGGAGGTGGGGTAGGGTTGTAGGTGCAGAAGCAACTTCTCTTGGGTCGTCCGTATAGCCTTCAGAGCAGCGAGTCATAAGTCCGTCGACCTCTTTTACACTACTCTAAGCAGGTAGCTTTCATTACCATATGCCACGATGGCCTGTTGCGCTGCTACATGGGTTCGATCGTACCAGTTCTGCTAGAATGGTCATGTATTCATATGTTATGTCTCGAATTCTTTCTCTCTCGAGAGAGAAAAGTGGCCAAGTTCAAACTAAATGTTGTAGATACCATTTACAGTGTGCATTTGTTGTGCAAAGGTGTGTCGTCTCTGGCGAGCGTCCGCTTGTGAAGTATGCGTACGGGGTGCACGCTGCGCTTGCTGTAACTTTATTTAAGATGATCTCTTTTGTCCGGCTGAGCTGGCCCTTAGTGCCAACTTGCAGCGACACTGGGGCTGCTCCCGATAATCGACGCCTGCTGCCTCTTCTATTTTTGATGCGAACGTTGTGCTTCAGTCCTCTGCCGGAGGAGCCTTCATTGAACACTTCTATCGGGTTCTGCAGGAAGTTGAAGTGTGGAGCGTTGTACGATTCATCAAGCCCAACCGCTTGCACGGCGGCCACGCGCGCGGCTTCATTTCCCCCGTCCGTTCCAGTGTGAACGGGTGTCCATATAATTTGGATGTTTTTTCCCATATTTGGCATACGTTTCAGTCTCTTCCTGATGCCGCTGTCCACCGCGTCCGGTGTTGTAGGTGCTGTCAGATCTGCTATCGCTGCGTATGAATCAGTTGGAATTCGTTAATAATTCTCAGTTCTCCGTTACGCAATATCACCTTTAGTGGTCGTAATGGTGTTGATGGCTGTCCACATGGAAAAAAATTCCGATTGTAGGATTGAACCCCCGGGAACAAAATAAGACAAAAATAATTGGTTACATATTCATGATTTATAACCATTTAAAACATCATTCTAATTACAGGCTTTAAAAATCATTTTGTTGCGTGGATTTGGCTGGAAAGTGCAACGCATGTTTTCAAAGTTGGGTGTGGTTTAGCTCTGGTTTACCCTTGCTGAATTGCGAAAGCTTCGTTTCCTCACCACTTCGCCAACGCAGCGTCTCATTCCGACGCTCTCGAGAACACAAAAAGGCCTCTTCCGCAGTTGAAGAGTCACTGTGGGATGTGGTACGACTTGTATCTGCATCTTCGTTACGACGCTTCTCGAGTCGGGCGGTGCGTTCTTGTGGGGTCTCTTGAGCGCGTTGTCTTTTCCTCGCTTCGTTCTGTCGTTGTTGCTTCTCTTTCGCGCTCTCCATAACGACTACAATACACTGAGGCGAAGCGCATGTATATATATGAATATATAACCCCCGTTAGGCGACACCTCCTCTACCTCTTCTACCCCAGCAGAGCACACCTGGTGGAGCGAGCGGCGACGGCAGCAGCGTCGATGGCGTCGCCATCTGTTGGAGCGCGAATGTGGCGTTGCTAGGCAACGGCCGCTCAAAGTCGTTTGTCGCCCACGGCACACGACATACGGCATACGGCTGAAGTACGCGACGAGCCCAAATGGCTCGCTGGCTGCCGTAGTAAAGCTTTAGTTTAAAAAAAAGTGACTCCAATCCACACTGTGAAGGTGGTTTGATAGCAAAGCTGTAAAACGGCAACAAATTACCCATTGCGACGTCACTTGAAAATTCGCACGCGTGACTCTAAATACAGTGAAACCAGAGACACGTGAAATGTACTTACATTACCCTTTATAACTTCACAATGACATTCATGACTGCTTTATTAACAGTACGATATACACATACAACAGTCTTCAGTTCTACCTGTAGAGATATTCTTTGCCAAGGTTAAATCAATGCATGAACCATGAATGGTGTTTGATTGAGTTGCATTGGTGAAACGGTGTTCTCATTGTTCACGCGCACATTATCATCTATCATGTGGTTTTTATGCTTGTTTTGTGTTTTTTTTTCTTGAAGAAAAAGACTACCAGGCCCTATGCTGTTCTCCTGTTTTCAAAGCACATGCATCATTTATATAGTTTTCAATTTTTATTTTTAATGTCTAATTTTATAACTTGTATTCTATTTTTAGTCTACATTTTTTATTTTAGTTTAGTTTCTATATTTTTCATTTCTCTTTTTTTCTGTATGTTTTGTATTAGTAACGATTTTTTTTTATTGTAATTAAAAAAAATTTAACATTACGACTGCTTTATGATCAGAATGATATACGATTTCTGTGCTGTTGGGTACTTTTGCACTCTGAGTAGCATTCAACTTTTAGCCTGGCGTTTTTTGCTGACTACGCCGACAACACGAAAGTTTCCTTGGATGGTAGAGGCATACAGCTGCGCTGTAAAAAAAAAAATTATTTTAGTTCGCGTTCTTTCACAGGAGAGGCAGTGGCTCTAATACCTACACATTGACCAAGGTCTCGCAATCTCGTGTCTTCGTTGCCGGAGGCTGCTTGCTTTTTGTGAGCGTCATATTAAGGAACTTGGTTGCTTTTTATCGTCCTGATATGTTCTCGTCGGCTGCATGTGGTCGCTTCTCTGTTGCCATACCGACCACAATTCCAGTCGTAGGTTTTCGCGCCGCTGCCTTCGAAAATACGGTCTGGTTCGAGACGAAGAGCGCATAGCACACGAAGGACTCATATACAGTTACCGGAGACGTCACCCGAGCAGTGGGAGGGGCAACTGACCAATGTCACCTTGTAGAGCCTACGAGCGCTCAACCAACTGGTGCGCACGTTGGCAAAGGCCACTGCGGTCCTGGACTGAGGTCTGCAACCACCAGCTCAGGCAAAAACTTTTCTTTGGTCAACAAATGCTTTGCCTCCTCCTCATCCTCCGTTGGAAAGTTTCGAAATGCGAGCTGCACCGCTCGCACTGCGAAGGTAGGGTATACAGTCACTTTGAAATGCCTTATTCCAGGGTGCCTATAAATACCAGAAAGGTGTCGTATAAATATAGTGTGGGAGGTTACAGATGTGGCTTTCCTATAACCAGTTGCAAGTTTGCACTAAAGTGCTTGTTCCATTGGGAATTCTGGTCATATCCTTGACACCGCCGCAGCACTGAATGATTCTGCTTAGGCTTCACTTTGCTCAGTTAAATAATGCATAATAATTCTATGCGCTTGAGGTGAAGGAATGCTGCCATCCTTCATATCGCTGGAATTGTTGGAGACTTCTCTCATAAAAGTTAAATATGTAGCGCTATTTCCTGCAGATACGAGTCAATGCTGCCTCGAACGTTTTTGCTACTTACATGCTACTGAGTACTAAAAAGTGTGACTGATCAGGATTTATCTGACATTGAGTTTTGTTGACGTTACGGTGACGTGATATTGCCCTCTTATTATAATGACCATGGAATAGAGTGCTCTATGTCACATGTCATGGTCTGCTCCCTTTCAAAATCACCCTTGCTCGGATGCTATGTTTGTTCTAGTATTAAGCCCAAAGCAGTCCTAAATGAAGTCAGATGTATTATTGAAGTCTTCCTCCAGATAAGACACGACACACCTTTGCACAATAGATGCACACTGCAGAGCAGATCTACAACATTTATAATGGACTTTGCCGCCTTTCTCGCGCGAGAGAGAGAGAATTCTGGACATAACATAAGCCGACATGACACCCTAGCAGAAGAGATACGATCGAGCCCATGTAGCAGCACAACAGGCCATCGCGACATATGGTAATAAAAGCAGCCTGCTTAGTGTAGTGTGAGAGGGGTCGATGGACATATGACGCGCAGCTCTGAAGGCTATGAAGAAGACCCAAGAAAAGTTGCCTCTGCACTTAAACCCCTACCCCACCTCCTAATTTCCCAAAAGCGGCTGGGGGCCATGCCTCGGACACTTGCAATAAAGGCTTTATTATTTCATTCTTATTTGTGCTTGTCCACTCAGCCCATTATTGCGCGACAGTATATTAACTCCATTTCCACAGTCTTAACATGTCGCTTTCGCTTGGCTCAAGACCGCAATCGAACCCCGCCTTCACTACTAATGTCAACTGATTTTGGCAGCGGCACAACTGTTAAATGTCACATGACGACAGCATCGCACCGGTCTTTTTTTTAACGAGGCAGCAGCATTCAGTGCTCTTCACTCCACATAGCTCAGCGGAACTACTACACTGTTCTACTTGCTTGCCTAGTCGAAGGCGACTGTCCTTGTGACAGCAGCATTTAAAGCCCCAATAGGATGCTTCCGTTTGTCTCCTGATATGCTCCATTTTGGAGAAAGCAGCAGGGGTTCAACAGAAAACAGCTCTTGAGGCGAGGACCACAGAACACACGTTGGGAACTTCAGCGTTTTTATTTACGCTGCTTGCTGTTGAAAAGAGTGTGGGCAAAAAAGGTTTGCTTTCGGGCGTGTTTTTCTCTTTCAGATGATGCGTTCTACATTAGTATAGATCGATCACCGCGTGGTATTCCCCTACGGCTTCAAAATAATATAATATTCAATATCTTCTTGATGCTGTTTCGACCGAACGATAGCAGTGACGTGTAAGGAGCTTTTAGAAAACGTGCAAAATAAGCGGTGATAGTTCGTTTGTTGGCATTCCATCTCTTGCAGCAGGCTGGATTCAGCGTTGTAGTGATTTAAGACTACGTATCAGCGATTTTATTACAGTGTAGCTTTTTTTCATGCTTCCCGTGATATAGCCAACACTCAATTGATAAAACCGAGAGATCTTGAAAGAGCTTAATTTATTCTAATGTGTTGGAGAGAAGAAATCATGTGACCAAAATTATGTGGCTGTATTCTTTAAATTGGTAGGAGTTTATTAATAATGGCCGTTAAATTTGCGGGCTATCGTTGAACAAGCATCTCTGAATGCTGAGTGGTTTCGCTTGCAACTTGCTGGAGAAATTCAAGGGGCTTTTTTACTGCTTCCCTTTTCTTCATGTAATCACTGCTGTCTCCTCTAGTTGACCAGTGTGCGCGTCTCCGATTGCGTCCTGCCGTCACTCATTCGGATGTACGTAGGCTAAGGCTCGAATGACGCTCTGTCGTTTTGCAGTTCCGCAGTGAATCATCCTCCTCGGTGCGCCCTGCCGAGGAGGCGCCCGGGAAAATTCTAGTTAAGAGACGCATCAAATTTCGGTTCCCTGTCGCTCCAAGATAGGCGCGTTGCAGATAAGTGCTTGCGAATGGAGATGTTCAGTGCATCCTCTAACGTCAAGAAGCGGACACGAGAAAGTAAGTGGCCCGATGGTTCCATGTACCATTTTCTGCGTGCCGCTGTTCTTTAGAGGCAGTTCAAACTGATATACTAAACGTCCGTTGTAGTACAATTTCCACTGTTAGCGATGATTCGATCGGCAGAATATTGTTGATGCGGTATTGTACAGAATTGAGCTATCTTTATTACAAGGTTTTTGAATTATAGTCAACGATACGTTGAAAACCGACCACGCTATTGAGGGAGTCTTCCTAGAACACCAAGGATATGAAGACTGCTTAATGGCCTATCAAAAAAGTGACACAGTAGGAGAATTTTTTTAATTTTCACAAGTTGATGCTTTTTTCTATTCTGCTAATAATTACCAAATGGTACTCATCACCTTGGACGCAACTTGCCATAAATCATTTTCTTAGCTTTCAGATTCTGTATTCTCCAAGTGCACTTTATCGAAAGGCACTGCTCCTCTCACTAGGCAAGATATATGCATCTTGTTCGCTTGAAAGAACACTCGTAACCACGATACTTACCCTCATTATACTCGTGATGACTTGCGGAGTTCCTACACGCTTCGTTCGTTATCAGCCACGGAGCAGTTGCTGGCTTCATCTCGTGACTCTCATGGCTAGCATGTGAATTCAGTCGCATAGCAGCCGCAGCCTCAGTGAAATATAGGTTGAAAACTTTCTCCTAACCTTCGCCACCTAGACTCCACGTAGTTAAAGCGAGTGGAGCAACAAATTTCGCCCTGCTATTGTCTATATTTAGCAGTGTTTCCACCCAGCTGTTACACGACAATAATTGACTTTAATGCAAACGTTGAACGGAGCCATGTACGTGAAGTATCATCCTCTGCAAGTGACAAACTATATAAAGCCAGCGCAGTGTTACTTCCTAGAACTCGAGGCAAAAGAGCAGAGACGACTTAGTCCCAATGGCGCCTGGCGCCTGATAACCTTCTTTCCATAAAGGCATGAAGGTGGTTTGGTTTAGGCTGCACTGCGTACAATGTATGCTTAGCCAGAAAAAACGAAAATAAGTAGGATTACCGGCGTTACACTAGGGACATCTAACAAGCTATAACTGCAATGTAATTTATATGCATTCCTCGATGAATACCTGATATAGTTGTCCTCCTTTTCTATTTCGTCAATATTTTTTCTCACGCGAAAATTTTGGATTACTGCAAAAAGTTGTAGATGCGAATGCTGTATGAGGACACGAAAGGCCTAGTACCAGTGTCGCCCTCAGTGAGGACATAAACTTCATTACGACGGAAGGTATGAAGGTGGCAAGGAAAGGTGGGAGATGGAAAGAGGCGCCTTAGTGGAGTGCTCCGGCCAGATTAAATTCGATAAATTATATCAAAGTGAGGCATTAAAGCGAGGGCACGAACGCCAAGTAACATTTGTCCCACGACGCCACCCCTCTCTCCATCCTTCCCAGTTCAAGATTCTTGTTTTACATTATTTTTTGAAAGAAAATAAAAATAAAGATGACGGAGGTGGTGGTGATAATGAGATTTTAGCCGAAAGGTTAGCTTTGGCGAACAGCGCCATGACACAGGATTTTCATCGTCGACTGAAGGCGAGGTCAACGACCCGTTTACCAAGCATTTAACCCCTGATAAGCCGAGCACAATGCCTGGGGAAGGCTTGTACAGACTGCATCTCCGGCGCTTACACGGCCGCACTGTTGAAGGAACCTATCAACTCCTTAATGTCAGACTGAAGTTCAAACCCTCTAGGTCGCCACTGAGGGAAAAAAATATCGTTTATAAATTTATGCTCGATCCTACTTCTACACTGCAGAAGTGAACTTCCTGACTCGAAGTTCCTCAGTCGTTCCTGACGAGACACTTTCTATCGCGTATTCATGATGCCCATTGTCGCTACAGTTTAACTGGCGTATGGAGAGTCCAAACTCCCGCGTCCACCTGCTTCGTAATGTACGAATACTCCGTGTGATCAAAAAGCTCCCGAGAGTCAGTTCACTTGTGGCTGAATGGGAGAAGGAATTGGAAGCTTGGATATTGCTATACGGTACATAGGACATTCCCACAAACATTGGCCCAGCACCGTTCCCACTTCGCGTTATTGATCACTTCACTTTCGCCCTACAAAGTGCTAGCCGTCCCAGTAGTGCGACGGCTACGGTGAAACGGTGGTCCCAGGTTCGAACACCGGACGCGTCGAATTTTTCTTTAACTACAAAATTTCTGTGCAACTGTTTGCCTCTCCTTAGTTGACATATGGCTGCGCTTGGGTGGATTCCAGTCAGTAATAGTCCCCGTATTAGACATTTACTCCACCGTTGTGGATTCCCCTAACCTACGAGAAGCGCAGATAAATGGCGCAGATAATGTTTTCTGAAGCGATTATGATATATTCGATTGTGTATACAGCCTAAATTTTTTAATCGTTTTTCGTCTTTTGCAGATAACATCATCCAGCAAGGAGAGATGAAGCTGCTCGCCGTTGCCTTTGTCTTTGTCCTGGTTGCCGGTGAGTGCACATTATTAGAGAAGGGCCGTAAAAAACAAAAAAAGGGCTTAGAAAGTGAAATATCTGCTCACTGGCAGAAATTCGTACAAGCCACTTCAGCCCCATGCCTCGACTGTCACCCCAGGCGTATGGACACAATGGGCCTCGGCACGGAGGATACAGGTATCATAGTTTCTTTTGGAGCCTGAAGCCATGATCTCTTCTCCGATACTAATGGAATTGTTTACAAATTTGTGATGATATTTTCTTGGACAGCACAGCTGATTACGACATGCTTTGCCTAGCAAGGCTTCACAATATTGGAGTTATTTTTTCATATGCCTGCTAATCTCTATGACACTCAGGCGGTGAAATGGACACCTGTATATTTCTAATTTTCTGCGCTGGAAGGTGTCAGGAGATAGGATACGTGCAATACGGCACTCTCGGAAGTAGAATTGGTGAAACCTTTCCGACGATGAGAGAAGTACGAGAGAAGTTACTTGGTTGATCTAGTGTTGCAGCACTACATCGGCTCTCCGCCTTTCTCTTCTAGCACACAATCTAGCGCATCTGAGGTACCCGAAATTTCTAAGCACTTTAAAGCCTCTGCATATATGGGCCTGGCTGAAAGAAAATACAACCCTTGAATCTAGAGCGGTGACTCCTATGAAAATAGTGATGGTGGAAGCATTCGAGACATTCTTGTCTTGCTTCTGACGATACAGATGACCTACCTGGCCGCACCTGTGTGAGTATATTTACACTTTTATCCCGCTCGGCACAGTAAGGGAATTTTGGAGCTTTGAAAAAAAAAACGCTGGAAGCATTCGAGACATTCTTGTCTTGCTTCTGACGATACAAATGACCTACCTGGCCGCACCTGTGTGAATAAATTTACACTTTTATCCCGCTCGGCACAGTAAGGGAATTTTTGCAGCTTTGAAAAAAAACGCCTTCGGGTGCATAGGAGAAACTATGAGAGATAGCGATAGTCTTCCACCGAGATACGCATCTCTAAAGTATACTTGCGTTAAAATGTGTGACGTGGAATGCTGGACGTTCAACATTTATCTGTCAATTTTATACAGGAACTGGCCTGCTTGAATGCTTTTTGAAACTCTCGCCTTCGCCTTTTCACTACATTTTCGGACAAATGTGTTCAGACGGAGTTCCTTGTGAGAACTTCACGGAAACAACATAAATCTCGTAGAAGGGCTCAATATTTCTCCGAACACCTGGGGCCACCTGAGCTCAACTTAGTTTTTCTGTCCTCTACATACGGTATTTAGGAGGAACACTGAGTTCTGCTCTTTCATCTCATTCTTGCAGGAGTCCTGTCGAAAGATTTTGTCGAAGAAGGCAAAGCTGAAGTCTCCCGCGTGAGAGTCCGTGAGTTCTTTTTGAGGCTATAAACCGGCACGCGGACAAAACTCTCGCTTGCTGCGACGCGAAATATTTGCAACAGTGAATGCAGAAAATGGGTTTATATTCCTCTAGTTCACTGCTGACGTGAATTCTTTTAAACTGTAACAATAAGAGAAAAAAAACTAAGTGCTGGGGAAACTGAAACCGAGTAATTCGATAAATCGAAGTTCAGTCATTAACTTTTGATGTGCAGATGAACCGGTATTGATGTTGCCATGTATAATTGTCTTTTTTTTTCCTTTGGGTTGTTGGAATGCAGTCCCTCAATGCCTCAATACTGTGTTCAAAATTCCTCATTCTTTTTGCAGGACGTACGCTATTCTGCGACCCTTTTTACCGGGAGGCATGTGATCGTTACTGCCATAGCCTTCGCCTACAGACTGGGTACTGTGGCGGGGTGTTCACGCACATCTGCACGTGCTGGCGTTTATTGCTATCTGGGTAGACATGACACCTTCGCCCCATTGAATGAGAACTGTCTGATGCAGAGCCTGTCAACCGGAAGATGTCGAGTACAATGTCTTTATACTTTGGGACTTTGCCGGCGATGGGAACCCTCGTCGCTATGAATTGCGGATACAAAGAAGTTTTTAATAAATATGGATAATAAGCTGTAAAGATCCTTTTCTTGTTTTCATGCGCTAACTGAGCGCATAACCGCGCCATTACTTAGCAACAAGAAAAACAATAATTTATTTTAATTTTTAGCATCTACCGCCTTCTGATCCAACTTTTCAGAACCAGGAACGATAATAGCAACAAAACCAGACGTCATTTGCTTGGTCTAATTGTTGCACGTACTTATTCTGAACGGTACCGAACGCAGCGTCTGCACAGGCATGCAGAATCGCGCGTACACTTTCTCTTAGTTTCACCCCAGCTCATCCTGAACTGGGTTATAAATACGTTTCTCCTTCACCCGTGAAAGCCTTGAAAGTATCCCGGCGTGCTCAAGCGCAATGCAGAAGTCAGACAACGGCGACGGTACCAGGAAGAGTGTGTCCGCGAAGCCGAAACTGGCGGACGCAAGAGAGGCACACAACGATGGTGCCACTCCGTGGTCATGGCGTCAGGTTAACGCCAAGCGGCTCGTCTTTGCAAATCGCGGGCCAGCAGCTCTCAAAGATGCCGAGAAACCTGCACTAGTAGCTGTGCTCTTAACCGCCTCGTTCATTAGTAGCATCGTGAAGAGGCGCGGATAAGGGAGCACCTGTAGGATTGCAAGTTTAGAACATCGTTACTGGTCGCTCGCTCTTTTTAAGTCATGATGATACCCTTCTCGATTTCTACCAGTGCGAAGCTGCGTTGGCAGTGCTTTATCAAGAGCTACAGTGCATGAGCCGGAAGACCGTACAATCCAGTGCCATTTATTTGCACATGAGTGGTCAGAGAGCGTTTTAAACTAGCTTTATATCTCTGATGCAGTATTCCATACGAATGACCATCTCGTTAGAAAAGTTTGGTTCAAGTAGAATCCCAGTTCTTACACTGAAATTTGTCACATACTGGACGATGCATCAGAAGAATGCGTGGGCTTAGGAAGTTGACAATAGTCGCCGAATTGTTTTTCATGCCGACGTGGAATGTTAGGCAAATTACCTTGAAACTATTGTTTTCTATAGGCGGAGGAAAGCGGAATGCAGTTATCAAATTGACTTTGTACCCTCCATGCTCTATCTGCCTCGTTGCATGAGCCGACGCCCCCGCAAAGACAAGTGGGCTCACCTGTGGCTTAGAGGAAAGCTCCGAAGGTCACAGACCAAGATACAAGGAAGAACTGCTTTCATTAAGGGGAAATAATGTATTTTATAGCGGCTCTCAGTTTTCGTCGCGCATTTATTATAGTGGGCAAGCGTGCAGGCTGCTGACTTCTGTTAAGCTTCTACACTGCTAATATTACCAGCTTTCTCCCTTTCAACTGGTGGGAAGAAAATTCACGTACACAAAGACATCAGAAGTGTAGTGAAAATGAAACGTGTAAGCGCAGAAGTGGTTAGTACACAAAGATTGCTGAAGGAGAGCTTTTAGAAAATGCTGCTTGAAGAAGAAGGCTTCGAGAGAACTTTCAATTATTAAGGTTCAGAAATGTGTCATTAGAAACTAATTCGTACTTCACTGTTTTTACGGCGTTAAGGAAGAATTTCTTGCTAGTTTTTTTTAGCTTTATAGCCTACGTGCAGTGTTTTCTAGAGCGATGATCATATGGCTCCTGCTTTCATATACAGCACGCTTCTATTTTCGTTTTGATAATCTTTCACAGCACATGTGGTGTCTATAATTTGTAATTAGTTTTACATTCATTTGATCCCCACTGCGATTGTCTTTTTAAATTATCCAGTGCTGGTAAGGCGATTTTTAAATTGTTACGACGAATAGCGCTGTGCTACTTCCATCTCTTTGCCGAGTTTTGAAGTAGAGAAATGTGGCCTTTGAAACTTCAGCTGATAATTTCAATGACTTGTAGCAATAAAGATCCAGCGGAGAGCAAAATGCAGACTTGAGCCTTCGTTCCTTGTGTTTGAGTGCCGCTGTTAATGAGCGGCTAATATTAAACTCGTCACTAAACGCATTGCCTGAACTAATTTAATTTTAAAAAGTTCGTCCATACCTAGGAACCAGCTTGTTCAGGGCTCCCCCGCTTTCGCTTATTGCTCACCGATAAGCACACGCTATCTTCATCTTTTAGTACAGTTTAACTGCTTTGTTTTCATCTCCAGTGTACATGCACGACATTCCGTTTGAAATAATGTCTTCGCAAACTCTCAGTGATGAAACAGGAACTCTCAGTTGAAGATATTGTGCGAAAAAACTTTCTTTACTTTCTCCCCGCGCATCAATAAAGTGCCTGAATTATTCGCACTCAATGTCAGGAACACTTGAAAATGCATTAAAAGCTTGCGTTGGGTGCATGAGAGACTCAGCCGCTCGTGTGCCATAAAAACACAAAGCAATTCGAAAAGTTACGCAGAGTGCGCTTACTGAAGATCACCGCCTTTAACGGCCACATAGCGTAGATCCCAGCGAGATATAATCTGTTCTTGGAGGCTGCCATATACATAAGGATAGAGCTTGGTGAATTCTGCTTTGAACATTTTTCTGGTTTTGTGCACTGCAGTCGGTCAAGATATGAGGTGGACAGAGACTTGGTCATTGATTTTGTGAATAAGAGAGGTATTTCTGTATTACAAATGATTGCGCCTTAGTAACATTGCTGACGTTACTCGACATAATTTTACTGACTACTGTAAGCCTTGAAATAAAAATGCGCTAAAAAAATAGCGTATCTTTAGAAACAAACGCTTCTTTCCTCGGGTGCCTACTCACAGCCTGTTATGCGAGACGGGAAGACTTCGAGATTAAAAAAAAAAAAAAAACGTATGACAACTTCAAAGCCGTGATCATTACGCAGGGTTCCATTAGAAGTATGTTTGGTTTGGTTTATAGGGGTTTAACGTCCCAAAGCGACTAAGGCTATGAGAGACGCCGTAGTGAAGGGCTGCGGAAATTTCAACCACCTGGGGTTAAACGTGCACTGACATCGCACTGTACACGGGCCTCGAATTTCGCCTCCATCGAAATTCGGCCGCTGCGGGCGGGATCGAACCCGCATCTTTCCGGCCAACAGCCGAGCGCCATAACTACTCATCCTTCGCGGCGTCTCCAGCAGAGGTAGGTTACAGCCATTTAACTGTGGCCTTTCGGCATATCCTATTTCGACATATATCATAAAGCAAAACAGCAACGGTCGGTAGCGAAATCAATAACCATGCCGTCGCTGTCACTTAGCAATATAAGATAAAGTCTGTTTTCTAATCTTTTTTTTTTATTTTGTGCCCTGTACATCTTTCCAAGGAGTGCTCACTGGCCATCGCGATATTGTTTTGTGGACTGCTGTTTGCGCTTCGCGCAAGCACGGCATGCGTGGTAATCCGAGCTTATTGCACCTGTTTTCAACAGTTAAAAGAACAGGTGTCTTGTCATGGTTCCTGCGTCTGATGAAAATATCCACGCATGAGCCAACATAGACACAACGTTCAGCCTACAAGCGTTGTTACAAGCGCAGAATTTTCGGGAACGTGTGCACTCTTCACAGTTTCGAAGGAAGACGACTGGAATATAGAAGCACAAACGAATGGTACCGTTCATATAATAGTCAGACTACACGAAGACTACGATAAGGGAAAGTCAAAACTTAACCCAGTCGTATCGTAATTTTAATATAATTCGTTGTTTTCCAAATAAAGTACTTTTTTATCTAATGAAATAAAGGCGCAGGTAAAAGATCTCGTTAAAGCAGTTCGACTGAAGTTGCAAGATTTTTGTTCAGGTCTTGGCCACCGAAAGAATGTTCGGGGCACTTCGGTCGTACTGCAGAAATGGCGGCCTTATTTTTAGCAGTGTGCATTATATCTTTTGAATTCGCTCTCGCTGAGGTAATCAATAGCCATAGCGTTTATTAATATTGGTTTCGGCTCCCTAAAGCGTTGAGAGCTGCAGCGACCCGTTTCAGTCTAAAACATAAAGGAAAAAATTTGCGTTGTGGAAAAGAAATATAATTTTTTTGTATCGTTCAAAGGAATTCCAAGTGTTTGTTAAAAGCTCGTTAGAAGGAACTGCGGGCAGAAGAGAGCATTTCAAACTGTCCAGCTGTGAGCAACGACTGGTGGGGAGTTTGGAGAACAAGCGAGTTCCTGAATCCTTCTCCGAATTGAAGCCAGTTTAAACTACTACAACTGCTGCGAATGAAGACTGCATTTAATGCCTGTCGGGATTTTCGAGCATATTTGCCGCACTGTAAGGGGAGCGCAGAGCGTTCCACACTCAAGAACTAAAATTATTTATTCAGTATAAGCTGCTGATGGAGCACTCACGATATCAGGATCATATCAAATAATTTCACTAGTCCACACAGTTCCCCAGCCGAGCTGATTCCACGAGAGCACAATATCTTAGATGGGCAAATGGTATTACAGGGTAAGCCGCCGCGGTGGCTCAGTGGTTATGGCGCTTGGCTGCTGACCCGAAAGACGTGGATTCGATCCAATGCCGCGGCGATCGAATTTCTTTGCAGGCGAAATTCTATACAGGCCCGTGTACTGTGCGATGGCAGTGCACGTTAAAGAACACCAGTTGGTCTAAATTTCGGGCCCCTTTCACTACGGCGTCCCTCATAGCCTGAAACACTCTGCGATGTTAAACGAGGTGTCGTTGAGCTTTCGACAAGTGTGGCATTGCTGTTGTATTTTTCATGTGACTAATCATCCAGATTTTCAAAGTATATATATTTCTTGCAGTCACAATAAAATCGCGTTGAAGTTTGCGCCTGGGTGCGTTCCCCTTTCGTTTCCTGTCTGTTGTGTGAGCAATAATTTTCCAAGGCATGAGGAACCAACTCGGCCAAAACGTAACTCTTCTGCTCATACCCTGCGTGGAAGGCTGTGGCACTGCCACAACAGCAACTCTATATACGACTGCTCACCCCCGAGTTTGAACTAATAGCAGCTTAGTTGCGTGCACTGAGCGCCGAGATGAGCTACTGGCACGATTCCATTAACGTGCTTTTCTCTATATCGAGTTTTTAGGTGCGTAGGTGCACATGTGACGCGGCAATATATGCTGCGCAATTCACCACGAATTCGCCTCGTGTGAAGCAACCGAGTGAACACCGCATCGTTAACTGTTGGGGGAGGTGATGGCGCAGCTCACAAGGCAGATTACTGAAGCATCCGAGATTGAAAATCTTGGAGGAATTTTTGTTAGCGCACCATCTGTCTCTATTCCGGTCGAAGAAGGTTCTTTTCTGATTTGGGCCAATTTTGGTCTTTCTTCTTTTGATGTGTGTGCAATTGTTAGTGTTTGTGTGCAGTTTGTTGTCAATTCTTCTTGTTTTGAATCTTGTTTATTTTTTATGGTGCTTTTGCTTTGTGGTGGAACATTGCTTCTATTTACAAATTATGTTATTCCGATCACACTGTCAGGCGTAAATTACGTGCGCTGTGTCAATTTTTTGTCCTTTTCCTGCGGGGTAGACCGACTGGTTCGGCTGATTGCGGTGAATTCTGGGAAGAGAGCACTAAAAGCCGCCAATGGCATCCTAACGTGATGAAATGCTTCCTTCTTCTTTTAACCCATTCTGGGTACGAACCGACGTCCCTTTGCGTCAGTTACACGTGATGTCGCCTGATGAACCAGGAAACGAAAAAGCCTAACAACGCCACGCTGGATGCGCTGTGGCAGCATAGGTATAAAAGCACATAAGTCCGAAACATGGTGCTTTTAGTGCGGAGCCAGCGTGCTCTTCGAAATGTGTGGGCAACTATACAATGGCGTCGTACTTAAAAAAAAAAACATGGCGAGTGCAGACTACCGACGCTAATACTGATTGTTAGCGCTCGCTGCGTCTGTGCTGCTTGTATCCGTCACGTGTGTGACGCTGAATTTCAAGGCGTGAACTAGCAACAGGCCCAACTAGTCTACTTAATGCCTGAGAGGTACAGTTATAGTTGTAGGAATAGCTCATTGTTTTAGTGCTGTTCTTGAGCACACGCGTTTTGGACGCAATCGGTTTTGACAGAGTCATATGGATCGAGTTTAGCTGACATAGAGAAAGACCACAGTGCAAATTATTAATAACACTCACAATTTATTAGTTTGAAACCACAGCACACACGACTCGGGATATTGACAGAAGAAGAGATCATTGAACTAGGACACGAGAGAAGTTCAAAATTCACACGCTCAGGGAGCGATCTGGCTGTCCACTGTGCATTAATGGCATCATAGTGCGGTATATAGCGCTGCACTTTTCTAGAGAAATTAAGGCTGCCTTTCAGAACACACGGAGGAAAGCAAATTTACCCACTTCAGTGAAAGGCTACGCACACGAAATGTAAGATATATTAAAGCACTCACAGAATGCGAAAACAGCAAGGGTCGAAGAAAATGAACAAATACAGGTATTGACCTCGCAGTTATCGGAGGAACTCACTCTCGCATTTGCTCCTGGTGGTCACCCTGAAAGACTTAAATAAAACATCTGGCGCCATGAAACACTGCTTTGTGCCTAATACACGAACAGGTATATAGCATCTGAGCAAGTAAGATTTTTCAAGGCAGCAGTCTATGTCATACTGCACCCTCTTCCATGTTCTATGATAGCAACAGGGCAGTACCACGTCATTCCAACATCAACAAAAGTTAATATGAACTAAATCCTTATCAACCGCAGTTTTTAATATTCAGTAGCATGCAAGTAGCGCGAACGTTCAAGGCAGCATTCTTTTCGAATTTGCAAGGGATGGGGCTAGACAGATTTCTCTATTACAAAAGCACTATCCAACATTTGCAGCGATATGAAGTATCATAGTGTATCTGCACCATAAACACAAATAAATCTCATACATTGTTTCTCTGAATGGAATTAACACAACGCACTATGATTCAGACCTACTGCATGAGCAAGGCAAAGAACAGCGTTCTCAACTTTACAGGCTCTTTCGGGCAAAATTCCAAGTGATCACTGGAAAGCGACATCATACACCTCTCACACAGGCGTTACAAGATACGTTTCAAGTTTTTATAGACACCCAATGGTAACAGCTTAGCAAAGTGACTGTATGCCCTACCGTTGCAGCGTGAGGCCAGCAGAGCAGCTCGCACTTGCACACTTTCGGACGGAGGAGGAGGAGGAAGAAAAACGTTTATTGACCAAAGAAAAATTCCAAGATTTCACTCCTATCTATCTGGTTGAGTTTCTAGCAGTGGTTCTCGCTCTGCGCAAGGTACCAATTTCTTTATCAGCAGTAATAATAATTACGGACTCGTTATCTTTATGCACTTCCCTCTCGGCGTCCACTGAATCGCAGCTCTTTCGGATTCTAAAATTCCTGATCCCTCCACGCATCACATCAATTCGATTTCTTTGGGTTCCTGGGCACAGGGGTCTTCTATTAAATGAATCAGCTGATGCTTTAGCGAAGGCAGCCCTGAGTGGACCGATTGTTGACCCGCTTCCAACAACTGCTTACATCACGGCGGCACGCTTTCGACGGTACACTGTAATGAACGAATTGGGCGCATCAGCGCTTACTTCCTTGGACGACTTCCAGCACCTACTGTTCCCATGGAGAAGCTCAGTCTGGCGATCGCGCAATCTTGAAGTTTCCTTCACGAGGCTTCGTTGCCGAGTGCCGCAACTAAATTTTTACCTATACAGGCCTGGTCTGGCGATCTCCCCATTGTGTCCGTATTGTGCGGAGCCGGAAACAATAGAGCACTTTCTTCTTTTTTGCCGTCGCTACTCATCGATTAGGAGGCGACTATTAGAAGTTCCAATACAGAATCTCAGTTTGCGCCTGTCTTCTGCGGTTGTTCTGTCTCTTGGCGCTTCTATGCTTGGCCATACCAATGGGAATGTTTGCTCTGCCGTTCAAAATTATCTACTAGAATCAAAACGTCTACCTTCATGAGCTTTCGTCCTGCCCATCCCATTATCAGCTTCTGTATTTCGGTTTTTACAACCTCTTATAGTAATCCCTACCCCTTCTTTGCCTAAATTTTAGTTTGTATGACGCCCCTAACCTCCTGCAACCACCTCGGCTACAAAAACTGTGCGATCCAAATTTTGGTAGGTCATCCCATGCTTGCCACATGCAACTGGTCATTTAAATAGTCACCGCCTGGTTATGGCCAATCCCCCTTGTGGGCATTTACCATTTTGTGAGGTGAACAACAACAACAAAGAAAAAGTATTGCCTGGGCTTCTGGTTTCAGTCCCCTGTCTAGGACTCCAGCGTGCTTGGCTGACGAGCGCACCGGTCGGAAGAGCGCTCGTTGGCTCTCCAAGGTGGCGCATGCCTCCCAATTTATAGGGTGACCTGTCCGCTGTCGGTAAATGGGTCTTTCACATGCAATGCACAGTTGGTCTCGAACCACATAGTCTTTTCGAAGGGAGCAGCGCCAATACCGGCGCCTGGAATTGTGGTCAGTATGGCAAAAAACAAGCGCACACACGCAGTCGACGGGAAAGTGGCATGATGATAAAAAGCAACCACGTTCTTAAATTGACGCTGATAAAAAGCAACCAACCGCTGGCAACGAAATCACGAGATTGCGAGACCCACGCAGCAGCCTAGGCCGGCAGCTAGCGTCAGAACCAATGGACCTTGGTCAAGGTGTATGTCACAAGATCCGCTGCTCACTCCTTTCGGTGAGCGCTAACGTAAATATTTTTTATAAAATATTTTAAAACCAGTAATTAGAACGGTGTTGTTCAATTGTTATAAATCACATGTGTGGAGTTCTCGTACCTTTCCGCAAACTCGTTGGTGTTGTGTTCTCAAGGAAGGCCGCTCGGAAGTCGCCAACAAAGGGACCCGTCCTGTTCCGGCCTCCCCTGTTTGCGGCGGACGTCCTATTTTACTCCGCGCCGTCACGGGCATATCCCGGAGGGAACAACCCTAACCAGATACAGCTGTTGACATGTGTGCGTTGCCAAGGGGTTGCTGCGCTTTGGGAATGAAGGACATAAGGGCTGTGTAGGAGCCGAGTGACCATGAAACCCATTATTCCCGTAACGAATGTCTTCTTCTCTTTCGATGTGTTCTGTAAACAACTTGAGTGATCGTCTCGTCGGCATATGTTTGTTGCGTGTGCGAAAGAGAAAACAAATGACAATGTTAGGAAAGAAGTAGCGGCTGTGCCGTGGGTACCGTAGGAAAAGGTGGTCGCGTTTGTGCTGTTTGTGTATTTGATTGCAACCTCTTCTTTTCCGAATGTTTAATCAGTACTCTTTCCCCAATCTTTGATTAGTTGCCGGAAACCTTATTTCCCTTTCGCTAACCACTGATTATTGAGATGAGGCGCTTGTAAACTTATTGGTTGCTGTGCCCGCTAAGGGCGGAGACAGAGGGTTTAAAAACAAGCGCTCTGGGTTGAACGAAGGCTGAATTCGTCTGATCAACGGTTTAGTCATTTAAATAGTTTTCACCTTGCTTTGTTTCTTCATGTTTTATTTATGTTGTAAATAAATACTTAACCCTCTCTTTTCTTAGAGTAACGTGAATGTTTGCGAGTTAGAACCACCGGATCATCAAGAAACCCTGATTTCATCATCAACAAGGCGTTTCCTCTCATCGCCTCCTGAAGGGGATTGTAACTAGCGCAGTCTGAAGAGGGGAAGCTCAACTGGCGCAGTGAAGAGGATTGCAACTTCTTTCTACTCGAGGAATTGGACGGGAGGTGAGAAGAACAAGTCGGTGGACAGGCTGTTTGTCCTAAGGAATAAAACGTGAAGCTGCGTCGAAAGTCTGACGTCGAGAGCTTCAGGATCACGGGTCGAGTTCAAGAGGATATCTGAGGTTCAAGTCAGAGAGGATCTGAAGGAGCCGGGCAACGACAAGCCATCGAGGGTTCGAGTCAGCGAGCTGCTGAAAAGAACCAGGCGTGCACTTCGAAAGGGTTCGAGTCAGCGAGCTGCTGAAAAGTAACCAGGCGACCAAGTGAAGTGAGGTCCTAAGCGGTGAGCTGCTAAGGGACCAGGATCAATTCGTGGGCGTCTACATTCCCGGGAGCCGCTTTCGTCACGCTGAGATAGACAGCGCTGCGGTCGTCGGAGCATCGAAACAGGTACGACACCTTTCTGCTTTCTCCGAAATTGCCATGTCTGTGTAGTTAGTCGTACGCTATAGGGTAGCGCTAAAATGACTGATGCAGGAATGGACGCCGCAGGGGGGAATGGGTAGAGCCTATTGAGCAAATCGTGTCATCAGAGCCGTTGCTGACGACAGAGCAGGCACTAGGAAATATGACGCAAGCTTTGCTAATAGAAAAAGAGCATAAGGGTCACATGTTCTGAATTGAAAAAATGAAGCTCCAAATTAAGCTGAAAAAAATAAAATTGGCGCAAAGGCAACTTCCACCGCAAGTGGATGCGCAGCATGGACAGCGGTCAGGTCGAAAGTTGGCCGATTACGCAAAAGAACTGAGAGCAGTGCTGGCTCCTATGCCAGAAAAGGACCCATTAGTGACCGCATGGTTCAAAAGCATAGACACATTGATAAGTTTGGGTTATGGGGGTTTAACGTTCAAAAGCGACTCAGGCTATGAGACACGCCGTAGTGAAGGGCTCCGGAAATTTCGACCACCTGGGGTTCTTCAACGTGCACTAAAATCGCACAGCACACGGGCCTCTAGAATTTCACCTCCATCGAAATTTGACCTCCGCGGCCGGTATCGAATCCGCGTTTTTCGGACCGGCAGCCGAGCGCCCTGACGACTCAGCCACCGCGGCGGCTAGATGCATTGATAGAGACCCTTAAGACTCCTAAAGACAGTTGCGGGACTATCATATTCCCATTTCTGAGTGAGAAAATGAGGGAATTTGTGGCTAGCGAATCCGACGGACGGGTAATGCAATACGAGGAGCTTAATGAAATAGTTCTAAAAGACCTCAGAATGACTCCGAATGAGTACAAGCGGTTGTTCTTGGCGGTACGTAAAGAGCAAGGTGACTCGTGGCATCAGGTAGCGACAAAGCTCGAGACAATGTTCATGTACTATGTGAATAGCCGAGAGGTAGAAAATCGGGAGGATCTGAAAGATTTAATGATAGCAGATCCTTTCAAACAAGTGCTGCTAGACGAAGTGAGGACATATATCATGCAGAATGAGAACCGGAAGGGGCTTACCGCCGATGAGATTGCCCGATTAGCGGAGACGTTCGAGGAAAGTCGACGGGACTGAATAACCCGGCCGCTCAATATCTGCTCGAGATGAGGGAATGGATAAATGACGCCGCGAAAATTGTTGACGAAAGGGCAGAGGCCATACAGAGGTCGTATGCAGCCAAATACAACCTTAGAGCAAGACCAAAAGAGTTCAGAGAAGGTGATAAAGTCCTAATACTAGAAAGTGGCCAGTTGGGTAAACTACGGCCTAACTGGCACGGACCAGCTGTTATAAAGGAGAGAAAGAGAGATAACAGCTATATTCTTGACACTTGATAAGGGAGGCCGATGGGTGCATGCGAATAGGCGGCGACCCTATGTAGCGCGAACCTAGAATGTGGGAGTTGTTTTTGAATCGGGCAGCGAGTTTGGTGAGGTGTAGGAGATTCCACATCGCGGAACGCAAAACTAATCCCTGAAGTTTGAGATTTCGAAAAGAGCGTTGACGCAGCAACAAAGACTTGAGTTTTTCGAAGTCATAAGTGAGGCATATGAAGTTTTTTCCGAGCGACCAGGTTGATGCAAAGTTGGTGCCACAAAATAACACTGTTTCGCAACACCAATCAAGAAAAGTCACACCTGTATAAGGTATCTTTCGCATTCACAACAGAGATAAAGCATCAGGTAACACAACTACTAGAGTGGGACTTCGTCTATCCAGTTTACAGCTCGTGCGCACATCCAGTTGCATGCGTATCCAAAAAGGATGGGTCAGTAAGGATGTGTATTGATTTTCGAAAATTGAATGCAGTTGCTGAATCGGAAAGCTTCCCAATGGCTAATATGACCGAGATGCTCTATGACGTGGCAAGTGCCAGCTACCTATCGGTATTGGATATGACTCGTGGACACTGGCAGATCGCCTTAGAGGAACAGTCGCAGCGTCTCACCGCGTTTGCAACACCTCAAGGCCTCTATGCGTGGAAGGTAATGCCGTACGGGTTGCAGAACTCGGCAGCAACTTTTCAGAGGATTTTAATGAAATCCTAAAAGAACATTACTCTTATGCAATGGCCTACATTGACGAGATCGCTATCTTTTCGGCAACCTGGGAGGAGCATATCAAACAATTACGGGCAGTACTTGAGACTTATGCAATGGCCTACATTGACGAGATCGCTATCTTTTCGGCAACCTGGGAGGAGCACATCAAACAATTACGGGCAGTACTTGAGACTGAGAGAAGTGGGCTTCACGGCATACGCTGGCAAATGCAATTTCGCGCAGAGAACGATAAAATACCTAGGCCATTTTGTAAGTCCAGGCAAGCATGCTCCCGACCCAGAGAGACTAAGCGCGATCACAAAACTGAAAGCACCCAAAACAAAGGACCTGCGTAGCGTATTGGGCCTCTTAAATTATTGCCGAGAATATGTACCGCAGTACTCAAATGTAGTTCGCCCATTGACGGACCTCACTAACAGGCAGATCTCGAATGTCATTCCCTGGAATGAGAAGGCGGAGGAAGCATTTTGTGAGGTTAAAAGGGTACTGGCGTTGTTGCCGGAGCTGGTCGCACCTCATCACAATCAGGAGTTCCCTCTCACAACGGATGCCTCGGAGGTGGCGATAGGAGCATGTCTTTCACCGTCTGTTGAAGGGGAACAGAAGCCGATTGCGTTTCTGAGCAAGAAATTGACCCCTGCTCAGACCAAATGGTCTGCAATCGAAATAGCAGCTTTTGCAGTCGTGTGGGCACTAGGGAAACTAGATACCTTGTTATCTGGGGTTAAAGTGAAGGTCGCCACAGACCACAACCCGCCCACTTACCTGAACCGTTTAGCGCCCGCTAGTGCGCGGTTGATGCGTTGGTCACTGGCATTGCAAAAGTATGACCTAGAGGTCGTGCATATCAAAGGTTCTATAAACAAGTGCGCTGATGCACTCTCTCGTCTAGAATGCCAGGAGCAATGGCATTAGGATGATAATTTTTTCGTGTGTTTGCGTTTGCTTCTTCTTATATAGCCGCAAACGAGCGATCCAATTGTAACAGTAATATTGTGTGTAACTATTCTGCTTGCTGCGTTGGTCACGGGGGGAAGTGAGGGCTAGAGGCTAGCTTGGGAGTTGGCATACAGAGAAGTGACATGGCAAGTCCTGGAACGTGCAGATTGGTGTCCTAACCTTGTGAGCACAGAACGAATTGAGGCTGCGTGTGTGTGTGCGCGCAGTGCTGCTTGGAACCTTGTGGCTGAGATTAAATCGCACACTGACATCAAGTGTGTGCGTGATATTCTTGGTTGGAAGGGTTCAGCAAACCCGTTGGTCTTGAGTTCGCAAGGAAGGCCGCTCGGAAGTCGCCAACAAAGGGACACCATCCCGTCCCGGCCTCCCCTGCTTGCGGCGGACGTCCTTGTTTACTCCGCGCCGTCAAGGGCATAACCCGCCGGGAAGAACCCTAACCAGATGCAGCTGTTTACATGTGTGCGTTGCGGAGGGGTTGCCGAGGCTTTGGGAAAGAAGGAGATACGGCTGGGTAGGAGCCGAGTGACCATGAAACCCATTATTCCTGTTACGACTGTCTTCTCTATCGATGTTCTGTAAACAACTTGAGTGAGTGATCGTCTCGTCGGCATATGTTTGTCGCGTGTGCGAAAGAGAAAACAGATTACAATGTTAGGAAAGAAGTAGCGGCTGTGCCGTGGGTACCGTAGGAAAAGGTGGTCGCGTTTGTGCTCTTTGTGTATTTAATTGCAACATCTCCTTTCCCGAATGTTTAATCAGTACTCTTTCCCCAATCTGTGATTAGTTCGTGGAATCCTTATTTTCCTTTCGCTAACCACTGATTATTGAGATGAGTCGCTTGTAAACTTATTGGTTGCTGTACCCGCTAAGGGCGGAGACAGAGGGTTTAAAAACAAGCGCTCTGGGTTGAACGAAGGCTGAATTCGTCTGATCAACGGTTTAGTCATTTAAATAGTTTTCAGCTTGCTTCGTTTCTTCATGTTTTATTTATGTTGTAAATAAGTACTTAACCCTGTCTTTTCTTAGAGTAACGTAAATGTTTGCGAGTTAGAACCACCGGGCTGCCAGGAAACCTCGATTTCATCATCAACAAGTTGTTTCATATCATCGCGACCTGCAGGGGACTGCAGCTGGCGCAGTCTGAAGAGGGGAAACTCAACTACATGTTTAACCAATTATTGTTCTCTCATTTATATTTGTCCACTCAACTCATTTTTGTCCTTCAGTACATTATTTGTATGTCTATAGTTTTGTTTGTTTATAGTCGAAAGCGACTGTGCTTGTCACAGCATCATAGTAAGTGCTATCCGTAGCTGCTGTTTGTCTCCTGAAATATTCTTTGTAATTTATAATAATTTATATTTGAATATCTTCTTGATGCTTGTTTGGTTTCAACAAGTGAACGATAGCGCTGAAGGTGCAGCCAGACTGTTGATATATCATTTGTTGTCATTCCAGCTCTTGAAGCAGGCTGGCCTAAGCGAAGTAGTTAATTAAAACTACGCATCAGCCATTATATTGCAGTGCAGTTTTATTCTTCATTCCTCGCATGAAATAAGCACCTGTTACACGTCACAGGAAACGTTCAGTTGAGGAAGCCGAAAGAGCATGAGAGAAAAAATTCAGTGATATATTATTTAACAGTCGTAATAATAATATTATAATAATAACAGTCATGTTTATTTTCGCCACAGAATACAGAGGAGCGAAAATAGGTGGCTGGAGAAAAAGCTGCTCTATGGGCAGCTTGACGACTCTACTGCCACCTTTTAAAATAGGAGAGTACTACGCGGTGATTCATATATTCTAAAGCGTTAGAGGGAAGAAACCACGGAGCAAATTTTGGTGCTTATAGTCCTTAAAGTACTAGCCGTTAATAATGACGGTCATTATATCTGTGTGCCTTCATTAGAGAAGCATTCCTGAATGCTTACTGGCGGCGTTTGCAACCAGCTGGGAAACTTCAAATCGCTTTTTTCCTGGTTCCCTTTTTTTTCATGTAATCAGTGCCGTCTGCGCCAATTCATCAGTGTGCGCGTCACCGATTGCTTCCTGCCGTCACTCATCGAGAAGTGGAATAAAGCTTCAATTGCGCTTTGCCTTTTTGCAGTTGCGTTGTGAAATCTTCTTCTCGGAGTGCATTTCACAGGCGGCGCGCGGGAAAGTGTGAGTTAAACGATGCAACAAATTCCACTTCCCTGTCAACATGGACAAGCTCACGGCCGCGACGACGCAAGTCCGAGGAGGGTGTGAGCGGCTCTACGATATAATTGACGGGAGACATTGACTCGACGACGCGGTAAGGGCCATGATATCCTGTGTGAAATTTTGAAGACTGTGCCGGTGTAGTCGAAGGGACCCAAAGCCAAACTAATGTTGTGTTGTATTGTGTTGGGTCTAGGGGCGCATAAGCATCTCAGTCTATCATGCGCCAAACACAAGGTATACAAAAACTAGTTTTTTGTAGGATTAGATCAAAAATTGTCAAACTATGGTGGATAAAGGGCCTAAAAAGCTATTTCGTACCACTATGTGGGTAAAGGGCATTTTTTTTAAATTTCGAATGGTAAAATCTTTATAGAAGGTTAGGTAACCTCAGCGGTCATCCTTGGCGCAGCAAGGGTGTCGAGGCTCTCAACCAATGAAATAGACACCTCAGCCCTTTTCTGAGGAATGAAAAAACGTATAAGGTGTATCAAAGACAAGTGAGGCGCTGGTCTATAATATACAGTTTATCAAGAAAACCAGCTTCTTTTACAAAGCTAAAAACACGAGGTATGTCAACTATTGCTTGATTTCCAAAGAGCAAAAATGGAGGATAATGTATGTATTCATTATAAAATTGACTAAAATACTTTTCCTTAATTTTTCCAGTCTTGAGCATGACAGTAAAATATGATTTATAGTGAGCTCATCTCCACATCTTTCACAATGAGGCTTGTCTTGCTTTGTTAGTAGCAAGTTGTGTGTCAAGTGTGTGCGTGTGTGCTATGCGGAGGCGACATAAAATCACTTCTGCAACGCTTTTCTGGTGTGTACAGGTCTTTCATTCCTCGATGACAGTCTTTACAAAGTGCAGCTTGTTGTCTATTTCATTATACCAAGTTGTCTGCCATTTATCCTTCAGATTATTATGTATTAATTTCATGCAGTCTCTATGGGGCATGCTGACCTTTTTTATTTTATGACTGCGAGCTTCTGGAGCACAAAGCTAGGTCAGCTCTTTCATTTCCATCTAATCCAGCATGGCTCGGCACCCAGCGGAATTTTATTACACGTCCTAGTGTTCTGACATTCTCTATGTTGTGTAGTATGTTTACTACAAAGGATTCGACAGCATTTTTGTACTGTAGTGCCGCGATAGCGCTAAGTGATTATGTGTAGCTTATGCTGTTTTTAATGCTGTTTTTTTGTTATTCTCTCTACAGATATAGAGCCTGCAGAACATTCGGCAATAAAAATGGGTACACAGTTAGGAACCCTTATTTTTTTTTTGCCAGTTTCCTTGTACAGTCGCGCTTCCAACATATTGTGCTGTTTTTGAGCCATCAGTGTAAAATTCTGTGAAGCTCGCATATTTTTCTTGCAGTGCCCGGTATTGCTGTAATATGTGCTGGTGTGGTGTTTGTTTTTTCCGAAGGCGTGTTAATGTAAAGTCACATACAGCGGGAAGCCGGTACCATGTGGGCAGTGGGTCGTGCCTAGAGGCGACATCACGAAGGGTATCTAGTATTTCCAAGCTTTGGCAAATATCCTCAAAGCAGAGAAGCAAAGGTCTGATTAACTGGGGTTTGTTCTTGAACAGCGCCCTGGAGGTGCACTTGGTAACTATGGTATAACACAGATGTTCCGGCAAGGAACTGATTTTCAAGACATAAGTGCACATGAGCATAGTTCTTCTGTTTGTAAGGGAGAGTTCACTGATTTCGACATAGAGGCTATTTATGGGGGATGTTCTGTATGCGCCAGGTGAAAGACGTAAACCAAAGTTATGCACTGGGTAAAGTCGCTTTAGATATGATGGCCTCGCGGACCCATACACAACATATCCATAGTGTAAGATAGAGCGAACTACCGACCATTGTATAAGACACGTTCTATCAGGTGCCTAGCGTTTTCGTGACAGTATTTTGAGTATATTCAGGGATTGTGAGGCTTTCTTTTTGATGATGTTTATGTGTGGCAGGAATGGTAGTTTCTTGTCAAATTGATAAAATAAAATTCTTGTCAGAAGAAAGTTCAAAGCGCTTAGGACGGGACAAAGTGAAAGGAGACACACGCCAGACATACACGTCTCCTTTCACTTTGTCCCGTCCTTAGCGCTTTGAATTTCTCTTGTCATAAACCAACTGACCGGGCTGATTTCCCTCTTGGTTCTTGTCAAATGTTATGCCGGAAAATACATGTTCTTGTTTTACTGGAAGTATAATTTCATTTAAGTGCCGGGCGGGATCAATATGCAAACCTCTTTTAAGCTAGAACAGAACCACAACTGTTTTTTGTAGGGCGAACTTAACCCCATTTTTATCTGCCCAAACCGCGAGTCTGTTTAATGTCAGTTGTATCTGTCGTTCACTGGTTTACAGGCTGGAGGATCTGCATGCTTTTTGAAGGTCATCGACATACAGACAATACATAACGAACTTTGGAACCATTTTAGCCATTGATTTCATTTTCACAAAAAACAGGGTAGTACTTAAAATGCACCTCTGTGGTACCCCATTCTCCGGAACAAAATTTTTGGAAAGGATGCAACCTAGGCGTACATGAAATGAATGGTCAGAAAGAAAACCTTTTACACAGTTCAGCATCCTTCCGCGGACACCTAGGTCTGCTAGGTCGCGGAGAATCCGATACCTCCAAGTGGTGTCATGAGCCTTCTCTATTGTCTAAGAATACTGCTAAGCAATGTTGTGTATGTATGAATGCTTCTCTAACCGTATTTTAAAGGCGGACGAGATGGTCATTTGCTGAAGAAGATTTTTTAAATCTATACTGGTAGATATCAAGAAGTTCACGAGATCTAAGAACAAGCATCAGCCTAATGTTCCCAACACTTTCAAACGATTTAGCGAGACAGCTTGTAAGGGCTATGTATGGGTCTGTAACTGCTAGGGTATCAACAAGTTAACGAGATCTAAGAACAAGCACCAGTCTAATGTTCCCAACACTTTCAAACGATTTAGCGAAAGAGCTAGTAAGGGCGTGTAACTGCTAGGGGAGGTTGGTGGTTTTCCATGCTTGAAGAACGGTACAATAACGGCTATTTTTCAGGCTTGGGGTATTTTTCTGACATCCATATTTTGTCAAAAAATCTCAAAAGCGCTTCCACAGATGACTGCGAAAAATATGCCAGCATTGAATTTGTTCAGGGCCGGGCGCAGTCTGTTTGCCGGCAGATAAAACTGTTTATTTTAAAAATTGTTATTAAACTATTGTATGCTTCGTTTGTGCAGGTGCTTGTAGGAAGTATTTGTTTCTCAACGGTGTTTTTGTATTTTAAAAATTGTTCTGTGTAGTGTAAAGAGCTGAAAATCTTTGAAAAATGTTCATCCAGGATGTCTACTTGTTCCTCTATTCTTGTTTGTGTATCGGGGTCTGTAAGGAAAGGAACTGTGAAAGGGGAGAAATTTTCATTTAATTTATAAACTTTCTCCCACATTTTTTTGAATGCCATTGAACTGTCTATGGAAGAGTATATAATTTTTCCATGACGCTGTCACGACACTGCGACGAATACGCCGTCCTTGACTCTCGCCTTTTCAAAGTTTATCAGCTTTTCGTGCGTGGAGAGCATCCGAAAAACTCCGCAGGCCTTATTATGCACTTTTTTCGTCTCTCTAGACGGTTGTGCTACACCTTGTGGTTCTGTCGAACCGCTATGAAGGACTGAGGGATAGTTAGGGGTGCCGCAGCAATGATACAAGAAGTAAACATTTCATTCAACTCATCAATACTTCGATGATCTGCAAATAATTTTTCGAGCGAGGCATTTTTCCGAAATATCACCCAGTCAGCTACGTGAAGCTTTCAACGACGCGGTTTACTTTGAATGATTGATGGTGGTGACGACAAGTTTTTTACCTGTGGAAGGTGATCACATCCGAAGGGGTTATTCAGAACGCCCCATTTAAGATCGATAAAAACAGACGGAGAACTTAAAGATAAGTCTATGCAACTCATTTTTCCAGATCTTGGAGAGCAATATGTGGCTTTTCCTGTATTGATCAGGAAGATATCATTGGACAGAATAACATCCTCTAAAATATGACCTCTAGTGTCTCCTTGCTCACTTGTCTGGTTAACCTCCCTGCGTTTCCTTTTCATTCTCTCTCTCTCCCCAAAAAACCAGAGTGGACGTTAAAATCCCCCAAAACTAGATATGGCTCTGGTAGTTCTTTAATAAGTGCTTCTAGATCGTGTAGTATGACTGTTAAATGTGCTAGAGGTGCCTAGAACATGTTGTGATTGTTTTGAAATGTAGAACCGTTACTGCAACAGCTTCGTACCTAGTTTTAAGTTTTACGTCACGAGTTTCAACACCACTCTGTATCACAATAGCGACACCTCCGCAGAGCCTACTTGAGTGCTCTCTGTCGCAGCAGAAGACTATGTTTCTTTAAAATGTTCTTATGCTGAGGTCCTAAGTTTGTTTGTTTCTTTCTTGCAAGCATAACGCTACTGTAGAAAGTGTATTTAGGAGGTCCTTTATATCCCTGTAGTTGTTCAATAGTCAACTGCAGTTTAAATGAATTAGGAAGGCCATTTTTACTGTTTCGGGGGAAAACTTAAAACTTAGGCTCCCGGTTTATTGGCGCCTGTAATGTGAGTTTTTGGTTTTCTGGCACGTTCCAGTGAGCTGGACATCATAGGGAGGGGAGAAGAACACGAGAAAAAGGGGAAGGACGGCGGGGCAGAGGTCAGGTATAGGACGGCCACAGGATAGAATCGAAACATGGGCTCCCCCGTCGATGCGGGGCCAAGGAGGCGCCACTAAGCAAATGACACATGCGGTGGGTAAAATACAGAATATACATAAATATATATATATCCGAAATGAAGACGTTGGTTTCCGGGGTATGTAGCTTATAAGAAGAGGGCACAGGCGAAAGCGCTGTTCGCCTGTGATATATATATATATATATATATATATATATATATATATATATATATATATATATATATATATATATATATATGCAGACAAGGCAAATGAAGTGAGGGGCTCGTTTGACAAACATATTAAGGAAGCCAACAGTCACCGGAACCAAGGTGCATTGGGGAATGTTTCTATTTTTTTTACAAAACAACCATGCCGCCGGTGGGATCCGAACCCACTACCTCCGAATATCGCGTCCGGTGCTCTTACCAACTGAGCTACGGCGACGGCTGTCCAATCTGCTGCTTTCGTGGGTATTTATGTTTTGCGTGTAAGCGAACCTTGAGAGTGTTCACCAGCGCCACCCTCGTCCAAAGCGGTGTACGTAGCTTGTCCTGCAATACCGCAAGTGTGACGTAGAACGTCATCTAACGGCGAGGACGGAAACTCTGCGAGAGCCCTCTTATGCTACCTATGGCATCAAGACTGCCAGAACCGAGACCCCCGTTAAGCTATTAGCAGGCAAGGTAAAGGAAATGAGGGGCTCGTTTGATAAACATATTAAGGAAGCAAACAGTCACCGAAACCAAGGGGCATAAGGGAATGTTTTTAATCTTTTTTTTGTAGTGTCAATCAATCGGTTTAAAGAAAATTACTTATAAAGCAGCAGAAAAACAACCATGCCGCCGGTGGGATCCGAACCCACAACCTCCGAATATCGCGTCCGGTGCTCTTACCAACTGAGCTACGGCGACGGCTGTCCAATCTGCTGCGTTCGTGGGTATTTATGTTTACTGCGTGTAAGCGAACCTTGAGAGTGTTCACCAGCGCCACCATCGACCATAGCGGTGGACGTAGCACGGCCATTAATACCGCGAGTGTGACGTAGAACGTCATCTAACGGCGAGGACGGAAACTCTGCGAGAGCCCTCTTATGCTACCTATGGCAACAAGACTGCCAGAACCGAGACCCCCGTTAAGCTATTAGCAGGCAAGGTAAAGGAAATGAGGGGCTCGTTTGATAAACATATTAAGGAAGCAAACAGTCACCGAAACCAAGGGGCATAAGGGAATGTTTTTAATCTTTTTTTTGTAGTGTCAATCAATCGGTTTAAAGAAAATCTTTTATGAAGCAGCAGTCTTGTCTGCAGTCTTGTTGCCATAGGTAGCATAAGAGGGCTCTCGCACAGTTTCCGTCCTCGCCGTTAGATGACGTTCTACGTCACACTCGCGGTATTACAGGACGTGCTACGTCCACCGCTATGGTCGAGGGTGGCGCTGGTGAACACTCTCAAGGTTCGCTTACACGCATTAAACATAAGTACCCACGAAAGCAGCAGATTGGACAGCCGTCGCCGCAGCTCAGTTGGTAAGAGCACCGGACGCGATATTCGGAGGTCGTGGGTTCGGATCCCACCGGCGGCATGGTTGTTTTTTCTGCTGCATTACAAGTAATTTTCTTTAAGCGATAGATCAATCGAAGTATTATTATCCCACTACACATTAAAAATAAAACCAAACATTCCCCTATGCACCTTGGCTTCGGTGACTGTTGGCTCCCTTAAGAAGTTTGTCAAACGAGCCCTTCATTTCCTATACTTCGTCTGCTAATAGCTTAACGAGGGTCTCGGCTCTGGCAGTCTTGATGCCATAGGTAGCATAATAGGGCTCTCGCACAGGTTCCGCTCCGGCGTTAGATGACGTTCCACATCACACGCGCGGTAATACAGGACGAGCTAAGTCCGCCGCTATGGACGAGGGTGGCGCTGGTGGACACTCTCAAGTAGGGTGCCTGGATGCCCGCTCACTCCGCTTTCAGGGTGGGGACACCCTTTGTACTACCCCGCGCTGCCGTTTCCCCCTCGCAGCGGCATGTTGGGTCTCCCGCGTGAGTAGCGTGGAGTGCGCTATGCGTCTGGCAAGGTTTTTGTGCGGTCGCGTGGCGTATGTAGTAACGCTACTGATCTGGAAATAGACAGTACTCATTTGTTTCACTCCTGGTAGTAGTGTTCTTGCAGTTTTGAGAGTATTTTATTCATGATGCATTCGCTCTGACTGCAAGACAAACGAAAACTTATGACTGACTGTTGTGTTTTTAAGTCAACGGCTGCACTTTAAAAGGACAGAAGTTATTTGGTTTTCCATGATAGGATAATATGGACTATATTAGGGTCACCAATTTTCTTTTAATTATGCTGGCTTTGTTGTTTTGAACGTAAAGACTGTTCCCAAGGCCCCAAGTTTTCCTTGTATAAAAGCAGCGCGGAGCATGCATGTCCTGCCAAATATAATATTTTTGCGCAGTCTACATTCACTTTCCAACATTTTCGGAAGCGCCTTTGTCTTATTCCTGCACTGTATGTGAAAATTCCACGTAATAATGTCAAATTTTTCTTCCATGTGATCTGTCATCTCACTGCTCTAGAGTAGAAAGCTGAGGACACGTCTGAAACCAAATGGCCATATTTTCAGAATTGCTTTCCTTAGTGGCTTTTACCGCAACAAAACAATGAAAATGGTTGCGTTTCCCTTTGGATGGTGTTGACTACACGTAGACTGATGAAGCGATGCGATGAAATCTTCCTAATTCGTAGTGATTAAGTCGCTGTATTCCAGGACAAATTTTACTAAACAATTTCTTTTTCCTTTCAAAACGTCAAGAAAAATCCTCAAAAGCGACTGATGCAAAAAGAGGCCTCACAAAATCAGCCCCTGGTAACTATTTATTTTCAACACCATTGTCCCTGCCAGGGTAAATTAAGAAAGAGGAGCCGCAGCAACAGAGGAAAAAATTGAAAAATTGGTTTCTGAGGAAAGGAAATGGCGCAGTAATTGTCTCAGATATCTGCGGTAAGCGAGGGGAAGAAGATGAGAGTAAAAGAAGAGAGAGAGAGGTGCCGTAGTGGAGGCCTCCCTAATAATTTCGACCACCTGAGGACGTTTATCATTCACTGACGTCGCACAGCATACGGGCGCCTTTGCGTTTCGCCGATCCCTGCTGCTGCTGTCATCGAAAGAGGAAAAAAATGTAATATATAGGATATGGTTGCCCAGTAGCACGCGTGATGAATTTTACTGACGTGGCTGCGTGAGGGTAATGAAAAAAGTCTTTTTTTCCCCAGTTGTGGTTTCTTTAAAAGTGATACGAAAAGGAAGCAAAATAAACCGTTACCGGAGAAAAAAGCCGCCTTGCGCTCGCGTCACCCAGCCACGGCTTCTGTGCTTAGTGACAGTAGATACGTTTGGCGCCAGGATATTCGTAGCGAGCTGGCGCAAAGAAGGAGAGGGGAGATCCTTCCTGCCTTCGTGGCATTAAGATAAAACAAATAATAAACTCAACAAAAAGCTGCAACCAGAGCTAAACAGAGCTTACCCGCAAGAGCGCAAAAATTTTACGGCTGCCTTATTGCGAAACGCCTTGTGATCAGGTTGTGAAGCCAAAACCACTCGGCAACTTTTGATGTAGCCTGGCAGGTTTTAGCCCTCTCCTTTCAGCTTTCTTGGCCTACGTCATCAGTGCAAGCGCTTGTGGTCTGGTGGTCAAAACATGCGACTTTTGACAGCGTGGTGCAGAACGTGCGATTTGTACCGAGGCGGCTGTAATCGGGAGAAGAAAGGCGGCGACGCGTAATGACGACGACGTGCTTCTATTCGGAAGAAGAAAGGCGACGGAGAACGCACAACTCTTGAAAACCGAGGCGAAAACGGGCCACGCCCCTTTGCTTCAAGTGAGCTCGTAGTGTGCGTGATGTAGCAGTCAGAGATCAAGTTATGAGGCACTGTTGTGTTCCCGGGTGTTCTGCCCGCACTATTGAAATGACTCGGTTATTTGGCTTTGAACGTGACAGCGCGCGCCGAAAAAATGGCCAATCGCAGGTCAAACCAGACTGCGTGAACAACAGTAAACCCCAAAGTATGGGAGGTAAGGAATGGGAAACGCTTGTTTTCCAGAAGAATTTCTGCTTGGAACGGGGGGATAATGCACACTTATCTTTGCATCTTCATAATTCTTTAAATTAGCAGCCATGAAACGCACCTTCTCGCGTTGATTTCATACTGAACGAAAAGCTGCCTGAATGGCAGCCTTTGGCCAATATGCCTGCAGCTCGAAATAAGTAATCCTGATTGTTGGAAATGTAATTGAAATCGAGAATACTCGGGTCAAAAGGTTGCACTGGATATGCTACGCAAGTTGTAAGAAAGCTGTTATGAAGGAACACTGCGAAAAATAAACGCTAACGAAGAAAACCAACACGCATGTGTGCACCGACTGTTGATAAGGCGCAGACATTATCGGCAGGTTAGCTGCGAAAGATAATGTACTTTAGAGTAACTTCCTCTGATTCACTGTTTAAACTATCTCTGGTAATACTCTGTCAAGGTAGAACCCCAAATTTCCTGAATTACTCGCGGCAGCTGCAGTTTTTTCTTCGATACGGCGCGCCGCCGCATTGCGCTCTATGCAACTGAACGGGAGAGTGAGACCCAACATGCCCCCGCCGGGAGCGGTATCTTCACCCTGAAAGCGGCGCTGGCCCATTCAGGCACCCTACTCTCAAGGTTCTCTTACAAACAACAAACATAAATACCCACGAGAGCAGCAGATTGGACAGATGTCACCGTAGCTCAGTTGGTAGAGCACCGGACGCAATATTCGGAGGTCTTGGGTTCTGATCCCACCGGCGGCATGGTTTGTTTTTTTCTGCTGCATTATAAGTAATTTTCTTGAAGCGATAGATTAATATAAGTAACATTATCCCACTACACATTAAAAAAAAATTAAACATTCCCCTATGCGCCTTGGCTTCGGTGACTGTTGGCTGCGTTAACAAGTTTGTCAAACGAGCCTATTTCCTTTATATACTTTGTTTGCTAATATATATATATATATATATATATATATATATATATATATATATATATATATATATATATATGCAAAATTGAGAAACGCTTCATTTAGACAGATTTATTTATTTTGATTCGACGTTTCGAACAGACCTTGTCCTTACTCAAGACTGAAGTTACAGTGATCTTCCTCCCCTTCTTAAGGAGTTGGCATTGGCACACATGTCCGACATATGAACGACACAACAAGCAAACAGATGCTGGAAAGAAGATAGGCACGAAAGAAAAAAAAATACTAAAAAAGGAAGAAAGAGAGAAACCAGCAAAAGAAAAAGAGGAAAAAACGGAAAAAGAAAAACGCGTTGTCCCGCACCGAGCAGCCGGGGGATGGGGGAGGGGAGCCGGCACGGGTAAAAAAAGAAAAAAGAAGGAAAAACGAGGAGCGGGCGGGAAAAGTAGACACCCCTGAAGGCAGCAACAGTGGCGACGAGTACGGTGCACAGAAACAGACGGTGGCGGAATCGCCCAACAGATAAAAATTAGAGATGCATGTACTCGCGTGCACTCGCATGCCCCGGCCAAAACGAGCAAACAAATAGGTTTGGTTCATGGGGGTTCAACGTCCCAAAGCGACTTAGGCTATGAGAGACGCCGTAGTGAAGGGCTCCGGAAATTTCGGCCACCTGGGGTTCTTTAACGTGCAACGACATCGCACAGTACACGGGGCTCTTGAACTTCGCCTGCATCGAAATTCGACCGCCACGGCTAGGATCGAACCCGCGTCTTTCGGGCCGGCAGCCGAGCGCCGTAACCATTCAGCCACTGCGGCGGCTTAGCAAACAAATAAACAAAATACAATGCAGACAGGGCAGGAGACTTCCGTGATCTGGAACCTCGGGAAGCTCTTTGGCACCAAGTGTCAAGGCCGAATCAGCGGCGCAGTGAGCCGAACTATACGCACGTGCACTGTGCATGAAAAAACCTAGACACACACAAAAGAGAAGAAAAGGCAGCAAAACATCCGAGTTTGGGAAAGTGTCGTGTGGGAGGTAAATGTGAATGGCGGGAACATTTAAGCAAGTGTTCTTCAATTGCACGCCCCTCGGCAAGGTGGTCGAACTGGGAAGATAGGGCTGGCGGATTAAGAGCATTGCGTAAGCAGATGGGCGAAGCTTGAACAAGATGCCGCTGGCAAGAGACGACCGAGGTATGTCAAGCCGGCACTCCTAACGTCGGCACTGGCTCTGCAAGGGCCTGAGGTTCCAGAGGCTCCAGATGACGGAAGTCTCCGTAATGTCTGCATTGTATTCTGTTTATTTGTTTACTCGCTTTGGCCGGGGCACGCGAATGCACGCGAGTACACATATCTCTAATTTCTATCTGTTGGGCGATTCCGCCACCGTCTGTTTCTGTGCACCTTACTCGCCGCCTCCTCGTTTTTCTTTCTTTTTCTTTTTTTTCCCCGCGCCGGCTCCCGCCGGCTGCTCGGTGGGTGGCGGATGACAGCGCGTTTTTCTGTTTCCTGTTTTTTCCTTTCGTTTTGCTTGTTTCCCTCTTTCTCCCTTTTCTAGTACTTTTTCTTTTGTGCCCGTCTCCTTTCCAGCATCTGTCTGCTTGTTGTTTCGTTCATGTGTCGAACATGTGTGCCGGTGCGAACTCCTTAAAGGGCCTGATATGCTTGGGGTATCGGGACCGAGGTCTTCACCGAATGACGATGAACTCTGCAGACGACGGAGGGAAGCCTTCAGGAGGGTTGGTAAACTTGAAGGTTTATTTACATATTTACAACAGAAGCAGGGAGACCAAAAATCAGAGATGAAGTGCTGTGAAACCAACCAAATCGCGGCTTAAATACAGTGGATATTTCCTAGGTACCTAGCTAGGGAAACCGGTGGCTGATCAAGCGTCCAATGGACAGACACACTCTTCATAGTCTCTTCCCTAACCCCGTGACCGCTCCGCCCTCAAAAACACGTGCACAGGCGATAAGGAATCCTGGCGCCTTGAGGTCCTGGAATGTGGTTTCCGAGGGGTTGACCAGGTGCATAAGGTCGTTTCGTTGGCTTTGCAGGCGGTGATCCCCTCCGTGGGAAAGATGCGTCCTGACGGCCCCGGGATTCCAGAGGGTAAGATGAATCAGCCGTGTCCGCCCCCGCTTTGTCTGGCCGCGCAGGTGCAAGCGAGCGAGGCGGGTCCGGCGCCTTTGTTCGGGTCTTTTTGCCGGTCCACGTGAGGGCGCAGTTCGGGAGAAATGCTGCATTCCACACTCCGGACGAAGGGTTGAGAGGCCTTTCTTCACAGCTCACAGTCGCGAGGAGCCGTTCCTAATCCTCTTCTCAGGACGACAGCACCTTTGGTCAAACATAGTTCGATGGCGCCTGCCGGGCTCGTCTGTTCCCGCTGTCGGGGCCTCCGATCACAACAATCCGTCCGCCGCCAAGAAGACGCCACGAAGTGGTTGCAGCTGGTCGGTGCACCACGAATGGGCGTCAGAGTCCCAGTCGGCCTCGTAGTAGTCAGTCCACTTGACCTGCACAGCTGGCAAGGGTCCTCAACGGAGCATTAGCGATCAGATCTGAGCTCAGCCCCTACCTCCGGCTAGGCAGCACGCGGCCAGCCTCAGAACATTGACAGGTCTTTAATACAGAGCGATATGGTTGGAAAATTTGGATGACTTAACCCTCGCCAACAGCTCACGCCCGGAAGTCTGCTGAACCAAAACTAGTTCCTCGTTGTTTTTCCTTTTGTCGCAAAAGACATGCGTCTGAAATTTGCTAAGAAACTTTTTTTTTCGGCGATGAGGTAGGTATGGAGAAGCAAGAAAAAACAAACAAAAACCAAAAATGATACGGTAGTTTTTCTCGAGCATTAGGGCATTTTACGCCAAATTATGCAGGAAAGCTACGACTGAGACCGTCGGCATTCCCGTTTTCCCGCCCTTTTTGGTAGCGGATCTCAAAGTTGTGCTCTTGAAGCGCTAGACTCCAGCGCAAAAGTCTCCCATTCTTTGGCGACATATTACTCAGCCAGGTTAAGGGGCAGTGATCAGTTTCTATGGTGAATCTCGAACCTGCCAGGTAGCACCTCAGTCTGTGGGTGGCCCAGACCAAACAAGCACATTCTTTCTCAGACGCGCTGTAAGCCTGATCCCTTGCGGTCAATTTTCAGCTCACAAACAAAACCGGATGCTATGCTCCGAGATCGTGGTGCTGGCTTAACACTGCTCCCATGCCCCCGTCGCTAGCATCACACTGAAGGATGAAGGGGCGGTCATACGCGGGGGCTCTTAGCACAGGTTGTCCCATTAATGCCGCCTTTAAGGCCCTAAACGAGCTCTCCTTAGCATCGTCCCAAATCACCCGAACTGGCTCTGCCTTTATTAGACTGTCCGTCAGCGGACTAGCGATTTCCGAGTAGCTGGGGATATAGTTCTGATAATATCCGGTTAGACCTAGAAATGCTCGGATATCGGTCTTAGTCACAGGTCGGCGGTACTCCTGAATGGCTTGCACCTTTGCGTCCAGCGGCCTTCGGGCTCCCCCTCCGATAGCATGCCCTAAGTATTCTACCTCAGCTTTTCCAATCTGGCACTTCTCAGCTCTGATCGTGAGGCCGGAGTTCTGCACCCGGGTTAATACTTCCCGCAAATGACGCAAATGTTCCTCCCTGCTGTGCGATAAAACCGCTATGTCGTCGAGGTAGGGAAGCGCAAAGTCTTCCGTCCCCCTGAGAACACGATCCATTAAGCGGGAAAAGCAAAAGGGGGCGATTTTAGCCCAAAGCTCATCACGAGCGGTCGGAAGGTACCCATGGGTGAGATAAACGCCGCGTAACGGCTCGCTCTTTCTGTCAGGGGCACTTGCCAGTATCCCCGCGTTAAGTCAAGGGTTGACACATAGGTGGCCCGGCCAACCGTCTCGACTCTTTCCTCCAAATTAGGAATTCGGCACAGCTGGTCGCGTGTTATAGCATTTAGCCCGCGGTAATCAATGCAAGGTCTCGGATCCTTGCCAGGTACCTGCACCAGCATGAGGGGAGAGGTATATTCACTGTCTGACGGAACTATAATCCCCATCTCTAGCATCCGTTCTATTTCAGAAGCTAAAATTTCCTTCTGCCGCGGAGAGACTCGGTAGGGCCTAGAGCGAATCGCTTCGTCCGATGTCAGCTCAATGTCGTGTTCTATGAGATCCGTTCTCCCTGGCTGGTCCGAAAAAACAGCCTGGAACTTGCCCAGCAGTCGCTGCAGGTCCCCCCGTTTCTCTGCACTCACGCCCTCCTCCGCCCGAATCCTCTCGAGCAGGTTTTTGAAGGGTTGTGATTCGGTCTCGCCCCCTGGAAACACAAATTCTGTTTCCGCTTCTTCTGGTACATTTAGTGCAAGGTGGACAAGGGCTTCGCGTTCCCTGTAATGTTTCATGAGATTCGACTGATAAACCCTCGTTTCCTTTCTCCGACCTGCCATCCTAACCACATAGTTAACGTCGGATAGCTTTTCAACTACTTCGGCAGGCCCTTCCCACTGAACAGCGAGTTTGTTTGCCCGTGAAGTAGCTAAAATCAACACTTTGTCACATACAGCAAACGTACGCCGGCGCGCATTTCGGTCATAGTACTGCTTTGCTGTTTGCTGAGCGGAATTTATGTTATTCGCTACCATCTCCTGACACGAGTGAAGCCGATCAAGCAAGCTCAGCACATACTCCACCACGGTAGGATCGTCGCCGCTTCCCTCCCAGGCCTCTCTTAACATCCGAAGGGGAGATCTCAGCGATCGCCCGTACACAAGCTCCGCCGGACAGAAGCCCGTGGCCTCATGCGGCACCGAGAGGAGCGCGAACATCGTTGATGGCAGGCAAGCTTCCCAGTCCTTATGATGCTCATAGCACATAGCTCTTATCACGCGCTTCAAAACCGAATGCCACGCTTCGACGCTGTTACTTTGAGGGTGTCTGACCGAGCTATGAACTATGCGTATTCCACATTTTTCCAGGAAGGTAGTAGTCAGTGCGCTCGTGAAGACGCTTCCCTGATCGCTTTGTAACTCAGCCGGAAAGCCAACGCGGGAAAATGTCAACAACAACCCGTCAACAAGGCCCACCGAGTTCACCTCCTTGAGCGGAACTGCCTCGGGGAACTTGGTCGCCGGACAGATCATAGTATGTAGCGGTAGCCCGACTGAGTCACTGGTAGAGGACCGACTACGTCCACCACCAAACGACGGAAGGGTTCGCTAATCACGGGCACTAGCTTCATCGGAACCTTCCTCAAATCCCCTGGCTTTCCGACACGCTGACAGGTGTCGCAGGACTTTACAAACTGCTCGACATCCCTGAAGCAGCCAGGCCAATAAAACTCCTGTAGAAGCCTAGCTTTAGTTTTCTTCCCTCCAAGGTGACAAGACCTACCCCCACCATGGCACAATTTAAGGATGCCTGCGCCGTATTTCTGCGGCACCACGAGCTGATCAAACTGGACCCCCTTTGAGTACTTGTAATATCGGTACAACACCCCGGAACGGTTACGGATCGCAATGTTTTTCGTTGCTACACTTTCTTCACTTGTCCGGCTGGATAAATCTCGAAGTGCAACGTCCGCCGCCTGCTCGGCTGCATTCATGTCTCTATCGACTTTGGCCAGATCCAAAAAGGGTTCCAAGCGTGGCTGCACGACATTTGACCCGACCCCCACTGAGTCACCCTGCGGCTCCGAGACTGGTTCCTTGCACTCGGCGTCGCATCTGTTCCTGCCGCGAGCCTCTCCGCTCGTCTCAGAAGCATCGCCTCCTGGGTTTGCCCCTGCCTGACCCGTCGTGGGAGAGCCTTCGTTCTTCCTACGATTTACTTCAGCTGCAAACTCGCGAGCCTTCGCACGAGTGAGCGCCTGGACGGTTCGATCGCCGAAACTACGACCCTCTTCCTGGGGCATCTGCTCCGATTGATTTGAAAAGAGGTACGGAAATTTTTCCGGCAGATCCCATGATACCGCTGCCTCCGTTTCCAGAACGCCAAACGGGCCCTCTATTCTAACTCGTGCGATCGGCAAGCATGCGCTATTCTCTTCGGCCACCAGCCTAATCCATGCACATTCCCCAGTAAAATCAGCTGCGTTCACGTACGTGGGGTGGATTACGTCCATGGTGGCCGCGGAGTCCCTCAGAACCCGGCATGGTTTTCCATTAACCTGCATGTCTTTCAGGTATGGCTCTAGCAGGCGCATGTTGTCATCGCCCGCCTCCACCAAGGAGAGAACGATTTCCTGCTTCCTGCAATTGCGGGCGAAGTGACCGGGCTCATGACAACGGAAACACACTGGTTTCTTTCTGGCTTCAAAAGCCTTATCCCTCTCTTTTTCGGTCGCCTCCTTTGTGGGGTTGCTTGATTCTGCTTTGTGGCCCTCGTTCCGCTCCCAGTTGCGGCTTGCTGCCCCTCCTGTCTGGATCCGTGGAAATTTTTTTTCTACTTTGGGGCTTACGGGGGCACGCGCACCCTCTGCTACGCGCTTGGCATGGAACTCTTCGGCCTGCTCTGCTGCACTTTCTAGGGTTTTATTTCCCGGCCTGTCCTGCACCCACACGCGCATTTCTTCCCTCAAAGAGCTAAAAAACTGCTCCAGGCAGATCACCTCTCGCTTCTTTTGTTCCCTTTCTTTCTCCAACTCCTCCTTAATTAGCTCCCAACATTCTGCTATCTCCTCCTCGTCCGCACCGAAATCCTCAATTGCCCTAATCAATTCAGGTTTTCTACGGATCGACCCACAATCAATGCACAATTCCCCGCATACGAGAACTAGGTCTGGTTTGCGCAGCTTCTTCCAGTCCATGACTATTTAAGCAACGGCAAGTCTCTACCTACGTGGCCAGAGGAGCCCCGGCTGCCTCTTATACCAACCTTCGATTACCTAGGCTAACAATTTTCCAAAGTTGTAAAACCTGGCAATGCTCCAAGAGAAAGACCACGCACTTACCATACCAGAGCCAGGACCAGGCGCAGACCATCCCACCGCTGCCACCAGTTGATATGCTTGGGGTATCGGGACTGAGGTCTTCATCGCATGACGATGAACCCTGCAGACGACGGAGGGAAACCTTCAGGAGGGTTGGTAAACTTGAAGGTTTATTTACATATTTACAACACAAGCAGGGAGACCAAAAGTCAGAGATGAAGTGCTGTGAAACCTGCCAAATCGCGGCTTAAATACAGTGGATATTCCGTAGGAACCTAGCTAGGGAAACCGGCGGCTGATCAAGCGTCCAATGGGCAGACACACTCTTCATAGTCTCTTCCCTAACCTCCGTGACCGCTCCGCCCTCACAAACACGTGCACAGGCGATAAGGAATCCTGGCGCCTTGAGGTCCTGGAATGTGGTTTCCGACGGGTTGACCAGGTGCATAAGGTCCTTGGCTTTGCAGGCGGTGATCCCCTCCGTGGGAAAGATGCGTCCTGACGGCCCCGGGAATTCCAGAGGGTAATATGAATCAGCCGTGTCCGCCCCCGCTTTGTCTGGCCGCGCAGGTGCAAGCGAGCGAGGCGGGTCCGGCGCCTTTGTTCGGGTCTTTCTGCCGGTCCACGTGAGGGCGCAGTTCGGGAGAAATGCCGCATTCCATACTCTGGACGAAGGCATGAGAGGCCTTTCGTCACAGCTCACCGTCGCCAGGAGCCGTTCCTAATCCTCTTCTCAGGACGACAGCACCTTTGGTCAAACATAGTTCGATGGCGCCTGCATCTTTTCTCTTGGTCTAGCCACAGTGATAGGCAGCCGACGCTACAAGAAGCTTTGTTGAGTCGACGTCGGTGTTTGTTTACTTTCGTGTGCCGCTATCGTGGTGTGTTGTGCTTGTGCGCATTTGTTGTTTTGCGCTGAACGTCAAGAGTGCACATTTTATGAGGATTGTTGACCAATGTGGAGATGCTGGTAGAAGGGACAACTGCGATACAGGGAAATTTCATTCCATAGCTGCTTTGCTGCTGCTGCCTTGTGCGGCTCGGCCTTGGCTTTCGCAAGATCCACTGCTGAAGGCGTCGCGGATATCGGGCATATCTTTATGTTATTATGGGACAGACTCACAGTGAAGGTGTGATGACAGTAGTATTTTTATTAAAGCGCTGGCTTGTTCCGAAGCGCCTTCAACTGCGGCATCGATGCGAAACTGGCTAGGCGTAGCGACGAGCAGGGCAGTCAAGAAGCAGCGTAGTTCGTCGCCCGGCGCGCCCGCAGGCGGTGTCGCTGCCGGAAGGTGGTCTCTTGCGTAGGCATGCTGTCATTGCTCGAATATTGCAGACAGACTTTCTGATAGCATGGCTGTTTTGTTTTTTCTTGTGCGAACGTGAAGTACACCAAGCCAGCTGGCCGGCCGGCCTAGCTGAATCCAGTGCGCCGGCGTCAAAAAATGAGCTGAATATTGTTCTTGATGTAAATAATAAAACATGGAATAGAAAAATGGGAAAAATATATCATTTTTGTGGAGTGCCGGCCAATACTGAGTTGCTGGTAAAAGTGACAACAGTGATGCGAGCAAATTTCTTGCGAGAACCACCTCACAGCTTCTGTTGGCCCGCCGTTGTGGTCCGTCTCGCTTGGTGTCCGCCAGCTTGGTGTCCGTTCACCCTGTTTGACAGAAACGTTCTGTAGTGTCATCGCTCCTCCGAGGAAAAGAAATGTGTTCCAGAGGAGAAGGCCTGATTCCTGAAGATGCGCGCGTACGGCGTGACTTGTCCACCTGTGGCTATCCTGTACACGCCATGGACTCTGTACAGCACCAAATGGAACGTCCCAGGCTGCAAGCTAATCCCGCTACCCAGAAACGAGTCGCGATTCCCTATGTTCTTGGCATGAGCGAACCTTTGGCGCGCATATTACGGTCCTAAGAAGTAAAAACCGCACATGTGGCATCTCGAAAACTGGGAAGTCAGCTTGTGCACGTCAAAGACAAGCTGAAGAAGGAAAATTTCCCAGGTGTTGTGTATTCGATCCCATGTGCTGACTGCCCGTCTGTGTACATCGGCGATCCGGGTGACTTTGAGCGAAGAATACGTGATCACCAGAGTGACGTCAGGAACCGGCGCGCAGATCAAAATGCGCTTGCCGAGCACTCCGTATCCGCCGCACACAACCTAAACTAGGCAGAGGCACCTGTGATCGCAAAAGAAAGGGACAAGAAATCACGGCTCGGTCTCGAATCGATGATTATTCAGACGACAGCGCATAAGATCAATCGGAATGACGGAAACTTGCTCCCAATCTACGCCAGGTGCGTGGGTTCGCTCATGCGCCGTGTATACGTAAACGACGCAGCTAGGTAACGCCTCATCGTGAACAAGGCTGCCGTGGGGAAGCCGAATCCTCATCCCATCCTTTCTTTTGGTCGGCGCCTTCTATTTTCGTCATGTACCATCTCGACCAGACGGGTTTCCGTCAGACATTAAACTTCATTCCGATGGTTTGACTTAAGATACAAAATAAGAAAAACATTGCAAGAATTGAATAATGATAACGAAGTAGGAACATGAGCTCTCTATAAAGATTAGTCCCATCGCAAGTATGCAGGCTTGTATTTTTTCTTTAGTGATTAGTTTTTTTTTCTTTCACGCTTGGGCAGTTAATTACACGTACATATGATACTCTCCTATGGGTGTGTCTATTCGTCGCAGCACTGGGGTTTCTGTCAATCCAGTTATATCAATGGGTATTTTTTAAGATCGTGAGCTCTTACTACTATAAATACACTACTAATAAATGTCAAATTGACCAAACGAGTTACCACATGACCACACTATATCACATAGCAACAGTGGGCGCATAGCGCTTCAATAGATACTTATACTTTCGATCCGTTATATAGGTGCCAATATAGCGAACATCGAATTGCAACCCTCCCCCCTCCCCTCCCCCCCGGGGCCACCACTTGCATAAAATTTGTAGGCCACCCATTTGACGCAGAATGTTTGAAGTAGTGTAAAATGACTTGGTATGTTCCTGAGGATATAATTAGTAATTGTGATAAGGCCCAAAATGTGTGTGGGATTTGCAACAACGGCCTTTCCAACCCTAAACCGTTCATTCTGAGGGCCTTCAGACGGCCATTACGGCCGAACCGTTTGTCGCAGGGGGTTCCGGATGGCTTCAGACGATTCGTCGTGTTGTGATGCACACGTTTGGATATTTATTAACTGATGTAACGAGCAAATATACCGAATATAGCGAAGGTGGCTGTAAATCGCAATAGTAGTGGAAAATCCACGAGATAAATGATGCTGATATGTCTTAGAAGGGATGTTTCCGGAAAGGAAACATCCGCGGATGTTTGGATTTGATCTCCTCCCGTTTGATGAGAACACCGATGTAAACACTTGAAGCTTTCCGTAGCTACCGCTCTTAAGTCGAAAACTGGGGCAGTGTTGACGTAGAATTTTTCAGACAATTTCCCACGTGCTGTTGGTTGATTTGTGTTTTTGTTGGCTAACGATTTGTTTGTGCCATGTTGTGGGTGTACGTTGAATGCGTGCTATATTAGAGTGTGCTGTTTCGTCATGGTGGCGATTTTGTTCTACGCTTTGAAGAACCAACAAGCTTTCATTTCAATTTAGTCAGAGTTGTCTTCCGTATTTTTGAAAGGCCTTAGATGTTAAAGCATCGGCTTGTCTAAGAGAAATATTTGGTAGCAGCTGTCGACACGACATTACTTAATGTTTTATTTAGCTAAGTAGAAGTGACCTCGAAGGCTGTAATAATCATCAGGGTGCAAGAATGCACATTTTCTTTCAATTACCAAGAACGAATGGTACGGCTGAGCACGAACTTGAAATTAAACGATGCGATATGGTCTGCTTTATCGTAAAAAATCTGCATAAGATGCTCTTGGAACATGTAGCAATCAACGATTGCCTTCAATATGTTGCACTGGATTGACTAAAACTACCGACGAAAATCAAAACCTTATGAACGAAACAGTTTTAATGTTTTGTGCAATTCGTCACCAAAAACGAAACCGCAAGTCATCATCATCATTTATTAACCCTCAAAGGGGCCTTGCCAGGGTATTACATAAGGGAGGGCGAGGACAGCATGAATAAGTAGTAGTAATGTGGTTTTATTAAAATAATATTAAAAAGGAAGGAAAAGACTTTTGCTAGCCCCGGCATCTGCCATCGATACTGAAGCACCTGAGCTGGGGCAGCGGCAATAAAGGAGAGCAGGCAGAATGGAGAAATGAAATGAAAGTGGTGAGGGGACACGAAGAGAGGATATGGGGAGAGGTAATATACACAAACTATTTACACAATAAGAAATGTGTACAGATTGCGCGCATGATTAGTTCGTGAGAGAGCAATTACGACTATCTCCTAAGCTTCACATTAGGATATAGTACAGGTTGGATCTCGATGATACAATCACAGCTGACACGAATTTGAAAAATTCGAATGCATTTTGAACAATTTCATATTTTCAAAACACACTCCCAGCTCCACTACGGATATGAATGCACGAGCTATGGCCGTTCCCTCGAGCATGAAGTACTGCTCAAACATAGCCAATCTCGCAATAACATGTCGCGTTGTACGTACAGTGAGCGATTGAGAACTGTACCGGTGAGCAGTGCTACCCAGTCTACACATCATCAATGTCACAACTGCCAGTCTCATGGCAGCAATAGAGGCACTGATGTGAATTATTTTCCAGTGCCTGTGCATACGGATTTTGTTTTTTATAATACGCATATTTTTGCAACCCTGTGAGATTTACATCATTGAGATGCACAGGTGTTGGCATTGAAAGCACACATCTGTAGCGATATTGTATAAACAAAGAATCTAGGAACACTGCCACATAACATTCTGTTATACAATCAGTGAAGCGGCCAACCTCTTCACAATGGACACAATTAAGGGGGGATGCAGTGTTCGGAGGTGAAAGGTTATTTTTTTGGTGTGGAGCAACGAAATTTGGCTTGCTTAAATGGAAAAATTCATGAAATATCTGAAGTAGTTGCGACATTATCAATTTTGATACGCTTCATTGCTATACCGAACTTGCAGAAAGCCTGGCGTTACAACAAAACATGGCAGGACCCTGCAGTCACTCGTTTTAGTTAAAGAAAGGATTGATATAGTGACATTATCCAAATATTTTTAGCTGCCTGTTTTTTTTCTACACAATGTTATATCCACGCATGCATAATGCACTCATTATTGCCATGTCAAATTAATGAGAGAGTGAAAATGTAATTCAGAAATGATCACGGAACACAACAAGAAACTGCATCAAGATAACTATCATCTACATGAAGATTTCTGCTAAATTTTTGCTACCTACGGTAACAAAAACCTTTAAAGTCACTTCTGGGCTGTTTTCGGGAAGAATTTTTCGGAATATAATTCGAAAGACTTTATAGATATGAAAATCCGGTATTTTCTAAAATTTGCCCCCCCCCCCTCCTGATTTAATTCAAAACCCGTATTCATGGTATATATTATCCTAGGCACAACTGCAGGTAACATGTGCAGGCTATCCCAAGAAAAAATGCATCTGTAATTGCAGTAACGTTTTCAAAAAGTGTTGTAATGTTCCGACTAATTAGTATGAGTACAGAACATAAGGTCAATATAAAAAGAATAAATCAACATTCTAGAAGATAGCTCACTAACATTGCCCTAAACCTCAAAGCGTCACGCTGATTAGTGAGTAGTTAAGGCGGGAAGTATCACTCCTGTATAGAAGCTGAAAAAAAGACTTATTAAAAGCGTTAGTGCAACCATGAAGTCGTTGGACGCTGTTAGAATTAAACAGACGGCGTAACGTAGGAATGGGAGGAGTTATAAGTGAGCGGCGCAGGTAGGAAGAATTGTAATAAACCTTGCAAAATATACAAATGCGCGTAACTTTTCGTCTGAAATAAACAAATGCGCGTTACTTTGCTTCTTAGAGGTAAGGTGGTGAGACCTAGAGATATTTTCATTAAGGTTACGCTGCAGTAAGTCTCGTACGTTGATGATATAAAGCGTGCTGCACGGTTCTGGCGGATTGAAGCATGGTAATTAAATATTATTGATGAGGACACCAAATCGCGGATGCATATGTTATTGAGAGTGATTCCAAGATACCGGTAAAATTGTACCTGTGATAAGTCTTACGAAAATAAAGAGTATGGTTGTGTTAAGGTAGAAAGCTTACGTGAAAGTTTCATGTAACTGCACATCCTCCTATTTAGCTTCATCATCCATAATGTGCACCATTTTTCAATGAGCTTGAGATCGAAGAACAGATTGATGATCCTTAGTGCTCATACCTCGGTAAATAATGCCGTCCTTAGCGAACAGGCGGATGGTGGATGAGATATCAGACTGGAGGTCATTAATAAAACTTAAGAAAAGAAGCGATCATATCTCCGACCCCTGTGGTACTCCTGAAGTTACGCGAGTAGTTTTTGAAAGAAGACCGCCTGTTACGGTGAACTGAGAGCGAGGCGTAATGAAGTCGTGAATCTAGGATAAAATATGTGGGCGTAGGCGGGCATTTGAAAGTGTGGACGTTGATGTGTAAGAGGTTCGTGAGGGACGTGGCCGAAAGGCTTTGAAAAATATAGATAGCATCGGTTTGGGAACAAGGAGTCAGTGTTTAAGGGGAGATCAATGGTAAATTCAAATAATAGTGATTCACATAGGGAACGACGAAGGAAGCCATGCTGTTTCTGGAAGAAAATACGATGCAAAATTCCAGTATATGATATGCTCAAGAAATTTGCAGGAAAGGCAGATTAATGAAATAGGATGATAATAAGGCGGTTTAGGTTTGCTGGTGTTTAAGGTCCCAAAGTGACTCTGGCTATGAGGGAGCCGTAGTGAAGGGCTCAGAAAATTTCGACCACCTGGGGTTGTTTACCGTGCACTGAATTCGCACAGTACACGGGCGCCTAGAAGTTCGCCTCCATCGAAATTCAACCGCCTTGGCTGGGATCGAACCGGCGTCTTTCGAATCAACAGCAGAGTTCCATAACCACTGAGCCAGCGCTGCTTTTTTATTTATGAGTGAGGCACCGCAGCGCAGCAGATTGGTTCGTTAATTGGTTTATTGGGGTTCAATGTCCCAAAGCGACTCAGGCTATGGGGACGCCGTAGTGAAGGACTCCGGAAATTTCGACCACCTGGGGTTTTTTAACGTGCACTGACATCGTACAGTACACGGGCCTCTAGAATTTCGCCTCCATCGAAATTCAACCGCCGCGGTCGGGATCGAGCCCGCGTCTTTCGGGACAGTAGCCGAGCACCTTGACCACTGAGCCACCACGGCGGATGCAGCGCAGCCGATAATTAGACGGTCCACTCCGGTTGCGTGTCTTGAATACAGGAACTACTTTGTTTATTTTCGGTTGTTTGGTATCGATCTGCTAGCGAGAGATTGTTCAAATATAATTTTACGATATGGCAGGGCATATTTTTTGCAGCTTTAAGTGCCTTAGCAGTGATGTTGTCTAGCCCAATGGCGCTAGATGTATTAGGATGCTGATAGGGGCCACTCAGGGAAGTTAAAGCTGTGTAAGATAGGTGTATTCAAGGCAGGTTGATGTGAGAAGACACATGAAAAATAAGGATTCACGAAGTCGGAGCGGTGTTCTCGAGGCACCTGTGAAACATTTGGATTTGAGAGCGTAATACAGTGGGATTTGCTAGATGTTGATGCATCCTACAAAGACGTTCTGGAGGCTATTATCATGATAATAGCCTCCAGAACGTCTTTGTAGGATGCCAGGCACATCATCATGAAAACAATTTTTTTGTGCATCTTTTAAGAGGCGTGTATTCTTCTACGGACGCAAAGTACTTTTTCCACTTTCAGGTCAACGCAGTCCATTTAGCTTGACGGAAAAGGCACTTTTTCTCGAGAGGCCTCCTTCAAGAGTTCTTATACCAAGCTTGTTGAAATCTCCGCGATGCATAACAGTGGTCTGGAAGTTTCGACGTGCTCTGAGATTTTAACCTTGAGGGCCATCCAGTTGTGTTCGAGAGCCCTATTCAGAACAGATTGTTGAAAAGCGAGAAAAAAATCCTCAAGCTGTGAGTTAATAGGGATGAAATCAATCTGCCTTATTATAATCGCAAAGCTATTTAACCGAGCGCTGCCATGTAGGAGAAGAAAGAGATCAGTTTAAAACGACAGTGCTGTGGTCACTGAAACCGTCAATGCATGATAGCGACCGGATGAACTCTGGGTTGGACGCAGAGACTGAATCAAAACTGTTGCTGCCACATGACAAATTATTAATTGCTTGGCTCAGGTTGAATGTGAGGACAACGTCAAGGAAATCTTTGGATTGGCGGGAAGCTGTGCATAAGTTATTCCAGTCGATGTCTGGAAAATTAAGGTCCCTGCACAAGATGTAATTGGCGCAAGGAAAATGAGTATTTAGGTCGAACAAAACGGCGTATGATTCAGTAATAAAAGAGCTGCCACTGTCAGGAGCGCCATAACATAAAGTTATTATGCATATGGCTGTGTAAAGGGTAAGTTTGACACAACAAATTTCATGACGGGGATGGATAAGAAGGAGAGAAGATTTCATGTTGTTTTCAATGACAGCTACAACACCACCACTACTGCGCGGAGCCCTATCAGATTTATAAAACAGTAAACGGCATGTTGTTATCGAGTAGTTTGTCGTGGAGGATATTGTTTGAAAGCTATATTTCTGTAAATAAGGCAATATCAGTGTCGTTATCATCCAGAGGTCCTTCCACTGCCTCTTTATTCTGACCGTAGCTTCGAAAATTTGTTGAAGCGACAGCCATTGCTTGACACACGTGTCGGAGGCACAAGTAGCTGACGGGGGAAGGGAAGCCGTGAAACGGATAGGGATCGTTATATCTCGTACTCTATCACAGAATCAGTGTCAGCATTGTACACGAATTGTTTGTTGTCCATGATCAAATTACCATGTCGCATTTTACATTTTGCTCCACTTTCTTCATTAACACTTCTTTTTGGGCGAGTTGGTGCATACTTGATTTGAAGAAAATAGCGCCAGATCATGCAAACCACGAAAAGACAAGGACGAGACACGAAGCGCTAACTCACAACTAATTTTATTGAAACCAGGCAGCGCCTTTATATGGCGACGTTTCACTGAAAAAAGAAGAAGGAGGAGGGCAGGAAAGGTAAAGAAATCTAAGCGACCATCACAGCGAACACACATGAGCAAGCGGTAACCAAAACAAAAACAAAAAAACAAAAAAAAAACAAAAAGTTAACAAAGATTATTTAAGGGCGGCATCTAAAAATTCGAAGTCGGACGAAAAAAGTGAAACAGATGGGGTGCTGACACACCTATTCCCAAGTTTCCTTATGTAAAAAGCCTCCAGACATTCACGTGCCTTCTTATCTGTGCTTTTGCCAAGAATCTTAGTCTGACTCAATCGTGCCTCGCATCCGTCGCAACCCATAATATGCGCTACCAAATGTGCATATTTATCCTTTAAATCTGATAAATTTCGGGCATGTTCCCCCAAGCGCTCGTTGATGCAGCGCCCAGTATGGCCAACATAGGTCTTCCCACACGTTAAGGGGATAGCATAGACCACTCCTGCGGAACACATGATGAATGGAGAGTCGTGCCTTATCTGGCAACCCCGCTTTCTTGGGCTGCAAATACGGGGGCACAGCTTTTTCAGCTTGTTGGGGGCGGAAAAAACGACACTCACCCCATGCCTGTTGGCCACTTTATTCAAGTTGTGAGCAGTTTTGTGCAAGTAAGGCACCACTAACGGCTTCTGTGACCTGCAACGAACCTCTCCGGAGTTTCTTCGTGTTCCTTGCTTAAGTTCTTTTTTTAGAAGGGTCTCGCAGACAGCAGTCAACACTGAGCAGGGGAACCCAGCCGCCGAAAGCCGGCTCACCTGATTCTGGAAGCTAGACTGCAACTGATGCGGGCACGACTTTTTTAAAGAAGACTCCAAGCAATGCGACGCTATTGCTCTTTTCACCGTCTTTGAGTGCATAGAATCATAAGGCAAAAGATCTTTCTTCGCGTGCGGGTAATAGCCCCAGCAAACATGTCTCTCAAGAAAGGTTAGTTTTAGATCTAAAAATTGTAAGACGTTAGTGTCAGGAAGTTCATGGGTGAACGTGAGCCCAAGTCCATGTTTATTAAAAGCATTTAAAGCTTCACCTACTGTAGAGGGGTAGGTGAAAGAAGTCTGCTTTTTTAAAAGCACTAAAAAATCGTCCACGTAACTAAAAACCTTTAACCCCCCCCCCATTAAAAACTATGTCTAAAGACTGGTCAACTCTGGTCAACACTGGTCAAGACTGGTCAACAATAGCGCCAGAGCATGCAAACCACGAAAAGACAAGGACGAGACACAAAGCGCTAACTCACAACTAATTTTATTGAAACCAGGCAGCGCCTTTATATGGTGACGTTTAACTCAAAAAAGCATTATAAAACCTTCTGTCCGAATGGTATCGACAAGATAAATATGTCACCACGAGAAGCGCCTGAACGCGGCTGCATGTAACGCGCCAAAAGGGCCAATGAAAACCGAGCGTAGTGCCAGGTAGAAAAAAAAAACGAGGGTGATAATGACGGCTCTCCAAGCATAGATATCAAGTTGGGTTACGTTGTGCGCTGTCCATTTTGAAGAACACAAACAGGTGGAGGTGGAACATGTTCAACAGGGAAACGACCTGACCAGTACCCAGTGTTGCCGCATTCGCCAGTTGGTTTTTCCCAGTTGTCGGCTCAAAATTTCCTATTTTTTCCCACAAATATTTTTTTTTTCAAAATATAGTAACTTTAGAGTGAATACAGCCAGGGTAATAAATATAAAAATGAGTAAAATAAAAAGAATGCAAAGCCCATAAATTATGAACAATGAACTGCTAATGCAGCGTGTCAAGAAGCGATCTTTGAAAGTAAGGATGAGTTTCACCAGCGAAATGTACCGCCCCTCCTCAAAGATGATCAAAGAAAGTTTTAAATTAATTCTAATGTCTTTAAATTTTTGAACAAAGTGATGCCATCGTCTAAAAGACGTTCAAGTAACGAGTGTTAGCTGTTTGGTTTACTAGACGAAGAAAGCGATGAAGAACGCACCCGTTGTCCAGTTACACTCCCTCAAAATACGTCTCAAACGGAACTGGCTTCGTTTGAGAGGTCAAGGTGGGCCTTGGATTTGGCTTGTGCCGCGATATGGTAACGCTTCTATTAAGAATTGCATGTATACAATGTTTACCTATTTGTTGGTGGTTTTATTTCTATACCACAACCCATAGGGGTTTTTTTGTCTACCAAATTTGATACACAACTGTCCACGGATGGGTGCCCCTTGTTGCAGGAGTATATGTAGTAGAACGAATGTTTACCTACACAGCGGTCCTGTAACGGGAACGGGACCGTTTTCCTCCAGTTGCAGGAGGCAGGAGTTTTCCCCTGTTGCAGGACGGGGGAAAGGAATGGGAGGACATAGTCAAATTTAATGGCCGCCATCTTGGATTCGAGGAGCCGAAACTATGTCGCTATTTCGTCCCCTGACGTGATTCTTACGTAGTTCAATCCCTATCCACTATATTGCACCTAGACGTTATCATTGGCACGCGACAGGTGGTTGTTTCGGCAATGCTATTGTATAGCGCTACAAGTCTTCATGCGAGATGTGCTGTTTTCCAGTTTCTGCCATAGATGGCGCTGTGATCTCGGGCTTAGGATTAAGGAACTCAAAGGAGATCTGAATGTGGAACGAGAGGAACGGATTAAGCTAGAAACTCGTCGCCGAGTCGCTGAAGAGGGAGGAGGCGAATGGCGATTTGCTGGAGCGAATTGTGGGCGAGCTGAAGGAGGAGCGGGAAAAGAGGGCCCAGCTAGAAGAGCAGGCAGAAGCGCTCAGGTCGCGGCCGGCAGGGCACCCCGGTTCGGAGCAGTGTCAGGTGGGGGACGAGGATAATCGATTTTACAGTGCTGTAGCACAGCAGGCTTTGAGTGAGGAAGAGAGAGAGAGAGATAAAAACGGGCACGGAGACTCGCGACAGTAGCATACGGTGGCGGGAGAGACGGCTAGTGCCATCCGGAGGGCAACAGTCGCAGTTAGGAAGCGAATGGTTTGAGTGCAGGAGGGTTCTGGTAGTCAGTGACTTCAACGTAGCGATGGTTGAGGGATGCGTTTTGACGACAGTGAAGGCGGACAGGCGGGTGCAGGTGGATGCCCAGTTAGGGAAGTGCATGGTACATGCAATGGCCAAAGCCCAGGAGGTGGTGCGGGGGGGCAACATGGATGGCGAACACCTTGTCGTTATCCATGCTGGTCTCAATGATGTGCTGAAGGGGAGAAGCCAGAATCTCGAGAAGCAGAAGTGGGGATGCGTAGGCTTAGAGAGGCCTCTGAGAGTGTGCATGTGACCATATGCACAATCCCATAGGTCCAGAGGCAGGCTAGCGAAGCGGAAAGAAGGATCGTGGAGGCTAACCGTGTAATTAGTTTAATGAGTCGACGACTAAGATACGGGGTAACGGAAGTTAACGGGGAAGTGTACGAGGTCAGGCCCCATCCTTTTGCACAGGATGGCATTCACTACGGTGGTGCCACTGGCAAGAGGGTGGGTAGTAGGACAGGCCGCCAGGAAACAGCTTTTTGGGGCGACCCATAGCTCTGAGGGAACCAGTGTAGAGAACGAAGAACCAAGATCAAAGGGATGATGGAACCATAGGAGAAGAAATAGACACAAGCGCCAGGGCCAAGTTAACTCAGATATTGGTTTCATTAGCATGCAAGGTGGCAGGAATAGACTGAAATGAGAGGAAACAGAACAACAGTTAAGGCAGGAGGAATTAATGATATATGATTTAGTGGAAACGCATCTTAGAGACATGGAGCAACCACCCAGTAACCGAGACTACGCATGGGAATATTGCAACAGAACACAGGGCAGCAGAAAGGGGGGTGGAGTCGGGGCATTAATTCATAAAGTAAGAATTTTCAAAGGGTTAAACTCGGATGAAAGGAACATTTATGGCTAAAAGGAAAAGTGGCAGGAGAGCAAACACTCCTTGGCTTTGTATACCTGTGGACAGGAGCTAATGGCAAGGAGGAAAACAGGAAAATGTTAGAATGTATTGCAAGCGACATTGATGAGCTAGGGGGACAGGGCAAGATAATTATATTAGGCGACATGAACGCACACACAGAAGACCTGGATGGGTACACAGATACGACAGGAAGCATGCTGCAGGACATATGTGATTGGCATGATTTAGTTGTGTGCAACGGTAGCGAGAAGTGTGAAGGGCTCATAACATGGGAGGCAGGGAGTACGCACTCGTCGATAGATTATGCACTAATGTCACAGAGGATGTATAATAGATTAGGGTTAATGAGCATAGATGAACATGGTTCCAGAAGTCTTGGTAGTAACCACAAGCGTATCAAGTTGAGTCTCAGAAGAGAAACCAATGTAGGACTGAAGCGAGATGAACAATCAGAGGGGAATTTTTACTCAGATAAGCAATTGGAAGCAGCAGCCAAACAAATTGAGAATGTAATTTTGGAGGATAGTGAAACAGAATGGAGTTATACCAAATTAATTCGATTACTGGAGCTAGAGCTAGCTAAGGTGCGAGTAAAACTAAAAAGGAAAAGACGCAAACCCAAGAGTTGGTGGGATGAGGAGGTCAAGAGGGTGATAGAGAAACGTCAGGAAGCGTCCAGGGAACACAGATATTCCAAAAAGAGAGGGGAATCATAAGTTGAGGTACACAGAAAATGGGATACCTTCATAAAGTGTAGAAGAGAATCATCCTATTTGATTAATGAGAAAATTAGAAGGGTGCCCAATGGATGTCAAAAGTAAATAAAAACGATAGAAAAGCCGCTCAAAAATTCTGGAAACTTCTAAATGCAATGAGTAATAAGACTAGGCTAGATCAAAGGTTTATTGTTACAGATCAGGGTATTCGACTAGAAGCGGATGAAGCGATAAACTACATAGGAACATGATGCCAAACATATTAAAGAAAGAACAAGTGCACATAATTTATCGAAGGAGGGTAATCCGGTTACCGCAATAGCTTCACTTGAGCAAATAGAGTGGGAAAGGGCAGAGCAAAAGGTTAATAGTGGCACATCAACAGGACCAGATGGTATTCCGATTATGTTAGTAAAGAAACTAGGACCAAAATCGAGAGAGCGGGAAAGGGCAGAGAAAAAGGTTAATAGTGGCACATCAAGAGGACCAGATGGTATTCCGATTATGTTAATAAAGAAACTAGGACCAAAATCAAAGCAAACATTAGTACAGGTAGTGAATAAAATGATAGTGGATGGGAAAATCACCGACAAATGGCGATTAAGTAGAATGAACATGATATATAAGCGAAAGGGGGACAAAGCTGACGTAACTACAGTCCCATAGCAGTGACATCTGTGGTTTACAGGGTGGTAATGCAGATTATAAAGGACAGATTGCAGGCTTGGGTGGAGAAGGAGGGGGTGCTAGGGGAGCTACAAAATGGGTTCCGGAAACAAATGAGATTAGAGGACAATCTGTTTTCATTGACACAGCGTATAGAGATTGCTGAAAAGCAACACAGGCCCCTATGGCTAGCATTTCTGGATATTAAGGGAGCCCACGACAACGTTATTCAAGAGTATCTGTGGAACATACTTGCGGAAGATGAAGTAATTAATCTTCTAAAAGATGATATATAAAGGTAACAGAGTGCTTACAAAATAGAAAAAAAATGTATCAGAGCCTCTAGATTTGCAGCGGGGGCTTAGGCAAGGTTGTCCTCTGTCTCCTTTGTTGTTCATGTTGTACCTGCAAGGGTTGGGGACCAAGCTAGACAGTAGCGGGCTAGGCTTTAACCTTTCTTTTTTCAAGCAAGGAGAATGGATTAAACAGTCATTACCGGGACTAATATACGCCGATGATATAGCGCAAATGGCTGACAACAAGGAAGATTTACAGAAGTTGATAGACATATGTGATACAGAGGGAGATAGATTAGGTTTCAAGTTTAGCAAGGAAAAACCTGCAGTCATGATATTTAATGACGAGGGCGGCCAGCATAGAATACAAGAGTTCACACTAGAAGTAGTGGATGAGTAAAAGTATCTTGGGGTGTAGATAAATAAGGGTGCTGAGTATCTGACAGAGCACGAAAATATTTAATGAATAAAGCTAGTTGCAGTGCAGCTGTCATGAAAAATAGGGCACTGTGGAATTGCAATAGGTATGAAGTGGTAAGAGGGATCTGGAAAGGGGTGATGGTTCGTAGCCTGACTTTCGGTAATGCGGTCCTGTGCATGAGACCAGATGTTCAAGCAAGGTTAGAAATCAAACAACGCGGCGTAGGGAGGCTAGCTTTGGGAGCACATGGCAATACACCAAATCAGGGATACTGTGTGATATGGGATGGGCGTAGTTCGAGAGCAGAGAAGCTAGCAGTAAGATAGCATTTGAGGAGCGATTGAGAAAAATGGAGGAAAAGCAGTGGGCTAGGAAAGTTTTCAGATAACTGTACATAAGGAATGTTGGCACGAAATGGTGACAGCGAACTAGAAAATTTACAAGCAAATATCTGGACAGCAGTAGGGGGCAAATCAGCAATTTTCGGTTAAGAAAAAGGTTAAAGAAACAGTGAGAGCTCTGTGGAAAACAGGAACGCTGGCGAAATCATCAGTGGGAACGTACCGGATTTTTAAGCAGGAAATTGCCAAAGAAAATATCTATGATAATTGCAGGGGAAGCTTTTTGTTGTTTGAGGCCAGGACGGGAGCTTTGGGGACTAAGACATATATAGTAGTCAGGTACCACGAGATAGACACGTTGTGCGTTGCGTGCGGAGAGGAGGAGGAAACGGCTGAACACTTGATACTTTTCTGTAAAGGGCTTCACCCTACAGTTGAAAGCAGCGGGGCTGATTTATCCAAGGCATAGGGGTTTAAGGGCAGTGAAGGGAAAGTAGATTTTAAGCGGGTCGAAGTAACCAAGCGAAGGATATCTGATTGGTGGCTAAGATCAAGACAAGAGTAAAATTTCAGAAGTCATGGCTAGGTGGCTTGAGCCACCGCCCGATTTAAAGCGTTCAGCCGTATCCATCCATCCATCCATCCATCCATCCATCCATCCATCCATCCATCCATCCATCCATCCGTCCGTCCGTCCGTCCGTCCGTCCGTCCATCCATCCATCCATCCATCCATCCATCCATCCATCCATCCATCCATCCATCCATCCATCCATCCATCCATCCAGCCAGCCAGCCAGCCATCCATCCATCCATCCATCCATCCATCCATCCATCCATCCATCCATCCATCCATCCATCCATCCATCCATCCATCCATCCATCCATCCATCCATCCATCCATCCATCCATCCATCCATCCATCCATCTAGGTAGCAGACCCCACGAAATCTCGAAACGTGATGAGTAAGACTAGCGCTCTTAAAAAAGTTTTAAATTACGGTCAGTGGTAACAGTATTATTAGTGTAGTCCTTTACGATCAATGCAATGACCTTATAAACAATCATGACAGCTGCAATATTCTCTGAGATATTTGCTCAGTTTTTTTTCAACTCCTTCCACTACCAAAGAGCCTGTTGTTCGCAAGTGTATTTGTTTAATACATCCTGTATTGATATATTCTAGGGGGAATGCATCTATGATTCAAAAAAATAACATCGCAGACATTGCCTGGTATTATCAGAATTTTGAAAAGTACAGCTGCATACTCGTCATTGATTTTACGTGAAATATATACCCAATCTTTGCAGTCTGGTTAAAATCCCAACTCTTTGGAAGGTAGGGAAGGTAGTGCAGTTGCATAAGTCAGGAATTACTCATTCTCCTTTTAACTGTAGGCTCATTTCACTAACTAGCGTTCTGTGCAAGCTCCTTGAACGTCTCATCAACTCGCACTTTGTGCCTTCTCTGTCAACATGGATTTAAAAAATCTTTTTCTTGGGAAACGCAGCTGGTATCTTTCACAAAAAATTTTTTTCAGGGACCGGACAACAATGATGTAATAGGCTGCATCTTTTAGAATTCCGCCAAAGCTTTTGATACTGTTTCTCATCATTTACTTTTTTTTATCAAACTCAGTGCCCTTAATATCGACGTAACAACTGCAGGCTAGATTGAGTTCTTTTTCCCTAATCGTTCTCAGTATGTATTCGTTAACAACCATGACTGGTCTACGTACCCCGTAACATGCGGTCGTCTGAAAGGTTCAGTTTTAGGTTTATGGCTTTATAGGTTTATGGGGGTTTAGCGTCCCAAAGCGACTCAGGCTATCAGGGACGCTGTAGTGAAGGGCTCCGGAAATTTCGGCCAACTGAAATTTTTAACGTGCACTAACATCGCACAGTACGTGGGCCCTACCTGCAGAACTAACATCTCACATCAAATTATTTGCTGATGGTTTACAAGATGGCTTTAGCTCAATACTTTCCTAGTGTACGGACTGGTTCGTGTACCTTAACGCTACTAAATGCAAGCACATGCGAGTCTCCCGCCGTCTGTCTGATGATTCGAGCTCCTGTTTCCTCGGAAGTTCTTCGCTAATCTAAGTAACTTCATATAAATATCATGGAGTTCACATCAGAAACAATCTTTAATGAAAAACGCAAGTAGTCTTTGGATATAATAACGCTGATCGCTTGCTAGTATTCCTGACACCCGCAAGAATTGTGCCCACGATTTTGTATGCCCCTCCTCTCCGTAGTACCCTCGAGCCTGGAGGGTGAAGTCATAAATAAATAAATAGATGAGAAGACAATCACACGCTTTATTGAGAGAACATTCCGCGATGCTGGCACCACGGGAGAGAAAAACACCTGAACGTACAGTGAGCCCCAGTCATGTGAAGGGAATCCCCAAATAAGCCTTTGAGGGAAACCGCCCGGTAAAAAATACGTTATCTGAGGAATAAACCTCCTTGCACGATTCGCAAAGTATTCCTAAGGCCAATCAGAACCAGCAGGCCTATAGGTTTAGTAGAGAACGCTTTCACCGCGAGATCACCATGGATACCTCGTGTGGAAAATAGGAGACGGCCCCGAAGGGACGGAAAGGAGGAAGACGCTCAACGTGGGGCAAAGCGACACCCGCCCTCGCACCGGGTCTGACCAAGGTCACAAGTGGCTCTCCTTATTTCTCTTTCTCCCGACTACCAGAGGCCAACCGCTCGGGATGCCTTCTTTTCTCCCTTTCCCACTGTTTCCTTTTGTATTCATGTGTTTTGTGTCAAACTTCGACCAGTGTAAATAAAGTCAGCGTTAAAGTGAAAGCCACCGAGAGAGCGTCGTTTTTGTGAGGCTCCCGCGCGCGCGGCGCCACCGCCCGAACGAGTCTTACGCGCAGTTTGGCTTTAATTAGTGCGGTTCAGTCGATACTTGCCGGGGTGTCAACGGTCACAGTTACAAACGTTCAGAACAAATAACATTTTTGGTGCCGAAACCCGGGAAACTTAGTTAACAGTGATCGAGAACGCCACGGAACGACTCCAGAAGAAGCAAGCCACACTACGACAAGCGATCGACAGGATCATCACAGCAGCCACCACATTCCTACAAGAGCCTGCAGTTTAGAGCGGTGATCTGAGGAACAATTTGGCCTCCTTGTCGAGCAATCAGGACAGCTCAAAAGCAGTTAATGAGAGCATCGAGAAGAGGGTAGACATGCAGGAACTCGACGCCGAATTGGCAGCCGTATCTGTCTTCAGTGAGAAAATAAGCGTCACGAAAACACGCATCAAAAGAGCCCTACGTAAACAACCATGAGCGAAGATAGATCGACAACTCTGTCAGTAACGGGGGCTCTTCCCGAGCCTAATTCGCAATCTTCAGTGAACACCGGCATCACCACGAGCCAGCTACCGTCAGCAACTACCAAACTTCCGAAGCTGGAAATCGCTAAGTTCAGCGGAGACTTGGCATCATGGCAGAGATTTTTGGAATCGGTTCGAATCAACAATTCACAAGAATGAAGTTCTTTCAGCAATCGCTAAATTTCAGTACTTGACGAGTTACCTCACAGGAAAGGCGGCCGCGGCTATCGAAGGGCTATCCCTACGCAATGAAAACTACGCAGTAGCGATCAAGACCCTGAGGGAAAGATTCGGGAAAGATGACGTCATAATCGAAGAGCACATGTCACGGTTGCTCGGTGTTCGCCCGGTACACAACCTCCACGACACGGAAAGGCTTAGGATCCTTATGATGAAATCTAGTCGGGAGTCCGAAGCCTTGAGGCACTGGGAGTGACATCGAGTACGTATGGCGTGCTGTTGCTGACTGTCTTAAGGAAAAGCATTTCTGATCAGCTGTGCCTTGAATACTGCCGGAATAAAGCTACCGCTAAAGTCAGTCCCCAAGACGAACTCCAAGATTTCCTAGATTTCTTAAGAATAGGAGAGCAGAGAATGAGCACAGTACAGCAGCCGCCAGTCGCAGAGCACTGTTCTCAAACCGAGGGATTCAAGCCTAAAGGGAAAGACGCCTTCCGCAGCAGTCTTCGCTGTAAAAGGCAGAGAGTCGCAGTGCTCATTTTGTGGTGCAGAAGATCGCCTTCCGCAGGACTGTATGGTCTGCGTTCCGCTAGAAATGAAGAAGGAAATCATGAACAAAGAGAGAAGGTGCTTCAAAAGCGCCAAAAGGAACCATAGGGCAACCGAATGCCGATCAACCAAGTGGCTTAAGTGCGCGAAATGCTCCGCCCGGCACGGTACAGGCATCTGCGAGTTTAACAGGCCGGCACCATCGCATGCAAGAAACGTCCCTGCACCTTTTGAGACTACCATGCAGTCATCGTTACAGATGGCACAAACTCCACACCGAGCGTGCTCCTGCAGACAGCACAAGCCTGGGCGCAGCCGCCGCGGTGGCTGAGTGGTTACGGCACTCGACTGCTGGCCCGAAAGACGCGGGTTCGATCCCGGCCGCGGCGGTCGAATTTCGATGGAGGCGAAATTCTAGAGGCCCGTGTACTGTGCGATGTCAGGGCACGTTAAAGAACCCCAGGTGGTCGAAATTTCCGGAGCCCTTCACTACGGCGTCTCTCATAGCCTCAGTCGCTTTGGGACGTTAAACCCCCATAAACCAACAAGCCTGGGCAGAAGCAAAACAGAATCTCGCCTTGGTTAGAATACTGCTCGACGGTGGCAGCCAAAGAGCTTTCGTAAAAAAAGAAGTTTCCCGGCGTCTTAAGCTTCGAGTGGTGGGCGAAGAACGTCTCGCCATTCACACCTTTGGGACCACGAAGCCAAGCATCAAAACGTGCAACAGATTCGAGTTATGGCTACGAAGCCGGCATAACGACATCATAATTCGAGTCGAGGTCCTCGTGGTTCCTGAGATTTCCGCGGACTTTCTACAACCACCGGACGCCTCCGCTACAAGCCTGGCTGCAGACCAAGGACTCCAGCTCGCTGATCTGGCTCCTGGCGACCATCGACAGAACACCGGCGTCTGTATCTTAATTGGCGCTGACCGATACTGGGACGTCACCACCAGAAATTCAAGCGTGACAGCGACAAGCTCGTTGCCTTGGAGACGATCTTTGGGTGGACATTACAAGGTATTGTTTTGAAAACAACGGCGACGACGTGTTTGAGGACAACCACCGGAGTCATGCGCGTCTTAGTGACCGCCCAACAGGAGAACGACGTCCTATCCAGACAGCTGAAATCATTTTGGGAGATGGAACACCTTAGGGTTGTCGACAGAGAAGCCACAAACAAGGAAGACGAAGTTCTTAAAGACTTCCAAGAAACCGTCACTTACAGAGATGGTCGTTATCAGGTGGCCCTGCCCTGGAAACAAAATGCTTCAAATTTAGCTGACAATAAAGGGGTAGCTGCGCAGAGGCTACGGTCATAAAAAGCCAAGCTCATGAGAAGTGACATCATGCAAGCTTGCGACCAAGCGCTGCGAGAATACCTGGTTGCCGGACACGCCGAGGAGGTCAACGGAAATGATGAGTCCCCAAAGGGACCTATTTATTACCTCCCGCATCGAGGCGTTGTTAGGCCGACAAGCGAGACAATCAGGCTGAGAGTTGTTTTCAACGCGTCCTCGAGCGCACAAGGTCAGCTCTCGCTCAATGATGTTCTGTTTGCGGAACCAAATTCGAATCCAAATCTCTCAGACATCCTAATCAGGTTCCGAACCCACAGCATCGCTATCATGGCAGACATAGAAAGGGCATTCCTCCAGGTGCAGCTCGCCGAAAGTGACCGCGACGCCCTGCGTTTTCTGTGGTATGAACGAGCGCCCAAGCAGCCGGAACCTCTGCCCCCTGTCCAAGAGTACCGTATGACGAGAGTGCTGTTCGGAGCAACATCGAGTCCCTTTTTGCTTGCGGCTACTCTCAAACACCATATAGGGTCCATGCAGGACATTTATCCGAGCACTGCGAATGTACAGCCGGCATATTCTTTAGCTGGGTGCGCGACGGCCACTTTTTCCGTGCTCCTGCAGGTCATGGCGGAGCAAACTTTCGAAAATATCAAATCTAAACACAGGCTCACTAAGCCCGTGCCTAACATCGAGCTTTCTGCAAGTTTGCTTCGTTGCAAAGCGCAGGAGCGCAGAAAAAGCGGCCGTCGCGCACGCCAGCTAAAGATTTGGCCGGCTGTACTAAAACATGACCTGTATGTAGACGGTCTAGTGACGGGTGCTCACACAATAGAGGAGGCGGAGCGGATGTGTGAAGAATCGCAGTGCATTATGAACAAGGCCGGCATGCATCTGCGCAAGTGGCGATCGAATGCGGCAGAGCTTGCAACGATGGTATTCGAAAGTGGTAACGCACGAGGCAGCTTGCCGGAGCTCACGACGATAAAGATCCTCGGTGTCGAATGGAGGCCTCACGCTGACGACTTCGTGTTTGAGATGAACACCCTAATAGATTTCTTGAGAACGCGGCAGGACACGAAGAGATCTTTGCTACAAGCGTCAGCGCGTATTTTCGACCCTTTCGGTTTCCTCGCCCCGATCTCCCCTACAGCGAAGATTTTGTTTCAATCCCTTTGGGAACGCGGTACAGACTGGGATGAGAAGCTGCCAACAGACGTATTAGAGAAATGGAACAGTTGGTGCCAGCAGCTTACTGAGCTTTGCTGCATTTTGGTACCTCGCAAAATCGCCTTGGGGAAAGAGCATGCCAAGCCGGAGGTACATGTTTCCTGTGATGCCAGCCCCAAAGCTTACGGTACCGTAGCTTACGTGAAGACAAAACATGAAGTCAGGAGCTTCACTGTATCCCTTTTGATGGCGAAGTCAAGGGTGGCTCCGTTAAAGCGCTTGTCATTGCCGCGGTTGGAGCTAATGGGGGCTCTAATTGGAGCTCGGTTGGCCAAAACGCTTATTCAGCAGATGAATGTGACAGCTCTTTCAGTCCATTGCTGGAGTGACTCTACTGTTGCTCTGAGCTGGATAAAGAGCTCTGCTCTGAGGTGGAAACCTTTCATTGCCAACCGAGTGCAAGAGATTCAATCTCTGACGTATCCTTTAGTCTGGAGACATTGCCCTGGAAAAAGAAACCCCGCGGACTTGTTGACAAGAGGCATAATGCCATCCAGCTTGATTGACAGTAAAACCTGGTGGACCGGACCTGATTGGCTGAAGACTTCAACAGTGTACCTCACTGTTCTGTTACAGATCGATAGCAACATTTGCACAGAGGAGGAAAGAGTCGTGCAAGTGCTCAATACAGTGAGCTGCAGTGCATCGGAGCCTTTGCTAGATATTGAAAACAGCAGCTCCTTGACCAGAGTCCTTCGCGTAACAGCCTGGATTAAGCGCTTTCTGCATAACTCTCGGAACCCTTCACTGAAACGAGAAGGAGAGTTAACAACACCAGAGCTGGCGGAGGCCGAGAACTACTGGCTTCGACTGTCACAAATGACAAGCTTCTCGAAGAAAATAGGCGCACTTCAGTCGTCAACTCCACCCGACAAGAGATCGCCCATCCTAGCTCTCAACCGCTACCTCGATGCTGATGGTTTACTCATGGTTGGCGGTAGACTCCAATGTAGCGCCGAAGAGGAAGAAACAAAACATCCAGTAAAAATCTCTTGCGCACACCGGTTCGCATTATTGCTCATCATTCGCGAGCACATGCGCTTGTTGCATGCTGGAGTGCGAGACACCCTATGCCACCTCCGTAAGCGCTACTGGGTGCTGAGAGGAAGACCAACAATAAAGTCGGTGATTAGGCGCTGCGTTCCATGCCAGCGACAAAGTTGCCGTCCCACAGCTGAACCCGTAGCCCCTCTTCCACCTGAACGCGTCACCAAGGCTGACCCCTTCCAGATCGCAGATGTCGACTTTGAGCGGCCGCTATTCTGCAGTGAAAATGGAGTGACTCGCAAGGCGTATATCACTCTCTTTACATGCGCGACAACCAGAGCAGTCCATCTCGAGCTCGTGAGAGACCTGACATCCAACTCTTTCCTGAAGGCTCTCAGAAGGTTTGTTTCTAGACGCGAGATGTGCAAATTAATCTATTCTGATAACGCTCTGACATTTAAAAGAGCGTAAAAAGACATTGCAGCGATGTTTCGGGCATCGAGGGAAACAGAGGTCCAGGCATATCTCAGCGAACACCGAATGTCCTGGAGATTCATTGTGGAAAGAGCAGCCTGGTGGGGCGGCTTCTGGGAAAGAATGGTTCGGACCGTGAAAACGTGCCTTCGCAAAACACTCGGCAGAAGCAGCCTGGATTTCGACAGCCTCCACACAGTTCTCACAGAGGTCGAGGCGATCGTAAATTCCCGTCCCCTCACATACGTCCACTCGGATGCGGGGGAGCCAGCTCCTCTAACACCCGCTCATTTCCTTGTTGGACGACGGTTAACAGCTTTGCCATCCACGACTGCGGCCGCTTCTGCGAAGTCGACGCGTGGAACGCTGCAAAGAAAATGGAAGTACCGCGTCGCACTTGTCGATTTGTTTTGGAAACGGTGGAGGCGGGAGTATCTCTTAGAACTGTGGTCCGCTCATTTCGCCAGGCCTACACAGCACCGAAGCATACAGAAAGGCGCTATTGTGCTGCTCGGCGGTGAACGGACGCCCCGCCAGATGTGGCCGATGGCGAGAGTCAAGGAGACCTTCCCTGGGAGGGACGGTAATGTGCGCGCTTGCAAGATTGTGCTCCCAAACAGAGGGGAGATGCGTCGACCAGTGCAAGCCCTTTTCCCTCTCGAACTTCAAGGTTGGGACGTGTCACACAGTGCACAATGAGCCGAAATAGCTCATTGCGGGGGAGGATGTGGAAAATAGGAGACGGCCCCGAAGGGACGGAACAGAGGAAGACGCTCAATGTGGGGCAACGCGACACCCGCCCTCGCGCCGGGTCTGACCAAGGTCACAAGTGGCTCTCCTTATCTCTCTTTCTCCCGACTACCAGAGGCCAACCGCTCAGAATGCCTTCTTTTCTCTCTTTCCCACTGTTCCCTTTTGTATTAATGTGTTTTGTGTTAAACTTCGACCAGTGTAAATAAAATCAGTGTGAAAGTGAAAGCCACCGAGAGAGCGTCGTTTTTGTGAGGCTCCCGCGCGTGCGGCCCCGCCGCCCGAACGAGTGTTACGCGCAGTTTGGCTTTAATTAGTGTGGTTCAGTCGTTACTTGCCGGGGTGTCAACGGTCACAGTTACTAACGTTCAGAAGAAATAACACCTCGCACTGGTGTGAGCAGCGTGCACGAACGTCCCAGTGGTATGGTGAATGCTGGCAATCCTAGCATGGGTTGCTCGTGGTTCCCGCCGTAAAGTGGTCGATAACATTGGATGGAGCCTCCGCCAATAAAGTCCGGTTCGTGATGAAAAAATACAGACGTCTACTTAGGCCAGAAGTTTCCAAGAACGCGGCCGATCTGTCGGAAGAAAAGCAATACCCCAATACATCCTGATCTTCAAGTGAATCCAACTTTCTTTACACCGAAGGGAAAAGAAACAAATACAATGGACTCAAAAGGGCATTCCTTTGGCTTTCGAGGAATGCCAGGATGAAACGCAAGCCCGGAATAATAATAAGTCGCGACCAATTGCAAGGAATTTCTCGGAGTGTCGCACCAAGAGCCGCAAATTCGGCAACCACAATTGGTATGTCTGTGGCTCGAACGACACTGTTCTATATTGTTGTTGCCACTACTGCATGTTCATTACTTTGCTTGATGCCAGACATTAGATGCAGCTTTTCGAATTGTTGGGGTTTCCTTGCTGACCCTGATTTTGGTGTTCCGGGTTACTGCAGTTGTTTGCGATTCCTCTCATGGGATAACGTCAATCTCGTTTCCATTGTCGTCTGCTTAGGATCTCGCTGCCGCACACTTGCTGCTTTAATACAGGTTAACGTGTTCTTTTCGTTATACTTATATGTTTTAGTTATTCGCTGACTACTTCAATTCAGCTTATTATTTTGCTCTTGCTGCAGTGTTTCATTGCTTTTTGGCATTTATATTTTGTTCTTTACTTTTTTCGCTGCGCCTCCTCTCTGTTCATTCGTTGCAAAAACGCGCGTTACGTTCCTTCTCTAAAGGGAATCGCATGGGCGTCTGTTCCTAAGGTCTTAAGTTTTTTTGCCTGTTTCCCTGCTGACAACAAAGATAACCGCAGTACTATAAGAACGAGGGTTCTTGAACAGCTATGTGACCTCACTTTTTCAAAGGGCTGTATATTGAAAAGAAACACGAACTACAGTATTCGACAGTACTCTTCCCTCTCTATTCGACACGGGCAGAAGCGCTTGCTTGCATTTGCGAAACGCAATCTGAATCGCGGTACTCCTTGTACTTAAAAACCCAGCCTTTGAGTTCTAAAAGCTGTTTATATGACACATCACCCGATACATTTCAGGAAATAACATAGCAATTACTCCGTCACCAAGCATGAAGAAAACGTCGACATGCTTCGTCGTGCAATATTCTATCGTTTTCCATGACATTCACAACTCACAACGAACGTAATTTAGTCATCCAGCAACAGTAACTTAAGTAAACAGTGATGTGACGCACGCTGAAGTGATTGATGTACTCGATATTCACGTCATCATCATCACCATCAGCCAGTCTCATCATCAGCCTGGGCAGCAGTTTGTTGGTATTTTCCTTCATGAAATATCATAGTTTGGCAACAAAATTGACCTACCCCCGTTTTGTGCGATCTCTGATGGCTTTTCAGGTACCGTTTGATTTGACAAAGGCGAGCTCCAGCAACGCGCAACACAAAAAGATTTACAGTTTAAAAATATTTGTCGAGTTATAAAGTACTCAGAGCGCTTCTGATGGTGTGGATCTTGTTCGCAGAGAAGTCTAGCGTGCTGTCAGAAACAATACCGAGGCTTCGAATCAGATGCTCGCGTGACTGTTGGTCACCACAGATGCAATATGCGAAACTTGTGTCGTCTATTTGAGTTTTGTATGGTGCTACGTTAGTCTGTAATGTTCAGTATTGGCTTCATGACACAAGTTCGATGCATCCTTTTCTAGTACTAAACTGTGCCGCATAGCATAAATATCTTTAAATATTTCATGGTCACTAGCATAAAAGAGCAAAGAAAGATTGATAACAGTACAATGCCTTAGTCAAGAATAAATTAAACAGAAATGACTTCGGACGAAACCCTGCACCACATCACTTGTTGCCGCATACATTTTGGAGGCCTGTCTATTGGCGGTTACTTAGAAATTGTGGTTTGTTTTCGCAGGTTAGCAGCGTAAGTAATGTCTCAGGGATGCGCACTTCTCAAGAATAAGGAACAGTACAGACTCAGACGCAATTGAGCTATATTATTGGCTTTATAAAAGGAAAATCTGCTGAAGTGACTTCTTTTTCAATTCGCTCTGAAGGTCTGGTTCGTGAATCGGAGAAAGTTTGCATTGTTTATTGGCCTGCGACAAAGACATATGTCGCTTCGGTATGAGAGTTGTCTGAAAGCTGAAAAAAATGAAAGTGCCTGTAAAGGTCAGTACTAACTCCAGCTAGATTCAGAGACTATAGTGTAGTGAAAGGGTCGTATTTAGAAAGAACATAGCTTGGACAAAGCAGAAAATGACATGTAGCGACGCTCCTCAACTGCCCTAGTGAGTTCTTCATCGGCCGCCGCAGGTTCACTGCTTTCGCGTGCTGCTATGCTCTCACAGAAACGGGACTTGCGGTCTAAATAGAAGGAAAACAGAACGGAGGTTGTTGCCGAGCTACGAGAACGCAAAGGGCGGCTTGTTTCACTTGCTGCTCATTCAGCCCGCATGAAGGCGTGGTGCGCGGCAACTTGGGATGCGCCAGCCACCTCCAAGTTCTAGCGGCTATTCGCGCTCGTTGGAATTGGTGTAATTGTCATGTCTGAAGACTATAGAGTGGCGGGGAAAGGGCCATATGCGGACGCCATCGGTTGGTAAATATTTCAAAAAAGGGTGGATGTTTGATTTAGAGTTGTGGTTTGGGTTTGTTGGTCTTGTTGCATGGCTAGAGGGAGCAGCACGAAAAGACGAGGACGAACACAGAAGCTTAACAGTTATTTCTGCCTTACGTTGGAATTAACACAAAAATAATACATGTTACAAGGCCGGCAAACCACTGTGGAGCCTCAGACGAAATATGCATAGTGCAACCTCAAATAAAATGTCTGGTTTTTAAGAGCTTGGTAAGGCCCCTCCTCGAATATGAAAAAAAATTGTCTCAGACCCGCACACTGCACTCAACTGCTCTAAGCTGGAACAAATTCAGTGTCTCGGAGCAAGATTTATATTGAACAGGTGCCGAGATTCCGATTCCCCAACGTCCTTGTGTGAACGTGCTGGTTTGGAAGTACTCCATTTTAGAACGAAATGTGACAGGCTCAAGTTTCTTTTCCAGATTATTTACAGCTTGATAATAAACCAATCAAAGTACTTTGAAATTAAAACTGGAAAATAATCACGCCGTCGTCACAGCTGCCACATACCAATGCCCACTGTCCGAATTGTTTTTTACTTTAATTTTTCCCAAGAACATTTAAGGAATGTAATATGCTACCAAACTCTGTTGCCACTTCACAATCACTTAGGGGATTCTTAGATAAGCTCCACAATTTTTATCGTCTACATTAAGTATATGCCTGAGTTTTATTTTGTATAAGTGGCGAACGCTATATGTACCGAATTTTGTGCCAGTTTCAATGTTTATGTCGTTTTTTTTTTGTACCGCATTACCCACTGCTGTTATGATCCGTGGTCAGGGCTGGCATTATGAATACATGAAATGAATCGGAAAAGATAGGTGTTTGATCAGCAGGCCAGGCCTGTTTTGTTTTCATTTGTTTGCTGATTCGACGAGAGCTGGCATGATTGCGCCAAATGAAACAGACGTAACAGCGCCCGCTCAGAGTGGGTATGTAATGCGGAGAAAAATGGGGCGTTCGTTTTGGCACATTTGTATGCAATGCGGTCGTTTTTTCGCAATGAAAATGAACGCTCGTGTTACCAATGGACCGTCTGTGACTGGAACGTGGCTTATTGTTTCCAGTATTATTTTCTTTAATGCTCACTTAAGGTGTGAAGATTTGTCTTGAATATTTCCGGAAGCAGAGCGATATAGGGTGATAATTTTTCACCTAATATTTCCAGCCATGTTTATTCTGGAGCTAACCCGCGAGGTTATTATTGAAATGGATCACACTCGTGGTAAGCCTACTCATCGCTTGAACATAAAATCTGTGAAGCACAGAGAGCCACAATTCTGCATGGTCTGCATCAGCGCCTCGTACATTTGACTACAAACATGCACCTACCCTCGAATGGGTGCAAGCGAGAAGCAATTCTATAAATCCTTCAACGGCCGTCAACACTGGGGAAGCCACGCCTGCGGAGGCATATATGCTCGGGCTCGGCGGTCAATGTCTACTGCGCTGCCGAGGGTCGCCCCGTCTGGCTTAACTATTGGATGACCTTGGCAATAAATAAAAAGGTGATCGATTGCTCTCTACGAGGATGCCCTCCAGCTACGATTACAGTCGAGACCACTTATAACGAACCTGGCTGTCACGCGGATTGCATTTTTTGCATCCGATGTTCGTAGTAAGTGGACTCCCTGCATTGCAGGCAAAAGTCCACCAAAAGTGGCATTTACTCCCTAAAAACTGCATCATGCGCGTCTATTTCTTCGACCCAGGCCCAACCAGGGCGCTTTCCAGGCTCTCCAGGACGGTCGTGTTCTCCTCGCCGAGATCCAATAGCTTGCAAAAATATGTTTCAGGGACGAGGTGAAATTAATCCAGGCTAAAGAATCCACGGAAGCTGGTGGCTGAACGGTCACATTAATCAGATTCCCAGCGGTAGGGGAGTGTTCGTCTTTTGCGTTCAACGGCTTCGTTAGAGCACGCACTGCCATGTTGCAGTCCGAACCAACGTCGTCATTCGAGGCAACATGCGGCCAACTATGTATAAACGGCACGTTGCCACAAATCTTCATGCCTCTGAGCGTACAATTATGAGCCCTCATGCATGCTTGATGCATAGACTCTATTTAGGCATCGCTTACACACCAATGTACGTATATTTAATTGGACTAGCGGACTCGCCGGCGTGTTCCATTTATAGCTTAACCGAGGCTGTGGAGCAAGTACTAGTGGGGTTTCCAGTGAAAGACTAGCGTTGGCCACTTCCTTCAAGCGTTTAGAGAGCAGACCACTCTCAGATGACTTATTGCTAGGCGCTTGGCTGCAGAGTTCTAAAGCAGCCCAGGCTATGCGGTCTTTTTCACGTTTTTTGAGCGACATGATCCTCTTCTTCTGGTTTTGAGAGGAGAGGGAAAGGCGCGAAGACGCGGAAGTTCAAATTTTGTCTGCATATAACTCAGCTTCCACAAAACGCATCAAAATAATTCTTGCTGGGGGATAATTATGAACCGTCGTCTTTTAACATCCCAGGCATACCGCACCTTTGTTGAGACCCCCTTGCTGGGTCCCTTTAATGAATATTTTACGGCAGCAGCGCTCCCGTTCGTAATAAGCGCCCTTTACCCTCCATCCTCCCCCCCCCCCACACACACACACGACTCCTGTTGCGAAGTGTGACCGACAAGTTCGCCTCTTCCCAAACAGATGGCGTTCAGATTCGCCTGTAGGCGTACGAACGAGTTGACGGATACGACCTAATAGCACTCCGTCTGATTCCTTAATGTAGCTTTCGCGGTAAGGAAAGAGGAATTTTGTTATCCTCCTTGCGACTGAGTAACCTTCAGCCCCCAAGAAGAACACATATAACCAGAAATTATTGACTAGCGCTATTTGTTTGTCTGTAAAATGTTTGTGAACGCAACTTTTGCGCATATCGTAAGAATGCCAAATAACAATCAATGCATTCTCAGATTATACCTCGATACGGTTGCATTTTTCACCTGTTTATTGTCAAAAGGCTCAATTTTTTTCTAAGGCAGTAGTAACTAATCAGTGCTTACGCAGGGGGAAATTTAAAACCAAGATTTTGCTTCGCACTGGAAGACCATTAATCCAATAAATATTCCTACGCACGTTTGGGGGATTACCAAGTGTTTTGAGAACAACGGCGACGCCTTGGTGCGCTCTTGTGATATTTTGTGAGCGATTCGGCTCTCTCACGCCTTCGGTTCTTGGCATCGTGAATACCTTTACCGTCAAGTGAGTTTTGGTGGAGGTGCCAAGATATCACCTTCAGGAATAGACATTTTCTCTCGTCCGTAACTCCGGCCGCTAGCACCAAGACGACTATTGCTTGTCCCGGATGTGACTGACGCCTGCGTTTTGTCCATATGAGACTTAATCAATATTGCTCATGAACAGCGCTTAGAATCCTCGCCATGCTCTCTCGTCGACCGCCTTGCAGCCAACCGCTCTGATGCTTCCCTCGCCACGTTCGTGCTTCACGAGAACACCCTCTACCGGCGCAATACGCGGCCTGACGGCGCTGAGTTCTTGCTCGTGGTTCCTGAGCACCTGCGTTCCAGCGCCCTTGAACACTCCACGATGCTCTCATGGCAAGTCATCTTGGCGTATCGCGCACATATATGGCACGTGCGCCGCCGCTACTTTTAGCCTGGTCTCTACCGCTCTGTCCGGCGCTATGTAGCCGCTTGCGAGCTCTGCCAGCGCCGGAAGGAGCCTTCGGTTCTCCCTTCCGGCCGCCTTCAGCCGATTGCCGTCCCGATAGATCCATTTTCCCGCATCGGCCTCGACCTGCTCGGCCCTTTTCCGCTTTCTGCTATGGGGAACAAATGGTACGGCGTCGCGACGGACTGCTCGACGCGCTACGTTATCATCCGAGCGATTCTAACCAGCTGCGCTACTGATGCCGCTTACTTCCTGCCGCACGACGTCATCCTCCATCACGCTGCTCCCTGACACCTGCTCACAGACCGCGGCCGCTGCTTTCTATCCCAATAAGTCGCCGAACTCCTCAGCTGGTGCTCTGTCCATCATTATTTCGCAATGTCCTATCACCCACAGACAAATGGCCTGACCGAACGCCTGGACCGTATCTTTACCGACATGATTTCGATGTACGTCTCGGACCATCACCGTGACAGGTATATTAGCCTCCCATTTGTGACCATTTGTGACACGTCACGATATAGCGGGCTACTCTCCATTTTATCTTCTGTTTGGTCGCGATCCCCTGCTGCCCTTCGACAGTGTACTACTTCCCGCCACCGCCTCCGCGGCTTCTTATGCTGGGGAAGTCATCGCCCGCTCCGACGCTGCCCGTATTGTAGCTCGCCAAATGTTGTCCGCCTCCGAAGACTGTAAATGCCGTCATGACTGTTGCCATCGCGACGTCGCCTACCCTCCTGGCTCCCTTGTCTCGCTCAGGGTCCCGTCCCGCCGTGTGGACCTGTGCGAAAAACTTTTGTCCCGCTGTCCCGGGCCCTAACGGTTTCCTACGTCCACCCACCGCGGTGACGTACAAGATCACACCGCTGCACCCACAGTCCCCGCCACCCCGCACGGATACCGTCTCTGCCTTGCCCGTCTAGCACGCACTGGGACTGGGCTTATGCAGCGCGGGGGGGGGGGGGGGGTTCATGCTACGCACGTTTGGGGGACGACCAAGTGTTTTGAGAACGACGGCGACGCATTGGTGCGCTCTTGTGATATTTTGTGAGCGGTTCGGCTGACTCAGGCCTTCGGACCTCGGCCTCGTGAATACCGTTTCCGTCAAGTAGCAAAATGTTCAATTCCCATTAATATCTAACAATAACCTACAGCTGACCTACAATTAAAGGGGACGTCCAAGAAAGGTGGACTTGAAATTAGGCGGAATAACCCTACCATCCATGATGCAATCGCGTGTTGCTGTCTCATGCATGAAGCGTTGTTTTGAATTAGAGGCATCATTTTCGTTCTTTTTCTTTGCAAAAACAATATCTAAATGGAACACTTTACCAAAGGATGGTCACAGCTGACAATGTCTACTTCGCTCTACTGATTAATAATTTGTAAATCACAGAGTTATCTTTGCATTGTGTTGTACTTGTGGCTTGTATAACATGTTCTGAAATTGCAAATGCTTCATTTTATATTAATTTCTTAATTGTTTTTGTTTGCTTATTTCTATTGTTTTTTATATTTTTGCTCACTCTCTTGCTGTAATAATTCGGTGCTGCAGGATATGTTGTAAATAAATAAATAATATGAATATGTGCTGGCGTATGTCTCGGTATTAATATTAAACTACGTCTTTTTTTCGCCCAAGAAACGCTCTGCAGAAGTTTAATGAAACAAAGAAGAACATCACATTTGCGAATATCGTGGTAGATAGAGCGGCATCTTTAGCGACATGCATTAATACGAAGCAGAAGAATGCGTACGTTTATTGCACCTAAGTGTTTTCAGATAACATACTCTGTCAGGACGCTATCCAAAATAGCTAGTTTATCAAAAATGAAGTAATTTTGGGCAGGAGAATAGTAGGAAACCAAACTTTCTATGACCAGTATGCCTGTTTGAGTACTAGTTTTTGAAACAAGGAAATTCTTCCTTCGAGCGGCGCATAACGTTGCTCCAGAAACTCCCATCAGAAAGTACATTGGCAGAGCGGAAGAGGCGCGAGCCAGAAGAAAGGTGAAACTAAAGATCGCGAAAAGTCTGCCCTAGAAACGCCTCCACGCGCTTCAGCCAGTGGGGAATAAAGGGAGAACGATAAGAGTCGCTAAGAATAAAGGCGAATAAATAAGCCAAGCAGGAAAATAACGATGGGGCACGGTACAACTAGTGTCGTCCCAAGGCCACTTCAGTGAGGCAGAAACAGCTCGCTAAGGGAGTTCGTTGAAGCAAAGGAAAAAATTGAAAATTAAAAAAAAACGAGGCTGGCAACCGAGTTCCCAGGAGGCAAAAGGCTACTAGTGGCAGGCCAGACAGTCGCAACACGTCCGGAAATTGGAACAAAGCTCTGAGCACAATTACGGAACGCGTTGACACGCGGACTTTCATTACAACTCTTCAGCCGCAGGGAACGTCGCTTTAAAGAGGTGAGAAGTGTGGTTAGATGGCCGCAACTTGGCCAGGCGGCTTCAATTTGTTTCGGCACTATTTCGAAGCGCATGTTAGTTGTCGCTCGATGTCCAACTTTTGACATCTGCGGCAGCCGTGATGCGGCGAACAAACTACGTACTGCGTCCCTAGACCGGTATGACTAACGAGCTCTTTACTCGACTTTGCTTAATTCCTTTTTGCTGCCATGCCATCAGAACGAGCACGTCGATAGCAGAAGCACGGTGCCGTACGAATCAATCTAGCATGGCGAAAATAATAAAACTTAAAATATTACGAGGAGAATAGCCGCAATATTTCGTCAGTGTACTATTTTGCGGGCGTTCTTGACGTTTCTGCAAAGTATATATATGTGCTTCCTTGGAATTTCCGACCAAGCACGATGACCGACCTTTCCGTAGTGCATCACTTCGTTTTGAATCTACCCACTCACAGACCCCGGTGATGATTTTAGATGTGGCTCCGCGCTTTTGTTTTCTCGCAGTCATCAAACCGAAGCTTGTCTGGAAAAATTATATCGCTATTGCCACAGCGCAGAATGACGCTTTGGATGCTAATTACCACGATTACTAAGACATACTGAATTTCTCTACGCAGGAGAAACAAGAAACAAAATGTTGTGCACACAACTGTTTTGGCAGACGTTCACAATTGTTTATCCAAGCAGCTTTATTCATATATCTTTTTCACAACCTCAGTATCTCCCGATTTCAACTACGGTCGTCTTGTAAAAATATTTTGGGGGCACTAAATTTCGTATAGTAGAAGTAGCAATGTCCTAAGTGCCGCACCGGCTGCGGTGACACAGTATATTTTTCTTTCGGCTGCTGGTCGCGAAGTCGCTGGTTCAATTCCTTGTGCTAGACTGATCATAAGGAACTATGTCAAGGAACTATGGCTCGTGAACGTGCCCTCTTCTCTGATCATGTGCGCATTGCAACCACTAGTGGCGCTTCGTGTCCTCGGCGCTATTCACAACAGCAGAATGGTGACGACTGAAACATAAAACAGCTGAGATGGAGCGTTTGGGCCCGTATATTTGTAACAATGCGAAAATTAATTTGCATGGCCATCGAAAAGTCGCAGAAAAAGTAAAGCTCAATATTTCGGAAGCAAGACATGTGGCGCGATGCGGTTTTCACAGAGATGCAAATGAACGCATAGGAATTTATTTTAAACATCATAAATTTTTGCAAAATAGTTTAATTTTTTATTGAATGATGATGCTTTGGTTTCGCAACAGTTTTACGAAGATGGTGACGACGACGTGCCTCTTCTCTTCGGAGCAGTTTGTTCGTCCTAGCCGGGAGTGTCATTAGTGCAAAAAACCCAGAAAAGAGGGAAGCTTGAGTCACGTTGAGCCCCTATCTTGCATTTGCTACCGTCCCACCTTCGTGACTGATACGGCGCCAGCGCTTTGTGCGAATCCGAGTTTAAATTGATAGAAGATATGACCGTCCTCTTTGAAACGGGGCGGTGGCAGTTGCCACCATGCTCGTTTTGTTTTAATATATTTTTAACGGCGTTATAAATCGGCGTCTAAGTTCGCCGCTCGTGTTAAATACACTTTTAATCCTACAGTTCGCACTTTATGTGACCTCTCTGTTTTTGAGCCATGAATATTCCTATCGCTTTATGCTAACTTCCACAGCAGATTCCTTCACTTGACCATTGTTATCTATAAACCCTAGGGCCTCAAGTAGAGTGACTGTGCCTCCATCGACATCCAGATTTATACCAACACATTCGAGTATAAGGTGTTCTACTGTTTCTACTACATATTTACCACACACTGCAGATGTGTCATCTTATTGGCTTTATTTCCTTTTCGTAGCTGCGCATTCTATGACACCCTGATCTAGCTTCAAAAGTAGGGCACTGCCTCTTGAGTTATCATAGACCCGTTCCTTGCTGATCTGCATTTTCCAATTTCGATACAGTTCCACACTCTGCTGCATTTCTATTGCAATCCAGTTTTTACCTTCAGCGTTTTTTACCTGTTTTTAAAGTTCTTTATTTCTCCGTCGCTGTGCCCTGCATACTTACTGGCTGGTTTCCTAATTCTTTCCCACAATTCTGAGTCAACGCTCTTTCTGTTTAAATATTTAAGAAACCTTAGCTGACCAGCTGTTATCGTCCAATTTTTTCAGTCGTTTTTCATATTGCATTTTGTTGTTGAACTACAGCGCCATCGGCCGGTGATAAGTGTGGCCAGAAAAACTTTTGTTATTAAAAAAAATGTCATGCCTTCTTGTGTACTTCTGCGAAAACGCATCGCGCTGCTGTCTCTAGTTTTTTACTGATAGGACGTTTACTTTTTCTCTGACTTTTCGAATCACCCTGTTCTTCGTCGTTACAAAAACTTGAGCGCTTATCTCTCTACTGCTAAGTAGCGAACACTTTGCGGAGAAGGGCAGTCTATGAAGATATTGCAAAAAAAATATTAAAATTTGAGAGGCATGTTCCATCGACGCTTTTAGTGTTATCTTCGTCGTTCGCAGCATTTCTTTCTTGGTAGCAGCTCAGATCTTCATTTAGAAGCCGAAAAATATTTAACAGAGCAACGAGAGGAGCACAAGCGCTTTGGGATCGTCTGTTGTCATTTCAAATCCTTCGTCTTTCTTTCTGTGGCGCCAAACGAACGTATAGATTCCTAAGAGGGGAAAAATGAGTTCGTAAATGGCGGGGCGGGGATTAGAACCTAAGCAGCCACAGCGCAGAGCATTATCTCTTTGCCCCTTTAAGTTGACAAACAGTTCAGAATAAGAAGAAGAAGAAAAAACGTATACCACGAGGTGGGGGAAATGCCATTAGCATCGCTGTGCGGGAGTGACCACATTTCGCGGTCGACATACGCCAATAAATAATGAGCACCGTCCACCCTCCGCGAATAGGGATGAGGTTTGTCGCAGTATTGAGCGTTATTCGCTCGGTACTATCCGCTATCGGTACCGAACGGGAAGATGAACGTTAGGAACGATGACCACATTGTAAGCTATAAAAGCCGGATCCATTGCTATGAAAGTCATCGCGATCTCCTTTGCACGATGCACTTATACCGTAACCCAAGTATCAATATTCTGAAAAGCTTTCCGACTACTCATGCATGCTAGTGCGCTCTACTGATACGCCGCAAGTGACCGCTGCCGTATTACTCTACAATTTCGCTCCATACAACTAGAGGATGAAACACAAATGCAAGCCGTCGACATCACTTTGGGTACGCGACTTCATTAGCGAACCACTGACCGTCTGAAATATTTTGAACACAACGCTTCCACTGCAGTTTGCCACCAGATTCTGATAGGAGAGACTGCCAGATTAAAACACCATTTTAGTGACGGATTTACCAAGCGTTTTAGCAGCTAGCAACTATGGACTGTTGCATCATGTCAGCGTTAATGCCCTTCGGGCTTAACTACATAGGCTGGATGTGCAGCATTCCTTCTAGGGTCAATATGCTGAATCAGTGGGTAAAAGCGCGCATAGCACTTAATCATTACGCAGTGATTCGCATTTTAATGCCCTAAAACAAAATTTTCACTCACTACAGTTACAGGAAAAACATTTCGCAGCTCCTACGGCTTTCAAACTACTTAAAGGGGCCGCGCATTTTATCCTTTTTGTCGAGTAAGTGCTAAATAGATTAACATTCATATTACAACAAACACACTGGGACATAGGAGAAAACAACAGTACAGAAGCCCAACACTTCCGCTAAACGTTTTGATGACATGCACATTTAACACCCCTTGTGTAATGCTCTATTTCATGTTCCTGCATTGTTGAGCTATGAGTGTCAACACTGAGTACCCACTAGCGTGAGCCTTCGCACTGCACAACAGGTCACAGGGTGAACGTCAGTGAGATCACCGAAATAATTAGGTAACATAAGTGTTTTCAAGAAATGCTGGTAGTTTTTCGGGTAACAAATAAGAAACGACCTTGGCAGGCGTATGTTGCGAGAAATTATATTAAATTTTCCTTTTGACAATACCATAATAAGGCATCATTCGTTCAACAGCGACGCAACATTCAAAAACAACTCTCAACAAAAATGCTGAGCGCGGAAGCATGCTCAAATAGATTTTTGTGTATAGGAGAGGCCCCACCAAAAATATTTTCATTTCTTCTGTGTAACGTCAAAGGTCCGCTAATAACAATTTTCTTCAAAAATAAACTATTTCAGTATAAAGTTGACCACACGAAACACTGCGGGCTGTTGAAACAACCACGTCGTATTCGAGGTTAAGAGTCTAGAATCGTGTATTCCTAGAGAGGGGAAAATAACATTTGATGGACAAGCAGGGCTGTGGACTGGAAAAAGATTCCTAGTTGTTACCCGACGCTGGGGGAAGGAAAAAAGCCATGAAAGCTGTGCCAGAGTTGAAAAGCAGGAAGAATGCAAATTATGGACGGGGAGAAATGTGATGATGTAGGAACCTGGCACGAAAGCGCTATGCCGGCAGGAAACGAAGGAGTCTTGGTTAGCTTCTAAGCCGTCATATTGGTAAACAGGCACTGAAATAAAGCGCTGTAAATCTGCGAAAGTAATGTGCCAGATGTGGCGCAACTGTAATAATCCGCCCCAGCGAGCGGGACAAGCGAGGTTTCCGCTTGCTGCACGTCAGGACCCTCTGTGCCTGTGCTCGCACACGAGAAACCTCCACCCGAAGAAAAGGCGTGAAAGGAAAACAGGAAGGAAGAACCTTTTTTTTCTTCTTTGCAGTGACAGAAAGTCTCCATGAGATGGACCAGCGGAAAGGTGTCGTCGCGAGGAAAACAGAGTACTGAAAACCATCTGATTCGCCGGACGTTACACAGCGTCTCATCTTTGGCGAAGCTGTTGGTATAGATTGCAGTACGATTCCCTGGTAGTCGACAGTGTTCGTTATACTTGGGATGATGTTTGCAAAAGGCTTGTTAAGGCTCCACGTGCTGCAGTGCCTACGGACACAGAGTGACTCGCTAATGAGCAGAAACTAACTCTTTTGAACATAAATGCTCCAAGCTTGCTTAATAAGTTTGAAGATTTCAATTGGCTTGTAGAGTGCTACAGTCCGTCAATTATTTGCGTAACAGAAACATGGTTCGACAACTCTATATTATATGTAGAATTTCTGCCTCCAGATTACTCGGTTAGCAGAAACGACAGACAGTTTGCTGAAGGTGGGGGTGTAGCTCTGTTTATTAGAAAAGGCATTGACATATTTGTATTTCCAGAACTCCCGAATACTATGTCTGTTTGGTCCCGGATAAACATTTCTGATTTCATGACAGTTGTATGAGTCCTATACCGTCCGTCCGGTTCTGAAAACATTTTCTCGCAAATTACGGAATACATAGAGGAACACAGGATCCGCTATAATGAAATAATCATAACATGTGATTTTAATACTCCTTGTATCGATTGGGCCTTGTTAATTTCAACATGTGACAAGGCTGTTTGTGAATCCCTAATTAATAGGGCTATATCATTTGCATTAACACAAGTGGTTGAATGCCCAACTCGAGTAAACTCTGTTCTTGACCGTGTTTTTGTTAACAGTTGCTACCATACGGTAGTCGACGGACTGTCAGATCACAAGGGTGCTTTCATGCAATTTAACATGGTTTGTGAGCCCCATAAGCCGAAATTCAGTAATGTTACAAATTTTACCCGCGCTGACGACCGTGTCACGGCTTGCTTGACGAAGAGACCGCCGGCGAGCCCGGGTGATAGCAGGAGTACAAAAACAGGCAGGTCCGCCAGCAGCAGCGTTGTCGTCGGCACGCGGCGAAGTGCATACTTGCACTGCGTTTCGTACGTATACATTTTACGGAAATTGTCTTTCACCAATTTTAGTGATATGATGTATAAAATATCCATCAAAACGTGATTTTTTTTTGTGCGTATGCTGATCTGTATATGTATATTGTATTAGCTGCTGTTGCCTATGTAAACAAGGGTGGTGGGAGCCTGTCAAGGTGCTGTTCAGCAGCTTTTTCTTCCATCTCCCCATGTTTTGTACAAACATGAAAATAAACCGTATTCGTAAGTCGATGGGCGAAATATAGCGGGCATGACGGAGCCTGTCGAGAGTGTCGTCGATGCGAGGTAGTTGATACCCGTCCTTCTTGGGCACCTTATTGAGTCGCCTGTAGTTGACGCAAAATCGAAGGGTCCCGTCTTTTTTCTTCACCAGCACTACAGGTGCGGCCCACGGATTGTTGAATGGCTAAATGACGTCGCCGTTAATCATTTCGCGCACTTGCTGTTGTATGGTTTCCCTTTCCTTCAAGGAAGCGCGGTACGCTGGTTGGCGAATTGGGGGCGTCGCAGTATAGACAATAATTCTTTACTTGGCGATGGGCGTCTGGCGAACTCGGGATGTCGTCGCGAAATAGTTGTGTTACCGATGCAAAAGAGAGAGCAGCTCCCGTCTGTTGGAAAGCTCAAGCTTGATATCGATGCCCAGGGCCAACGTTGTAGGGCCTCCTCCTCAGAAAGCCCAACAGCTTCGCGAACGTCGTTAATTTCGTCCAGTTGGGCTATAACTACCCCTTTCGTCAGGTGCTCCGGCTCGTTCCTGAATTTCATCAGGAAAATGTTGGCGTGCCTACGTCGAACACTGGCGATCCCTCGCGCTACACCAATGCCCCGGGTAGGCAGCCCCTGGACACTTCCTTCGAGAACGACTTCGCCACACTCGGTTGTATCGGCTCGGACAGGCAGGAAAACTGTCGACAACGGCGGCAAGTGAACATGTTCGGCATCAACTTTCATCGCAGCGCGGGGGGCCCGAGGAAGTATTCGCGATGAATAACGTGCGCAGAGGGTCATCTTGTTCCTCCCTACGTCGATTAGAGCGCCGTACTCACGAAGTCCATGCCAAGAATAACATCTTTGGAGCAATTCTCCAAGATCAAGAATGTGGCAGGGCACGTCTCACCGTGAATCTCTACGTATGCAGTGCACTTGCCAACAGTGTTTACGAGGTGACCTCCCGCGGTACGTATGGGCGGACCGTCCCACTGGGTGGTACGTAACCTTGCGAAGACGCCGAGCGAAGTTGCTGCTGAAGACCGAGTAATCGACGCCGGTGTCGACAAGCGCCGTTACGCCACGACCGTCGATTAAAACGTTTACATTGCTAGAGGCCACAAAATAGTCATCACTTCCAAAGGTGCCATCGGTCGAGCTGGAACATTCCAACGTAGGCGGAGGTTTTTACTGCGTGCAACACCGGCAACGCTACCTTCACGCGTCGCCGTACTTAGTTTTCTCGAAGTGGCGAAAGGCTCTCACGGCGAGATCCTCGAGAAGGGGGTGATGAGCGGCGACAGGGAGGTGCGAGGTAGAGCTGAAACTGGCAATGGAGACCGTCGAAGGCAGTCCTGTATCTCGCGGGGCTGTTCACCGTGGCGGGGGCGCGTATCATCCCGGTGGAAACCTCGAAGGCCGATTTCGCGGTACGGACAGTAGCGGTACATGTGGTCAGGCTCACCGCAGTGGAAACACAGCGGCCTCCAGTCTGCAGCCCTCCAGATGTCGGTTTTCCTGCGGCTCAGCGGTTCCAGGCGTGCATCAGGCGGGGTCACAAACTGATGGCGTTGAGGGCCGGAATCGGCAGCGTTCTGGTACTGACGATGTGCGGGAGGTGGACGACGGATGGCGGCAGCGTAGCTCAGAGATGGTTGGTCGACTGCAGCTACAATGGGTATGCCTTCGGGCGCCAGCGCTTGTATCAGTTCGTCCCGCACAGCCGTCGCGATGGAGACAGATGCTGGCTGGCCAGGAGCTGGGAACAGCCTTTTCAGCTCCTCTTGGATGAAGTCGCGGATAATTTCGCGAGCATCAGCGAGGCCAACACCACTCAGGCCAGACGAAGCAAGACCTGAGACGACAGGAAGAGTGCTCAGTCACTGTAAGTGACTGGTTCTTGTCGCCAGTGCGTGCTCGATGTTGGTCTCTTCAGCGACGAAATCGGCTACTGTGGTAAGAGGTTGCGGACGAGGCCTTCAAAGATGTCATTCCGGACACCCCTCATCAATGCGCGCACCTTCTTCGCTTCAGTAGCCCGAGGGTCAGCGCGGGCACTCAGACGCAGTACGTCTTCGACGAAACTTCTCACGCTCTCGGTGGGAGCCTGGATACGAGCGTGGAGCAGATCTTAAGCATGCTGTCGCCAGCGCTGGTTGGCGAATGTGCGTACCAGTTCGCTCTTGCTCGTCTGCCATGATGTTAGCAAGCCTCGTGGTTCTCGAACCAGTATTTAGCTTTGGCCTCTAAGGAGAAGTACAGGTCCTGCAGACATTGGTCGGGTGTCCACCCATTATGTCGAGCTACCCGTTCATAGTGCTGGACCCAGTCTTCAACATCATCAAGGCTATCGCCACGGAACCGGCCGACAGATCTTGGGGTGACAGGCACGTAGACGATCCGCGGCGCAGTCGCTAGGTCGGTTTTTTGTGACTGGGACGGCATGGTGGCGTTGTTCCTAGATGTCCTCGATCCCTCGGGCAAGAGACGAATTCCGGCGCTTGACCTTGCTGACGTCGGATAGCGCGAGTCTCTGTTTGTCCCGAGGGCTCTTAGAAAACCCGACGGCCAGGACTTAGTACCGGGCTCGAATTGCGAGGCGGGGTGCGTTGCATGAAATGCGTTACCCCGCACCTCCACCAAATGTCACGGCTTGCTTGACGTAGACGCCGGCGGCAAGCACAGGTGGTGATAGCAGGAGCACAAAAACAGGCAGCTCCGCCAGCAGCAGCGTCGTCGTCGGCACGCGGCGATCGCGCTTCGAATTCCTCTTCGCTATACTATTGTCGAACTGTTAGAGTCGTCTTTCGGAGATTTCATGACTGGCAGTGAAACATGCGATGTTGATGCCTTGTAAGAGCAGTTTCATAATTTAGTGCATAGCTGTGTTCTTCAGTTCGTCCCCACAAATTGTGTGAAGCATAACCCAAAGCATCCATGGTACAAAAGAGACATAATTCATCTCATAAGACGCATAAAGGGTATGCGCAAATGCAGCCGGTCACGAAACGAAAATCGCGATTCACTACTTCTTTCACTAAAGTCTGAGTTAAAGACAAAAATGACAGAAGCCAAACACTTTTACTTCAACAAAACACTGTCAACCTTCATGAAAGAGAACCTATCAAAATTTTGGAAAACAATATTACCCTCTTCCCATACCTCTGTATCCTTCATTATCAACGATCAGCCTTGCGCTCATCCCGTAAGCATTTCTGAAGCCTTTAATAGCTACTTTCATTCTGTCTTTCATTTTGATGATGGTACCAACCCTCCTTTCATTCATCTCAGAACAACAGTTACCCAATCTCGAAGTTACGCTGGGGTTCACAATCTGTTAATAACAAATGACACAACTAAAAGTGCGGGACCAGAAGCCATACGTAATATCTTCTTAAACAGGTACTCGGAATGGAGGGCCCGTTATCTTACAGTCATTTTCAATAAATCACGGGGCACATCCTCCGTTCCCCAGGCTTGGAAAATTGCCAATGTCATATCGGTTGTTTAAATCTGGCCATAAAGAACAAATTATTAATTACCGACCAACCTCCATTATTTCCACTGGCTGCAAGCTTCTTGAGCACATTATTCGCAAGCACATTGATCAGAATTTAACTTGTCATAATCTACTGTTACATTGTCAGCAAGGTTTTCGATCTGGTTTTTCCACTGTCACTCGGCTCACTGAATTTACTCACAACATAGCTTCCGCATAAATAACCGCGACAAAATTGATGCAGTATATTTATAGATTATTCCAAAGCATTTTACATGGTCGGCCATAATAAGCTACTGCATAAACTACGTACCATATTTAACGGCAGTAAGTTACTGGACTGGATAACCGACTACTTAAGATGCCAGTTCGCCACTTTCAACGATGCCCAGTCATCGTCAGTCACTGTAACTTCAGGTGTGCTCGAAGGATCGGTGCTTTGGCATCTATTACTTGTAATTTTTACTAATGATGTAGCAAATGCAATTAATGACACTGCATTGAAGTTGCGCCTATGTGCCTATTACTGCGTGCTTTATCGCAACGTCGCAAACGCCCATGATCAACAGGAACTAAAGAAAGTGTTTTTATTGTTCTGTGAATCAGGTAACGCATGGCAAATGAAAATTAATTTCACTAAAACAGTTGCGATTACCTTTGGAAACGAAAACAATCCGATGCATTTCTCTTACAGCAATAACGGTAACTGCTTGACCCACGTCAGCGAGTTCAGATACCTGGGTGTTATTTTTTCATACAACTTCAAATGGAATGCTCATATTAATAACATTTCTGGGAAAGCACTTCGCAGACTTGAATATCCTAAAACGAACCTTAAAAAATGACACAAAGGGATGTAAATCAACTGCTTACAAATCAATAGATCGACCGATCCTGGAGTACGCGTCAACTGGTTGGTCCCCTCACCTTGCGCGCGACATTGACCGTTTACGATCAGTTAAAAAAAAAATACGATTCATCTTCGGCCGGTACGATCGCAACTTTTCACCTTATTCACATGCGCCCACTTTATCTTTGCAAACGTTAGAACATATGCGCACACGTGAACGCGTCATCATGCTGCACAAGATCGTTCAGGCGTCATCTAGCATTCAGGCAACCTTCTCATTTGTGTCCTCAAGCGCACGTAGCATCTGACGGAACCACCCATTAAACATTGCTCCTTTCAAACCACATAGAGATTGCTTTAAATTTTCTTTTTTCCCGCCAACTGTTGCAATTTGGAATCGATTGGGCGGCTCACTTTGCTCATTGCCAATTGAAGAGCTCGTTGTTGAGTTGCCTAACAATTTGAACTCCTGATCTGTTTTCAATATTACTATGTTCTCTATTCCTAAGCTACCGGCATTATTTGTTTTTAATATTGTATGTACCCACTCCTGCTATGTCTCTCCTTCGACACAGCAGTATCTATAAATAAAAAGATACAGCCTCAAGACACCGTATATATACATACATACCTTCGACACGAGAGGTATTTTTATCGTGACATTTCTGTTCGCTTTTGCTTAAGGAACAGAATTGCATATGCCGAAATTAAATTTTAGCAGGGCTGAAATATAAAATTCAAGGAATGCAGACAGCAGAACGAAGCACAGAGTTCATTAATGCATTACTAAATCAATAAATATAGCATTCATATTTCACAACTTCGTAATGGTGAAACGAAGCACCGAGCATAAAAAGAAGGCTTGTTTGAACACCCTACAGAATCGAAGGACACTCAGTACAAAACTGGCCAGAAGCAGTGCATGAACTTTTTATTACAAAAACAAATATTGTGTATATTTATTGTCTTCAGAAAGATAATCTTAAAGGGGCGGAGACACCAAATATTTGGTTGGCGTGTTCTTTGTTTCAAAAGTTGCGTATTGCCCCAGGTCGCGTGATAGACGCTGCGCAGTTCATATATGTGCAGTAAATATTTTATTATTTTATTATTTATACTGAGCGATTTCATTTTCGGTTTCTGAGCGCCGGGGTGTGATGCGACGTCACGATCAGGGAAGAGCAGCAACCCTGGTCACATGGGCCCCAAAAGTTGTGACGCCCGTATTGCTGCGTCGTCTGCTGTCGTACACGTGCTGTGCATAGCAGTGCCTTTCGAAATCATATGCCGACAAACTTGGTCGGTACAGCGATGTGCTGAGAAAAGCCAAGCGAACGAGGAACGACACCGAGTCCTGAAACCAAGCGGCTCGCTTCGGCCGATCTGAGTCGCCATACCGCGTATGCCAACGCGGTTTATGCGTTGTATTTCGCTTTGCCACGCCGACGCCGATGCTCGGCGGATGTCTGTGTCGGTGGCCCGTAGCTGACACTGGTCACAATACAGCGACACGATGCCGCACTTGTGCTACCGACCAATACCCGTCTCTGTCTTCACTTGCGCCGCCCGCGCAGCCGCGCTGCGAGACTGCTCAGGGTCCCGTGGCTGCTGATTACGATGTCTGCTGCTAGTTTAGCCAACAGTCCATGTATTCGGTAAACGAATGCTTCCAGAAAATTGTACAGGGTTCAGAATTAACCGCACGGTTACGTAACTCCTCCAGGGGTGCGCTCATGATGACGACTGCATCTCGGCGCTAGTTTTGTTTGCATATTTGCATCTGTATACAGGCACCAATTGCGCGTTAGTTCGGCATGAATTGCAAGCTGCGTTTCACTTAGGTTAAGAAAGCTCATCTTTTTTTGCGCCGGTTGCGGGTTTACTTGTTCGCGCAGTGCGATAAATCTGCAAGGATTGCCGAAGAATGCGAGCGTAAGCCTGGGGAACGCTTCATAGCCAGGTTGTTGACAACGCGTCTATATATTACCGGCGTTTCTGACTCATTGCAACTGCTTTTTTTGCTCTTTACGATGTTTACAGTACTTGAATATTGGTTTATCAAGAGGTATGTTTGGAACCCATTTGAGATAAACAAAGTGGCTTAACTTGTTGCCCTCAAGCGACGCCGACGACTGTTGCAGCCGCCGCGGGCGCCTGCAGCACTGACCGACAGACTGGGTCACACCGCCTAGCAGCGGCGCTTACCGCTTGATGTATTTGCGTCCTGTGATATAAACAATCCTCGATTCAAGGTCACTGTTGTCACAACTACGCTCGATGATCATATGTATCCGCTAAAACTTGTGAACTCCCTCTCCACAATCGCCGACATTGCGCATACATACCTGGCGGACTCGCTAGGCCTATTCGTACTGCAGGTGAGCCGAAGGGTGAACATATGAAATGTAGTCGCTCGTTTCGCTTATTCGTACTACGGCGAAGGTGCAAACAAGACAGTCATCGGCTCATAGACGTGAATGTTTCGCTCGGCCGCCGATATAAGGTGCCGGCTGGTGCGTCAGCGACGGCATATATGCCGATCAGCACACCAACAGCTGAGTCGCCGAAGCAGCGCCTCGCTGATGTCGCGCGTCGCCGTTCATAGTACGTCACGTTACTGTGTTGTGATGTCACTGCTATTCACTCATATCGTTCCCATTGCTATACGTCACCACCTGTAGCGCTAGCGATGGGCCTCCATCGTGAGAAAGAGCAATTAGGGACTCTTTGGAACTCAATTAAAATATATTTTAAGTGCTTGTTGCGTCCAATACTTCGCCGTGGGTGACCTCACATACAGAGGAAGCCCATAGCAAGCTTACTATAGCCTCAAAATTTGATGTCTCAACACCTTTAAGAATCTTCGTTTCTTGACAGGATTGGTCTTGTTGTTCAAGCCTCTGTCCGGTGGCATACCCAGTGGAACTTAAAATTACACAAGAAAGGTAAAAGTTGAAGCGCCTTTCAACGTTGAAGCGTTGAAGCTGAAGTATCATTTTCACTGTAAGAATGGATTTCAAGGTACTAGTGTATGGAAGTACACTAGTGTGAAAAGTTCTATTATTTAGCTTCGTGTGAAATTATTGCGGATGCATCGAGCGGCTTTTTTAACGCTTTCAAGTTCACTACTTTTATCTTGAGTTAGAGAATCCCAGGCAGTTCTTGCGTGCTTTCTAATTTTTGTATTCTTTCTAACAAACATCATTTTCCAGCTGCTACTAGACCCGCCGCGGTGGCTCAGTGGTTAGGGCGCTCGGCTACTGATCCGGAGTTTCTTGGGTTCGAACCCGACCGCGGCGGCTGTGTTTTTATGGAGGAAAAACGTTATAGCGCCCGTGTGCTGTGCGATGTCAGTGCACGTTAAAGATCCCCAGGCGGTCGAAATTATTCCGGAGCCCTCCACTACGGCACCTCTTCTTCTTTTCTTCTTTCACTCGCTCCTTTATCCCTTCCCTTACGGCGCAGTTCAGGTGGCCAACGATAATGAGACAGATACTGTGCCATTTCCTTTCCCCAAAAACCAATTATTATTATTACTATTAGCTGATATTAGTAGCTTTGTGAAGAGTCTAGTTCAAGTCGTGAGTAATACATAGTCCTAGGTACATGTAGAAAAATAGGGTAAGCAGAGGAATTTAAAATTTTACTACTTTCATAAGCAACGTACGCAAAGACAGATTTCTTGAAACTGACCGAGGCATGATTTGGAATTTTAAACGAGCATGTTTCACAGCATCATTCTTCTAAAAAGATGGTCTGATTCACATTGACACTAGGAACGAGTGGGAACGGGATTGGAAAAAAATTTTTTTTACATATGTACACATGCCAAGGTTACCGGATACATTCAGTTCAGTTTCAATTTATGCAACATTTTGAGGATGTTGGGTGCTTCGACAAAAAGCCAGAGAAAAGGCTTGACAGGGGTCGACGCGCCCTACAGTTACTTGAGAGCAGCATCAGTACATTAATAACAGGATCACTACGTGAATATGGAAATAAAATAAAACGGCAAGTAAGCACACAGGAAACAAAATACAAATAATAAGTACAAATCTCAGTTGCACGATGTGCTGACTGGTATCTTAGTGTACATCAATTTTTATGCCTTATTTATTGAGCACGGAAGAGTGTATGAAAGCATTTGGCGAACATAATTCGTTCGAGTTTTCGGCACGAACTAAGTGAAACCAGTACGGGTGGCATACTTCAGTTCTTCACATTTTAAATTCGACAGGTGCACCATAAATACATTATTTTTTCTAATACTTGTTTTATACCGCCTCAGTAGTATAGATTCAAAGACTTGGGGTAGGAGGGTGAATCGAAGCGATGCAAAAATTGTTTCCCTATGTTCAAAACGTGAAGCATAAATGATGTTCTTCAGACCAAAATACAATAGTTAGCAACAGAGGAAAACTGCGTTGTAAGGCATCAGCTTAATATGCTTTGGAAAGAGGTACCGCAGTCGGGACACAATAACAGCAACCTTGGACAACTTGTCCCTAACTTTTCAACGTGTTCATCCCATGATAAATTTTCATTAAAAATCACCCCTAGGCTTTTGATCGTAGGAACTATTTGAATGAATGAGGTACCCATTTTTAGATGAATTTGTGAGACAGCAGGGTTCTTATTACGAGATCTAAAAAATACCTTTGCTTTTTCCTGCGTATATAATCAGTGAATTGGACTCAGACCATTCGTGAAATTTCTGCAAACAATCTGTAGCTTGCTGTTCAAGATCTCACACACGTGCTGCTCGGAAAAATAGAGTGGTGTCATCTGCATATATGACAAAAGTTGGAAGATTACTTATACAGACTATGTAGTTTACATGAAGAAGGAAAAGCAGCGGTCCCAATATACTGCCTTGCGGCACACCAGAATACAGATGTATAAATTTTTTGACTCGTTGTCTACTTTTACCTGTTGGACAAAGCAACTAAGGTATGATGTAATTACTTGGTGAAATTTTTCTCAAAACCATAGTGTTCGAGCTTCGCCAACATTGTGTTGTGATTGATGCGATCGAACGCTTATGAAATTCAATAAAAATGCCGATAGTAAAAAGTTTTTGTTCAAAGGACTTAAGAATTAGTTCTTTTTGGGTTAGAAGCGCAGTTTCTGTACAAAAGTTTTTCCTGAAGCCATGCTGGCTAGGCGTTAGTATGTTACATTTCTCGCAGAAACTGGACATTCGCTTGTATATTTTTTCAAAACACTTCGAGAAAATGGGGAGGGTAGAAATTGGGCAATAATTGGATAGGTCATTTTTGTCTCCATCCTTATGAACAAAGGTTACTTTGGCAATCTGCAATCGTAGGGGAAACACCGCATGTTCAAGGCAGCAATTAAAAATGTGCTCTAAAACTTTGCTAATCACATCCGCAACATATTTTAATGATTGGAGTTTGAGATCGTCTATGTCTCGCGACCTACTGTTACGGAGTCAGAATGCTAGGTTTGACTTCGTTGGCACCCGTTGACATTCACAATTAGACATGACGCTAAGCATGTAAGGCGAGCCAATTAAAGAGGTACCATAAGCATCTCTGAGTGCGAGATGGAGTGGGAACGATAAGCGAGAGCATCCGCTCCTTAACTGGTAAATGAGCACGCTCGTTCCAGCTGGGCAGACTACATGCTTTCCTTTTGAACACGCTTTGTGTGGCGAGTTATGTTAAATAATTTCTCTTTAAATTCACTTCCATTTTGAGTGTAATGAATCAAAAGTCAGAGATGGGATCGAGTTAATAATACTGTGTATGTCTTTTAATTGATCTCCTAAATGAATGCTATTTAGAGGTAAAAAAATTAATCTGGATTAGCCCAGCTAATCCAGGATATACAAAGCAAAAGCGAGATTGAGGTCTCCACTTACCCAAGGAGGCGGTTGTGCGCCCTTCCTTACGTTCGGTTTTTGAGGAAAGGAAATGGCACAGTAACTGCCTCACATATCTCGTTGGACACCTGAACCGCGCCGTAAAAGAAGGGATAAAAGATGGAGGGAAAGAGGAAAGAGAAAACTGAAAGTTGAATGTTGGATTTTGAGGAAAGCCGCGGCGCTGCGCAGCGGCGGTACACCTGTGGCTCAGTGCAACTATAGTGGCGCATGCGCAGTAGTGACTAGGGAGTGAGATAGAGAAAATTGGCAGTGGCTTAGCTCTGCTATGCCAGGATATACGTAGCGAAATCTAAGGCATAGCATGGTTAGCCTTGGTTAATCTTGACTGCAAGTCCAGGTTACTCGGGTTGGCTAGCTATGTTGTTGCATTAAAGATGACACGAAAGTGGTTGCGGCGCCCTGGAGCTCTCCTTTTCAATCCTCCGACATGTTATCAGGCATGCGACGCAGCTGGCGAAGCGAGCGGAGGCGAGCGCAACGACGAGGAACGCGGTGTGACGTCATACCAAACGGCGGCGGAGGCGACGGGCCGCGCGGTGCGGTGTCATGCCACATGGCGCGGCGAGCGCGAAAAGCACAGTAACCGTTTCACATATCTCGGTGGACACCCGAACCGCGCCGTAAAGGAAGGGATAGAGGATGGAGGAAAAGAAGAGGAAACTGAAAATTGAAAGTTGCATTCTGAGGAAAGGCGCGGCGCTGCGTAGCGGCGGAACACCTGTGGGTCGGTGCTACTAGTGGCGTATGCGCAGTTGTGGCTAGGGAGCGAGAAAGAGAAATGCTCCGTTTGTCGTTACTGTTCCTCGCGCATGCGCAGCATGGCTCTCCAAGAATCGCGCAAAACTGCTCAACCTGCGGCCAGTAACGCTTTCGGTTTTAAAAAAAATTGCTAATGGCCTAGCTCTGTTAGGCCAGGATATACGTAGCGAAAGCGCGGCGACTTCTGCATCGGAAGAGTGCATTCACTAGATGCGCCATTTATTCGTGGGTGAAGCTTGAACTGTCGTGGCGGAGTGGTAGCGTCTCCGCCTCTAAGACCTAAAGCCCTGTTTCGATTCCGAGCCTCGGCACAGTTTTTTTTTCATTCAGTGTGTGCGCGGGAGGTTTCAGTGGCTCCCATAGATGCCGCAACTGAATACGTTGGTTAGCGGTTAAGCGCAGGCTCTGTTAAGGCGCGTTTATACTCCGGCGAAACGCGCGCGTGCGCGCGCTGCACGGCGACGCCACGTCGGCCAAAGCGAGACCATAGTCCAACTGCGCTTGACCACCGATACGTTCGGTGGCTTCGGCGCACTCTGACCGCACTGGCGGACACTTGGAGCACGTCTCTATTTCTCGCCGAGTGCGCCAGCCGCCGCCGGCCCGGCCCGACCGGTTCGGCCCCGCGGCGAGGCGCGCGTTGTGACGTTATGTGTCTCCTCGCAGCACCGCCACAGTGAAATCACAAGTTCGCGGCCAGTAAAGCTATCGCTCTAAAAGAAAAGAACGGCTAAGGAGGCTTTCCTCGGCGAATTCCAGTGAACAGAAAGCTCCTTCTAGTTATGGTTTTAATGTACCAAATCGTACTCGTTCAGTGCACAAGGGAGAAACAGAGCTTATTAACTGCGAACTTCTCCATATTTTGTAACATTTTGGCAATTATTTATCAAGGAAAACGATAAAAAACAGCTTTGTAAAATTCCGTCAGTATGGCATCCACCTATCTGGTATATTTTATTGTACTTAACAAAGCCCTGCAGTTTCTAATGAGTGATTCTTGAGTAGCCTTTCAAGATTCAGTGTGACTAGTCCGTTTCAAGGCAGTCTTTGGAGAATTCCCGGTATATATTTGTGAATTATACGCTCCATTCCTTGCATACTGTTGACGTTAATGAATACATTGCTTATTTTCGGTCTTGTGGAGTGGCTCAACTGTGGTGGCCCTCCAGCAGCTGTGAACTTGTTCTAGGCGCAAGCATTTTGTGAAGGAGAATGAAAGTACCGGCGCCCAAGCGTTCCGGCGTTGATTAAGAAAGGCGGTATGGGTACTACGCGCGCTTTTCGTTGACTTGCTAGCTCGCGAGCGCGCTCTCGTCCAGCTTTTTTTTCTCAGTGGCTTTTGTAGAAGGGCAGTAAAATGTCTTGCATGCTTGCCCGAGATGCATTCCTACGTTCTAGACAGCGAGAAGACAACGAAGGATAATGAAACAGGTTACACACACACACACACACACACACACACACACACACACACACACACACACACACACACACACACACACACACACACACACACACACACACACACACACACACACACACACACACACACACACACACACACACACACACACACACACACACACACACACACACACACACACACACACACACACACACACACACACACACACACACACACACACACACACACACACACACACACACACACGCACGCGCACGCGCACGCGCACGCACACACACACACACACACACTTAATTTGTCACGCTTATGTTCGAAATATGTGGATGCGTATGTTTTTGGGCGCAAAATAGAGCTGCGTTTGAACGGGCGTTCACCTTGTTTGATGTGCTTCCGATCCGGCTACTGAAGCAGTGACGAAAATGTCCCTTCTTCATCGTCTCCTCTCACACGGAATTGCGCGAAAAGTGGAGGCGTGCCATACCCTGAAAAGAAGTTGATGGGTATTTTTTCCGATTCGGCGAACGTGTGTGTATGTCACAAACATTTCGAACACACTGACGTCACTCGGCACGACAATTTAATAGGAAATCGGGACGTTGCGTCACTGCTAAGCGAGCTGTCCGAGCAGAAGCCTGATGGTCCGCTTTTCTAGTATATTCGAAGGTCTCTCACGTTGCTTGAGTAAGAGCGAGCCACGTTCTCGGCCACCAACAAATCGAAGCCGAACACATCAGCTTCTGCAACAGCGGACGCTCCTTATAACTTGTGCCCGGTCTGCCCGATTATCTACGACGCTGCTGAAGCAGCGAATGACGGTGAGCCTCGGTGTCAACACAGGTCGCTCGCCGGTTTCAGTCCGTCGATCTTCAAACTGTAAAAAAAAAATGCACTGGCTGGAATGACAGCTTTCCATTTTTTTTTCATATGCTGTGCAATAGTGCCCATTTTAATTTGGACAAATGCCTGCAAACTCTAAAACCGCTGAACACTCTCGAGCTCAAAAAACTGAAATCAGTCAATCAGTCATTCAGGCAATCAACCAGTCAGTAATGCTTGTTTCACATCATAGATGAGATGGGCGGGGACAAAAAAACCTATGGGCTTAATTGACATGGGTCCCCGCTCCCTAATGTGGCTTCATTGTGTACTCGACATAGAATTATATAACGCCACAGCTCACGGCAAGCCTGACAACATGTTTATAACAGGTAAAGAGCATGTTATTTAACAGGGCACATTTTCAAGGTATTCACAAGAGGGCAGCCATCAAGAGTTCATATGACGAGGAAAGTGCCATAGACAGGTTAAAAGACAAATGAAAGCAGTACAGCTTATGAGGATGACAAAACACAGCAGTTGAATTTCATAAATCGATGATGTAACAATGAATTCTGTGTGGAAAAATGGGAATAAAAATCGGTGTTCCAATTATTGCGACTCTTAGTTGTTGTTGAGGAATTACAGCAAATTATAGGACAGCATTTGTCTGCCGTAGTCACTTCGCGCCAGAGGAAAATCCATAGACCTCTAATGCGCCTACTGTGAGGACGTTCTGCGCATATTAGTCAGGATAAATTAGTGAGAAACACAGCTAGGGCATTCATTAAAGCTTGATGTGTACCTTTTATGCAAAATGACAAGGTACAACTGACTAATTGACAGGTTTAGACAGGTGTCGTGTGTGCTTCATGTGGAACGTTGCTAATTGAACTAGCTGCTTATTTTCTAGCATATGAAGTTTCGCAATATTGTAAAAAGTGGGTGTGACCGAAACTGAGAAACAAGATTAAATAACACTAGTAAAAAATAAACCAAAGCAGAGTTTTTTTGCATGTGGAGCAAAGTACCTAAACTAAGATAGGACAATTACTTTTCTTAAAAAGTTTTAAGCTGTCATATATACGTGAATATACCATGTAAAAAATTCTCCTCAAACGTAACACCGAGGCTTCGCGAAACGATGTAACAATGAAGTACAAAATCGCAGCTTCACAAAACGAAGTACGAACTCCACGAGTGCCAACTGCAGCTTACTCAAGCCACAGCACGTGCAAGAAAAACTGAGATATATAGTGTGGCGCTTTAGGAAGCTTTTAGACCGTGAAAAAATCATCCTCGACTAATAATAGAATATTGCATATGCGAGGCCTACAAAAGTTGCGGGCTATAATGCAAAAATTTCGAAAAGAGAATCACAGCGCTACTGAACAGCTAGTAAGTCGTCTACTTTGTCTTCTGAAAGTTTAATTTGGTTTATGTCGGTTTACCGTCCCAAAGCGACTCAGGCTATGAGAGACGCCGTAGTGAAGAGCTCCGAAAAATTCGACCACCTGGGGTTCTTTAACGTGCACTGACATCGCACAGTACACGGGCCTCTAGAATTTAACCTCCATCGATATTTCGGCCGCTGAGGCCGGTATCGAACCAACACCACCTTGACTTGACAATGCCTGTTCATGTCCTCCTCTGCAGACTTCCTACGTCACGCTAGTTGTCCGATTCTCTTGTTGCCGGCAGGCGCTCTCGCGACGGGGGGACGGGGCGAGTCAAACATTTTTGACAAGTCGGAACGTGTTTGCCACCCGCCTGTCCTTGCTTCCTCTGGTTAGGTTCAGTGCTGCGTCGCACTGCGCTGACATTCTTTTTGCGCTCTTTTCGTTTTTGGTGAAGTGTCTTATTTTACTATCTTTGCGTTTGTGTGCGATCGTGCTTGTGTGTCTGTGTGCAGAATATTTGCGGAAGTGTTGCGTGCAACAATCCTGTGGCTTTGAGCAAAAGCAAACGCCTCACTTTGTGCGACATGGGACGGTGTTGTGTTCCGGGATGCCGCGGGAATTACGACAATGGGCCCAAAGTGCGGGTTTTATCTTTCCCCAAGAATGAAGGTCGGAGGCAATCCTGGATTAGAGCCATTCCGCGCAAGGATTTCACACCCAGCATACACTCCAAGGTGAGCAGACGATATTTACTTCATTACATTGTGCATCGCATGACTCGCGTTCTCGCTTAGTAACTCTTGAAGCAATTAAGTATGGTTTGTGGTCAAAACGTTCGCAGTTTTATTGCGCTTCCGGAAGGACAATGCGGTGTAAACGAGCAGAAATATTCAGGACAGTGTCAAACTGCATCATAACAGATGTTTCATAAAATAGTGTGTCCATGTATCGATGATAATTCAGTCGTTTTCACGTGTGGCGCAGGTTTGCGAACTTCACTTCCAAGGGAGTGAACTCATCACGAAGCTGTCTCATTTCGATCCAGCGTCGGGAAAAACTGTGACAGTTGACAGCGAGAGGGTGCACCTAGTGCCAGATGCCGTACCGTCGATTTTCCCTAACTGTCCAGCGTACCTGAGCACAAGCAGTACTCGTCGCGAATCTCCAGCCTCTAAGAGAGCACGAATGGAAGACGAGGCCTTGAGCAAGGCAATCAAGAACTCCATAGACACAAAAGGAGAAGAAGAGGAGAGAAATGCAGTGTCATCACTTGAAGACTTGAAGGGCAAACTTTCTCCTGTCTGCAATAGTCAGTTCTGGACCGTCAGCGTCAATGATCGCTGTGTAATGTTTCTCCGCATCGAGGATAATCCTGCACCGCATGTTAGGTTTTCCGTCACAGTGTTTGCTGATCTCTCAGTTTCAGTGTCAGCAGGTATGATTAAGCTTATTTCATTACCCTGTGGACGCTCAGTGCCAGATGCAGTGCGTGACACCCGTACGTTGTCCTTAATGCTCGAGCAGCTAAAAAATCACATGACGGAGACGCCAGAAGCTACAAGTGCGTCAAAAACAACGAGAGTGCTGCAGCAGATCGGCTCCTTGCTCAATGAACTGTCTGAAGACAACGATACAACCAAAGAACAAAGTGCCTTGTTTCGTCTTCTAAACGAGCAGATTGCTCTCACACTCGCTGCCCCCATTCGTCGATACAGTGCTGAAACTTTAGTGTTTTCTAGCATCCTGCACTCCATTTCCCCGCACGCTTATAACTTTGCGAGGTCGGCGTCGATGCTGACGTTACCCCATCCTTCAACACTGCGCCGCGTTTGCTCCAAGTATGGAGGCGATCCAATGCAGGAACAAAACCAAGCCCACTTTCTTTCCTACATCAAAGAAAGGGTGAAGTGCATGGAGCCGCACGAAAAGACTGTAGTGCTGATGCTTGATGAAATTCGCATCAAGCCGTACTTCGATTACAATGGAGGCAGCATAGTAGGATCATCAGCCAATTCTCAAGAAGCAGCCACAACGGCCCATGTTTTCATGGTTCAGTCGCTCCTGTCAGCCAACAAAGATGTGATACACATTCTGCCCGTTTCTAAAATGAACTCCGAAATCCTACATGAGTACTGCAAGAAGATAATTTTGGAGGTGGAATCTATGGGCCTTAAAGTCATAGCTGTAGTTACTGATAACAACTCGCTCAATCGGAAAATGATGTCGCTTTTCTCAAGGAACCATGAAGTGAACATTGTTTATCCCCACCCAGCCGATAAAAGCCGTCCTCATTTTTTTGTCATCGACCCTGTGCACATACTCAAATGCGTCAGGAATAATTGGATCAACCAGAAAAACGAAGGAACATGTTTCTATTTTCCTGAAATGAGCCTGTCTGGAGAACTGCCCGTAGGACCTCCCAGAATGAAAGCTGCATCGTTTGAAGCCGTGCGACAGCTTTATTCATCGGAGAAGACATCGCTCTTAAAGTTCGGCTACAAGCTAAATGCCAAAGCAGTCAATCCAACACCTATGGAAAGAAAAAATGTAAAGTTGGTTTTAAACGTCATGAACCCGTTTATCGCAAACGCACTTGAAATGCGTGGCGAAGCCTTCCAACTCATGAGCGCCAATTCAACAGCCCTCTTCATCAACATTATAACGAACTGGTGGAAGGTCGTCAACGTAAAGAGCCCTTCCAAAGGTCGCCGACTGAACGACTCCCTGAAGAATCCTGTGACTACGGTGGTGGATCAACAGCTGACTTTCCTGAACGGCATGGTAGACTGGCTGGACGCTTGGCAAAGTGTCAACATGACCAGTGGCTGCATGACGAAGGAAACACATACTGCTTTGAGGCTAACTTGCTACTCTCTTGTTGAGTTGTCGCGTTACTGCCTAGAAGACCTGAAATTCAGGTATGTTCTCCTAGGCAAATTTCAGACGGACACACTTGAGGATCGCTTCGGTCGATATCGTCAGCTTGCTGGTGCACAGTATCACATTTCTGTGCGACAGCTTCTCGAATCAGAAACGAAAATTCGTCTACAAAAGCTGCTGATGCTTCCGCAGCCAGAGAACAACAGCGCGAGCGACACGGAAGAAATTCCGCAACACAACTCCTCCGTGCTGGTCTCTGATGAAGAAATTTCCAGCCCGAAGCACAACATGGAAGTCGTCGCCTACATCGCTGGATACTGTGCCCATTCAGCTCTCAAGAAGGTGTCTTGCACATTTTGCCGCAGCGTTCTCATTCTGGAGAATCGGGATATAGAAGTTGAATCCACGAAAATGATTGCCAACTTATCAAGGGGAGGATTAAAGTTCCCGCAACCATGCACTGTGCACATGGTGCTAATTACAACCCTTGTTGTGGAAAAACTCACCACGGGAGAAAATGCAAATTCTTTCCTCGCATCAGACAACCAACGTGCCATTGTCAGCTCCATTTCCGCCTCTATTATTGGAGATGTTGATCCAGAAACGTGCGAAAATGGACACACTACAGAGACTCTCGTGCGACAGGTAGTGCGTGCTGCAACGAACGTAGCTTTGAACAACTTTTGTAGACTACAAAATGATACGATTCACAGCTCTGCACAAAAGAAGGCTGCAGAGAGAAAGATGAAAACATTAAGCAAGAAATGAAAAGGGTCAGTTCTAGCCATGTTTTCCAATAAAGTAATTTGTACAAACGCATTTGTGGCACTGTTTCAGTATGCTGTCGTAAAGACTAAAAGCAGCCTCACATATTCGCGTTGCATGCCTTGGAGTCGCAAACACTATATTCTACTACAAAAAAAAACGCACCCCGGTTTTTATCCTAACAAGCACCCAAGACATATCTAACGCGAATGCGTGGCGACCGAAAGGAGCGGCCGAGGGGGGGCTGCCGGGCCACTGGAGTGACGTCACGGCCTCCGTGGAGGGGCCTTGTCTAGTCTAGGTGGTGTTGATCGAACCCGCGTCTTTCGGGCCAGCAGTCGAGCGCCATAACCACTCAGCCATCGCGGCGGCTCTTCTGGAATTCACAGAGGGTCATAAGGAATATTGCAGAGGGCAGAACATCGCCTGTCGTGTTTATACTGACATTGTGTACGGCATGTTGCTTCACATTGGAACTGCTGCTGCGAGTGCCGAATGTTTTTGCACTTTGAAGCAACCACGGCGGAATTGAAGTGTTTATTTCTAAAGCGCCGCCGGCGTTATTGCACTCGAAAAAAATTACGCCTTTGAGAGCGACTGTCAGGGGGGAAACACCCAGTCTGTGTAGAAAAAAAAGTGGAGCCACCAAGAGCTGCTCTATTCATAAATCTCTTATTGATGCTTTTAGTTTTTCAAGAAATATTTATAGCACATGGGAATCCATTATTATTTCAGGGAGGGTCCTTCGCCTTCTTCGACTTTTGAATGTTCATCGCCGAAGAGGCCGAGGGGAAATTTGCGAAAGGAATTTACATCGCTCTGATAAAGGAGGCTGTGGCACTTTATTGCGGCGCAACTAAGCAGATAGCGACTCGGAATGGTTTGATCAAGATCGGGACACTTAGGCAACGTGACGTAGCATTGCCACTGCATGTATACGGGAACCCTGCCGGCAAAATAGCAAAGCTACGCCCACCGAAATGCACAGTTTGTAAGCTCATAATTGAAGAAGTGAAAGTACTCCCTGCTGCGCATCTGTTGCGAGCGAAATTGAGTGCAGTGCCCTTCCGAAAGGTGAACGCCATGATGCCGCTCCTAGCAGCAGCCAGAGCGGCGTTCTGATGCGTTCTTTGGCTCCGGTATCTGACTTTTACCATATAATAAGACCCCGATAAAAATCTTGTGCCGGCTAGTGCTCAACTTATCGTAGTTTAGCGCAACGTTCTGTTGAAGCTGCGGTCGTGTGCACTGAAGCCGGGCGGTCACATGTGTAATGTAGGTTAATTGGTTAATTAGCACACCACACGTTTAACCGAAGTTTGGTTCGTTTTATGAGGTTTAAAGTCCCAAAGCGATGCAGCCTGCGAGGGATGACGTAGTGAGGGGCTCCGGATATTTCCGAGAACTGGGGGTAATATAACGTGGTCTGACATCGCGCAGTAGTAATACATGGGCCTCTGGCATGAAATGGGACCCCTGCTTCCGCCGGGGTCGAACCCGCGTGTTTTCGGTAGCAGCCCAGCAGTATAACTACCCATAAATACCCACATAAATACCCACGAGAGCAGCAGATTGGACAGCCGTCGCCGTAGCTCAGTTGGTAAGGGCACCGGACGCGATATTCGGAGGTCGTGGGCTCGGATCCCACTGGCAGCATGGTTGTTTTTTCTGCTGCTTTATAAGTAATTTTCTTTAAGCGATTTATTAATATAAGTTATATTATCCCAGTGATAAGCACAGCATATTAAAAAAAATAACGTTCCCCTATGCATCTTGGTTTCGGTGACTGTTGGCTCTCTACATTAGTTTGTCAAACGGGCCCCTCATTTAAAGGGACACTGAGGAGAACCCTATCAAAATTTTTTTGTTAGCAATATCGGATAGTTCGGCATTTCATGGCTTTGTTTACGCTTGTCCGGGAGCGAAAGATGCATCTATTTCAAAGAAATTTGGATTCGAAGTTTAAAAATATTTTCCCGCCGCTCCGATTCAAACTCGAGAACTCTTATGACGACACGGAGAACTCTTATGACGACACAGAACGGATTGACGTGAAACGTGAAGTAAACGGAGACTCCATTATTTCTGGTGGCTAGCGGTGCAGTCTAGCAGCTGCCGAAATGAAAGCTACCGCCGCCGCACGTTGAAGGCATCTATCGGGGGTCGCCACCGTCACTTCGTTTACGTTTGCACCGGCGTCATGCCAGCGTTACGATGGATCCCGTTCCCGATCCCGACGGCACAGTTCTCGCAAAAACTATGGCCTGCATTTCAGCGACCTCAGCCCCACAGAGCGTGCGATGCTTTTGAGGGAGCACGGTTAGGTTAGGCGCCGGCGGGTGGTTTCCCCCTTCCTCAGAGAGCAGCCGTTGCAAACTTAATATCATAACCCCAGTGCGGGGAGTCGCGAGGGGTGCGTTGCGCCCATCGGAGGCTGGCCGGGGCTTGGGGGCCAACGGATTGTGATTCCTTGAACGGAGCGGTTGCACGGCGCAGCAGGGAGCGTCGAGGTCTCCTACGGTTGCAAGGGCCAAGTTATTTATTTATTTTTTGCGAAAAAACAAAAACAAATGGGTGCTCGAGGGCGGTCGCGTTTAAAGTCGGCGGCTTGAAACCAAAGCCGGCGCACGACGCTTCAACGGCTTCCGCTAGATCCAACGGGTCCACTGGATCTGGCTCTCTCGCCAACTTGCATGTACCTTCAAATATGTACTGTGAATGGATTAAAATAGCCGAACTCGAAAAGAACAGCTCAGCCGAGCTGCCGCAGCTATTGAATATAACGCGCACCTCGCCGCGGAGCCAAATCAGTCTGGCCGGGCCGGCGGCGGCTGGCGCACTCTGCGCGGAACAGATACATGCTCCAATCTCCCCGCCAATGCGGTCGGAGTGCGCCGAAGCCGCCGAACGCGTCGGCGGTCAAGCACAGTTGGAGTATAGAGGGTCTCGCTTTGACCGACATGACTTCGCCAAACAGGGCGCGCGCGCCTCGGCGCAGCATAAACGCGCCCTAACAGAGCCTGCGCTTAAGCGCTAACCAACGTATTCAGCGGCGGCATCCATGGGAGCCACTGAAACCTCCCGCCCATACAATAAATATAAGAAAAGAAGTGCGGTGCCGAGGTTCCGAATCGAACCAGGGATTGAGGCGCTTGAGGCGGAAACGCTACCGCTCCGCCACGACGGCTGAGCCGTCAATAAAGGCTCATCTAGTTAATGCACTCTTCTGATGCAGAAATCTCCGCGCTTTCGCTAGGTATATCCTGGCCTATCAGAGCTAGGCCATCAGCAATTTTTCTGAACTGCCTTGTACTTTGTCTTCCGTCCCTAATAAACGATTTCCGTTAAGTGGTTTGAAGTTGACTGGTACAGCCGGGGATGTTTCGCCGGGCAAGCGTGCGAATACACAAGTGCTGCCTTGTACGATCACCGACCATCGTGCCATCATAGCTTTTCATCGACCGTGGCGATCATCTGACAAGCCTTAACAGGCTCCTTCAAAAATAACTAGCACTTGAACGGCACTTCGAGTTCCTCTGCTGTTCGGCGCTTGTAAATCGAAGCGCGTCAAAAAACAAAACCACGGGGCACGCAAAGCTCATAGACGCGAAGCGCCATAACAAATCGAAATTCTCCAGGGTGCCTGTGGCGCCGCCAAGCATCGGTTTTCTTTGATTCCAATATTCAGGTTGTCTTTTGCCTGCCTTCCTTGTGTGGTAAAAGTGCACTATTGGTTTTAAAACAAAACTTACTTCAATATTGATCTGCGCAACCTACCTTTGTCAGCCTCAGAGATTCGCGAAGCCAAGTACGATGGAAAATTCCTCCAAGGTGGCGTCTCTCGTCCTATGGCGTCACCACGCTTATATTGCGAGATTGGCCTGTGGTGGCGATACCTGTATTTTGGTTCTTGCTATTTTCTATATATATATATATATATATATATATATATATATATATATATATATATATATACAAGGCAAATGGGATAAGGGGCTCGTTAGGAAGCCAGCAGTCACCGAAACCAAGGTGCACAGGGGAATGTTACTTTTTTTTCTTTTCTTAATTTATAGTGCAATTAATTGCTTTAAAGAAAATTGCTTACAGAGCAGCATAAAAACAACAATGCCGCCGGTGGGATCCAAACCCACGACCTCGGAATATCGCGTCCGGTGCTCTACCAACTCAGCTACGGCGACGGCCACCGATCTGCTGCTTTCGCGTATTTTGCTTGTAAGCCAACCTTGAGAGTGTTCATCAGCGCCACGCTCGTCCATAGCGATGGACGTCCTCCTCCATCGCTATGGATGAGGGTTCGTCCACCGCTATGGACGAGGGTGGCGCTGGTGAACACTCTTAAGGTTGGCTTGCAAGCAAGATATAAATACCCACGAAAGCAGCAGATCGGACAGCCGTCGCCGTAGCTCAGTTGGTATAGCACTGGACGCGATATTCGGAGGTCGTGGGTTTGGATCTCACCGGCGGCACGGTTGTTTCTTCTGGTGCTCTACAAGTAATTTTCTTTAAACCAATTGATTGACACTACAAAACTAAAAAACAAATTAGAAACATTTCCTTTGCACCTTGGTTTCGTTGACTGTTGGCTTCCTTAATATATATATATATATATATATATATATATATATATATATATATATATATATATATATATATATATATATATATATATATATATATATATATATATATATATATATATATATATATATATATATATATATATACCAAAAGTGATTTCTGGCAGCTGATTTGGTAAATATAACATAAAATCACCAAAAATTGAAGAAACATAACAGGATTTAATTCACGACGTTTCGGCTGGAGGACACTCGAAAAAGTCTGGTCCTCCAGCCGAAACGTCGTGAACTAAATCCTGTTATGTTTCTTCAATTTTTGGTGATTTTATATATATATATATATATATATATATATATATATATATATATATATATATATATATATATATATTGCATGTGAAAGAACGAGTTTATTGACGTTTATTAACATTTTTCTTTCATGAACGGCGTTCCCACAAAAGCATTTTTCAGAGGGAAACCGTTTACTAGCGCATTTTATTCATATAATGTAATATTTCATTATAACATTAATCAATCTATCCGCATATCACCCTACGGCAGTCTTGTATCTTTTTTTTTACTATTCACGTTTATGCTATCGTCAAAAGCGTTCCCCACTGGTTTTCTGTGGCACTGTTCGATGCTCGATGCGATAGATGGAAACACTTTAAAAGAAAGATTTGGCTACATATCAGAATAACGGACCGTTACCTTCAGCATTTCCACAGCAGTATCTTGCAATGTTCTAATTTTCAAAACTTTTGTCCGGAAAGCTGGACAAGAAAGTCCTTTTGAACATACATAAAAATAGACCACGTACACAAACTTACATGAATAAATAATTAGGCGCAATAATTATGCGTAAATATATGAAAATGTGCTGGGGAATAGGAGGGAAAAAGCAGAGTGACTCGCTAATGAGCAGAAACTAACTCTTTTGAACATAAATGCTCCAAGCTTGCTTAATAAGTTTGAAGATTTCAATTGGCTTGTATAGTGCTAATGTCCGTCAATTATTTGCGTCACAGAAACATGGTTCGACAACTCTATATCATATGTAGAATTTCTGCCTCCAGATTACTCGGTTAGCAGAAACGACAGACAGTTTGCTAAAGGTGGGGGTGTAGCTCTGTTTATTAGAAAAGGCATTGATATATTTGTATTTCCAGAACTCCCGAATACTATGTCTGTTTGGTCCCGGATAAACATTTCTGATTTCATGACAGTTGTATGAGTCCTATACCGTCCGTCCGGTTCTGAAAACATTTTCTCGCACATTACGGAATACATAGAGGAACACAGGATCCGCTATAATGAAATAATCATAACATGTGATTTTAATACTCCTTGTATCGATTGGGCCTTGTTAATTTCAACATGTGACAAGGCTGTTTGTGAATCCCTATTTAATAGGGCTATATCATTTGCATTAACACAAGTGGTTGAATGCCCAACTCGAGTAAACTCTGTTCTTGACCGTGTTTTTGTTAACAGTTGCTACCATACGGTAGTCGACGGACTGTCAGATCACAAGGGTGCTTTCATGCAATTTAACATGGTTTGTGAGCCCCATAAGCCGAAATTCAATAATGTTACAAATTTTACCCGCGCTGACGACCATGTCACGGCTTGCTTGACGAAGAGACCGCCGGCGAGCCCAGGTGATAGCAGGAGTACAAAAACAGGCAGGTCCGCCAGCAGCAGCGTTGTCGTCGGCACGCGGCGAAGTGCATACTCACGCTTCGTTTCGTACGTATACATTTTACGGAAATTGTCTTTCACCAATTTTAGTGATGTATAAAATATCCATCAAAACGTGATTTTTTTTTTGTGTGTATGCTGATCTGTATATGTATATTGTATGAGCTGCTGTTGCCTATGTAAACAAGGGTGGTGGAAGCCTGTCAAGGTGCTGTTCAGCAGCTTTTTCTTCCATCTCCCCATGTTTTGTACAAACATGAAAATAAACCGTATTCGTAAGTCGATGGGCGAAAGATAGCGGGCATGACGGAGCCTGTCGAGAGTGTCGTCGATGCGAGGTAGTTGATACACGTCCTTCTTGGGCACCTTATTGAGTCGCCTGTAGTTGATGCAAAATCGAAGGGTCCCGTCTTTTTTCTTCACCAGCACTACAGGTGCGGCCCACGGATTGTTGAATGGCTAAATGACGTCGCCGTTAATCATTTCGCGCACTTGCTGTTGTATGGTTTCCCTTTCCTTCAAGGAAGCGCGGTACGCTGGTTGGCGAATTGGGGGCGTCGCAGTATAGACAATAATTCTTTACTTGGCGATGGGCGTCTGGCGAACTCGGGATGTCGTCGCGAAATAGTTGTGTTACCGATGCAAAAGAGAGAGCAGCTCCCGTCTGTTGGAAGGCTCAAGCTTGATATCGATGCCCAGGGCCAACGTTGTAGGGCCTCCTCCTCAGAAAGCCCAACAGCTTCGCGAACGTCGTTAATTTCGTCCAGTTGGGCTATAACTACCCCTTTCGTCAGGTGGTCCGGCTCGTTCCTGAATTTCATCAGAAAAATGTTGGCGTGCCTACGTCGAACACTGGCGATCCCTCGCGCTACACCAATGCCCCGGGTAGGCAGCACCTGGACACTTCCTTCGAGAACGCCTTCGCCACACTCGGTTGTATCGGCTCGGACAGGCAGGAAAACTGTCGACAACGGCGGCAAGTGAACATGTTCGGCATCAACTTTCATCGCAGCGCGGGGGGCCCGAGGAAGTATTCGCGATGAATAACGTGCGCAGAGGGTCATCTTGTTCCTCCCTACGTCGATTAGAGCGCCGTACTCACGAAGTCCATGCCAAGAATAGCATCTTTGGAGCAATTCTCCAAGATCAAGAATGTGGCAGGGCACATCTCACCGTGAATCTCTACGTGTGCAGTGCACTTGCCAAAAGTGTTTACGAGGTGACCTCCCGCGGTACGTATGGGCGGACCGTCCCACTGGGTGGTACGTAACCTTGCGAAGACGCCGAGCGAAGTTGCTGCTGAAGACCGAGTAATCGACGCCGGTGTCGACAAGCGCCGTTACGCCACGACCGTCGATTAAAACGTTTACATTGCTAGAGGCCACAAAATAGTCATCACTTCCAAAGGTGCCATCGGTCGAGCTGGAACATTCCAACGTAGGCGGAGGTTTTTACTGCGTGCAACACCGGCAACGCTACCTTCACGCGTCGCCGTACTTAGTTTTCTCGAAGTGGCGAAAGGCTCTCACGGCGAGATCCTCGAGAAGGGGGTGATGAGCGGCGAGAGGGAGGTGCGAGGTAGAGCTGAAACTGGCAATGGAGAGCGTCGAAGGCAGTCCTGTATCCCGCGGGGCTGTTCACCGTGGCGGGGGCGCGTATCATCCCGGTGGAAACCTCGAAGGCCGATTTCGCGGTACGGACAGTAGCGGTACATGTGGTCAGGCTCACCGCAGTGGAAACACAGCGGCCTCCGGTCTGCAGCCCTCCAGATGTCGGTTTTCCTGCGGCTCAGCGGTTCCAGGCGTGCATCAGGCGGGGTCACAAACTGATGGCGTTGAGGGCCGGAATCGGCAGCGTTCTGGTACTGACGATGTGCGGGAGGTGGACGACGGATGGCGGCAGCGTAGCTCAGAGATGGTTGGTCGACTGCAGCTACAATGGGTATGCCTTCGGGCGCCAGCGCTTGTATCAGTTCGTCCCGCACAGCCGTCGCGATGGAGACAGATGCTGGCTGGCCAGGAGCTGGGAACAGCCTTTTCAGCTCCTCTTGGATGAAGTCGCGGATAATTTCGCGAGCATCGGCGAGGCCAACACCACTCAGGCCAGACGAAGCAAGACCTGAGACGACAGGAAGAGTGCTCAGTCACTGTATGTGACTGGTTCTTGTCGGCAGTGCGTGCTCGATGTTGGTCTCTTCAGCGACGAAATCGGCTACTGTGGTAAGAGGTTGCGGACGAGGCCTTCAAAGATGTCATTCTGGACACCCCTCATCAATGCGCGCACCTTCGCTTCAGTAGCCCGAGGGTCAGCGCGGGCACTCAGACGCAGTACGTCTTCGACGAAACTTCTCACGCTCTCGGTGGGAGCCTGGATACGAGCGTGGAGCAGATCTTAAGCATGCTGTCGCCAGCGCTGGTTGGCGAATGTGCGTACCAGTTCGCTCTTGCTCGTCTGTCATGATGTTAGCAAGCCTCGTGGTTCTCGAACCAGTATTTAGCTTTGGCCTCTAAGGAGAAGTACAGGTCCTGCAGACATTGGTCGGGTGTCCACCCATTATGTCGAGCTACCCGTTCATAGTGCTGGACCCAGTCTTCAACATCATCAAGGCTATCGCCACGGAGCCGGCCGACAGATCTTGGGGTGACAGGCACGTAGACGATCCGCGGCGCAGTCGCTAGGTCGGTTTTTGTGACTGGGACGGCATGGTGGCGTTGGTCCTAGATGTCCTCGATCCCTCGGGCAAGAGACGAATTCCGGCGCTTGACCTTGCTGACGTCGGATAGCGCGAGTATCTGTTTGTCCCGAGGGCTCTTAGAAAACCCGACGGCCAGGACTTAGTACCGGGCTCGAATTGCGAGGCGGGGTGCGTTGCATGAAATGCGTTACCCCGCACCTCCACCAAATGTCACGGCTTGCTTGACGTAGACGCCGGCGGCAAGCACAGGTGGTGATAGCAGGAGCACAAAAACAGGCAGCTCCGCCAGCAGCAGCGTCGTCGTCGGCACGCGGCGATCGCGCATCGACTTCCTCTTCGCTATACTATTGTCGAACTGTTGAGTCGTCTTTCGGAGATTTCATGACTGGCAGTGAAACATGCGGTGTTGATGCCTTGTTAGAGCAGTTTCATAATTTAGTGCATAGCTGTGTTCTTCAGTTCGTCCCCACAAATTGTGTGAAGCATAACCCAAAGCATCCATGGTACACAAGAGACATAATTCATCTCATAAGACGCATAAAGGGTATGCGCAAGTGCAGCCGGTCACGAAACGAAAATCGCGATTCACTACTTCTTTAACTAAAGTCTGAGTTAAAGACAAAAATGACAGAAGCCAAACACATTTACTTCAACACAACACTGTCAACCTTCATGAAAGAGAACCTATCAAAATTTTGTAAAACAATATTACCCTCTTCCCATACCTCTGTATCCTTCATTATCAACGATCAGCCTTGCGCTCATCCCGTAAGCATTTCTGAAGCCTTTAATAGCTACTTTCATTCTGTCTTTCATTTTGATGATGGTACCAACCCTCCTTTCATTCATCTCAGAACAACAGTTACCCAATCCCGAAGTTACGCTGGGGTTCACAATCTGTTAATAACAAATGACCCAACTAAAAGTGCGGGACCAGAAGCCATACGTAATATCTTCTTAAACAGGTACTCGGAATGGAGGGCCCGTTATCTTACAGTCCTTTTCAATAAATCACGGGGCACATCCTCCGTTCCCCAGGCTTGGAAAATTGCCAATGTCATATCGGTTGTTTAAATCTGGCCATAAAGAACAAATTATTAATTACCAACCAACCTCCCTTATTTCCACTGGCTACAAGCTTCTTGAGCACATTATTCGCAAGCACATTGATCAGAATTTAACTTGTCATAATCTACTGTTACATTGTCAGCAAGGTTTTCGATCTGGTTTTTCCACTGTCACTCGGCTCACTGAATTTACTCACAACATAGCTTCCGCATTAAATAACCGCGACAAAATCGATGCAGTATATTTATAGATTATTCCAAAGCATTTTACATGGTCGGCCATTATAAGCTACTGCATAAACTACGTACAGCCGCGGTCAAAAATACGCGGCCCACGGCTCCGGCGCAAAGAGCGGCTGCGGGGCCGCACCGCGGCGCTGCTACCTGCGTCGGGCGCTCAGTGCGAGGGTGTAGAGAGTGACGACAAAGCTTCGCCCTCACTCTTCCCTGAGCACGCCACACGGCTGATGAATGTTAAGTGCAGCGTTCAACTGTTTCGCGGCTGACGTTCCGTACGAAAGAGAGCTCCGCAAAGCGTGCTGCGTGTGACTTTTATCGCCAACTCGGATATCTCGTATTCCCTATGCACAGACTGGCTACGGCAGGCGTGCGTTCTGCAGTTCGACTAAGCGCGTCTGCCTGCGACGCGTCCGGGTTCGGTTCGCATTCCATACTTACGCGCGTCTCGCGTTCGTGTACGCCGCACTCCAGCGCCCGGTGCTTGGTCGGGTTAACTCTAATTAGTAGCTGGAGCTCGCTCCTTTAAAATTGTTAATTCAAAGCTAGAAAAAATCTAAGCACGTTCCTGCTTCAACGAAATTACGAGTAACACACCACCAGAAACAAAACAGGCCTTCACCGAGTTCACAGACCGGGGTCCTGACGCGACAATAACTTGTTCTGCGCTATTTCTTGAGCACCGTAATGCCCTTGCACCAAGGCTCACCACGCATGGGCGCGCGGGACATACGAGAGCGAAGCAGAATCGAGGCGGCAACGGCGAACCGCGCGCACTCCCCTTCAGCAGAACGCCGCACTTGACAATTATCAGTCGTGTTGCGTCCCCAGGAGAGAGTGAGGGCGAAGCTTTGTCGTCTCTCTGTGCACCCTCGCAGCCAGCGACCGACGTAGCCCGACGGAGGTAGCAGCGCCGCGGTGCGCCCCGCAGCCGCTCCTTGCACCGGAGCCGTGGGCCGCGTATTTTTGACCGCGGCTGTACCATATTTAACGGCAGTAAGTTACTGGACTGGATAACCGACTACTTAAGATGCCAGTTCGCCACTTTCAACGATGCCCAGTCATCGTCAGTCACTGTAACTTCAGGTGTGCTCGAAGGATCGGTGCTTTGGCATCTATTATTTGTAATTTTTACTAATGATGTACCAAATGCAATTAATGACACTGCATTGAAGTTGCGCCTATGTGCCTATTACTGCGTGCTTTATCGCAACGTCGCAAACGCCCATGATCAACAGGAACTAAAGAAAGTGCTTTTATTGTTCTGTGAATCAGGTAACGCATGGCAAATGAAAATTAATTTCACTAAAACAGTTGCGATTACCTTTGGAAAGGAAAACAATCCGCTGCATTTCTCTTACAGCAATAACGGTAACTGCTTGACCCACGTCAGCGAGTTCAGATACCTGGGTGTTATTTTTTCATACAACTTCAAATGGAATGCTCATATTAATAACATTTCTGGGAAAGCACTTCGCAAACTTGGATATCCTAAAATGAACCTTAAAAAATGACACAAAGGGATGTAAATTAACTGCTTACAAATCAATAGATCGACCGATCCTGGAGTACGCGTCAACTGGTTGGTCCCCTCACCTTGCGCGCGACATTGAACGTTTACGATCAGTTAAAAAAAAATACGATTCATCTTCGGCCGGTACGATCGCAACTTTTCACCTTATTCACATGCGCCCACTTTATCTTTGCAAACGTTAGAACATATGCGCACACGTGAACGCGTCATCATGCTGCACAAGATCGTTCAGGCGTCATCTAGCATTCAGGCACAATTCTCATTTGTGTCCTCAAGCGCCCGTAGCATCTGACGGAACCACCCATTAAACATTGCTCCTTTCAAACCACATAGAGATTGCTTTAAATTTTCTTTTTTCCCGCCAACTGTTGAAATTTGGAATCGATTGGGCGGCTCACTTTGCTCATTGCCAATTGAAGAGTTCGTTGTTGAGTTGCCTAACAATTTGAACTGCTGATCTGTTTTTAATACTACTATGTTCTCTATTCCTAAGCTACCGGCTTTATTTGTTTTTAATATTGTATGTACCCACTCCTGCTATGTCTCTCCTTCGAGACAGCAGTATTTATAAATAAAAATATACAGCCTCAAGACACCGTATATATACATACATACCTTCGACACGAGAGGTATTTTTATCGTGACATTTCTGTTCGCTTTTGCTTAAGAAACAGAATTGCATATGCCGAAATTAAATTTTAGCAGGGCTGAAATATAAAATTCAAGGAATGCAGACAGCAGAACGAAGCACAGAGTTCATTAATGCATTACTAAATCAATAAATATAGCATTCATATTTCACAACTTCGTAATGGTGAAACGAAGCACCGAGCATAAAAAGAAGGCTTGTTTGAACACCCTACAGAATCGAGGGACACTCATTACAAAACTGGTCAGAAGTAGTGCATGAACTTTTTATTACAAAAACAAATATTGTGTATATTTATTGTCTTCAGAAAGATAATCTTAAAGGGGCGGAGACACCAAATATTTGGTTGGCGTGTTCTTTGTTTCAAAAGTTGCGTATTGCCCCAGGTCGCGTGATAGACGCTGCGCAGTTCATATATGTGCAGTAAATATTTTATTATTTTATTATTTATACTGAGCGATTTCATTTTCGGTTTCTGAGCGCCGGGGTGTGATGCGACGTCACGATCAGGGAAGAGCAGCAACCCTGGTCACATGGGCCCCAAAAGTTGTGACGCCCGTATTGCTGCGTCGTCTGCTGTCGTACACGTGCTGTGCATAGCAGTGCCTTTCGAAATCATATGCCGACAAACTTGGTCGGTACAGCGATGTGCTGAGAAAAGCCAAGCGAACGAGGAACGACACCGAGTCCTGAAACCAAGCGGCTCGCTTCGGCCGATCTGAGTCGCCATACCGCGTATGCCAACGCGGTTTATGCGTTGTATTTCGCTTTGCCACGCCGACGCCGATGCTCGGCGGATGTCTGTGTCGGTGGCCCGTAGCTGACACTGGTCACAATACAGCGACACGATGCCGCACTTGTGCTACCGACCAATACCCGTCTCTGTCTTCACTTCGCGCCGCCCGCGCAGCCGCGCTGCGAGACTGCTCAGGGTCCCGTGGCTGCTGATTACGATGTCTGCTGCTAGTTTAGCCAACAGTCCATGTATTCGGTAAACGAATGCTTCCAGAAAATTGTACAGGGTTCAGAATTAACCGCACGGTTACGTAACTCCTCCAGGGGTGCGCTCATGATGACGACTGCATCTCGGCGCTAGTTTTGTTTGCATATTTGCATCTGTATACAGGCACCAATTGCGCGTTAGTTCGGCATGAATTGCAAGCTGCGTTTCACATAGGTTAAGCAAGCTCATCTTTTTTTGCGCCGGTTGCGGGTTTACTTGTTCGCGCAGTGCGATAAATCTGCATGAATTGCCGAAAAATGCGAGCGTCAGCCTGGGGAACGCTTCATAGCCAGGTTGTTGACAACACGTCTATATAGGACCGGCGTTTCTGACTCATTGCAACTGCTTTTTTTGCTCTTTACGTTGTTTACAGTACTTGAATATTGGTTTATCAAGAAGTATGTTCGGAACCCATTTGAGATAAACAAAGTGGCTTAACTTGTTGCCCTCAAGCGACGCCGACGACTGTAGCAGCCGCCGCGGGCGCCTGCAGCACTGACCGACAGACTGGGTCACACCGCCTAGCAGCGGCGCTTACCGCTTGATGTATTTGCGTCCTGTGATATAAACAATCCTCGATTCAAGGTCACTGTTGTCACAACTACGCTCGATGATCATATGTATCCGCTAAAACTTGTGAACTCCCTCTCCACAATCGCCGACATTGCGCATACATACCTGGCGGACTCGCTAGGCCTATTCGTACTGCAGGTGAGCCGAAGGGTGAACATATGAAATGTAGTCGCTCGTTTCGCTTATTCGTACTACGGCGAAGGTGCAAACAAGACAGTAATCGGCTCATAGACGTGAATGTTTCGCTCGGCCGCCGATATAAGGTGCCGGCTGGTGCGTCAGCGACGGCATATATGCCGATCAGCACACCAACAGCTGAGTCGCCGAAGCAGCGCCTCGCTGATGTCGCGCGTCGCCGTTCATAGTACGTCACGTTACTGTGTTGTGATGTCACTGCTATTCACTCATATCGTTCCCATTGCTATACGTCACCACCTGTAGCGCTAGCGATGGGCCTCCATCGTGAGAAAGAGCAATTAGGGACTCTTTGGAACTCAATTAAAATATATTTTAAGTGCTTGTTGCGCCCAATACATCGCCGTGGGTGACCTCACATACAGAGGAAGCCCATAGCAAGCTTACTATAGCCTCAAAATTTGATGTCTCAACCCCTTTAAGAATCTTCGTTTCTTGACAGGATTGGTCTTGTTGTTCAAGCCTCTGTCCGGTGGCATACCCAGTGGAACTTAAAATTACACAAGAAAGGTAAATGTTGAAGCGCCTTTCAACGTTGAAGCGTTGAAGCTGAAGTATCATTTTCATTGTAAGAATGGATTTCAAGGTACTAGTGTGTGGAAGTACACTAGTGTAAAAAGTTCTATTATTTAGCTTCGTGTGAAATTATTGCGGATGCATCGAGCGGCTTTTTTAACGCTTTCAAGTTCACTACTTTTATCTTGAGTTAGAGAATCCCAGGCAGTTCTTGCGTGCTTTCTAATTTTTGTATTCTTTCTAACAAACATCATTTTCCAGCTGCTACTAGACCCGCCGCGGTGGCTCAGTGGTTAGGGCGCTCGGCTACTGATCCGGAGTTTCTTGGGTTCGAACCCGACCGCGGCGGCTGTGTTTTTATGGAGGAAAAACGTTATGGCGCCCGTGTGCTGTGCGATGTCAGTGCACGTTAAAGATCCCCAGGTGGTCGAAATTATTCCGGAGCCCTCCTTTACGGCACCTCTTCTTCTTTTCTTCTTTCACTCGCTCCTTTATCCCTTCCCTTACGGCGCAGTTCAGGTGGCCAACGATAATGAGACAGATACAGTGCCATTTCCTTTCCCCCAAAACCAATTATTATTATTATTATTAGCTGACATTAGTAGCTTTGTGAAGATTCTACTTGAAGTCGTGAGTAATACATAGTCCTAGGTACATGTAGAAAAATAGGGTAAGCAGAGGAATTTAAAATTTTACTACTTTCATAAGCAACGTACGCAAAGACAGATTTCTTGAAATTGACCGAGGCATGATTTTGAATTTTAAACGAGCATGTTTCACAGCATCATTCTTCTAAAAAGATGGTCTGATTCACATTGACACTAGGAACGGGTGGGAACGGGATTTGAAAAAAAATTTTTTTACATATGTACACATGCCAAGGTTACCGGATACATTCAATTCAGTTTCAATTTATGCAACATTTTGAGGATGTTGGGTGCTTCGACAAAAAGCCAGAGAAAAGGCTTGACAGGGGTCGACGCGCCCTACAATTACTTGAGAGCAGCATCAGTACATTAATAACAGGATCACTACGTGAATATAGAAATAAAATAAAACGGCAAGTAAGCACGCAGGAAACAAAATACAAATAATAAGTACAAAACTCAGTTGCACGATGTGCTGACTGGTATCTAAGTGTACATCAATTTTTATGCCTTATTTATTGAGCACGGAAGAGTGTATGAAAGCATTTGGCGAACATAATTCGTTCGAGTTTTCGGCACGAACTAAGTGAAACCAGTACGGGTGGCATACTTCAGTTCTTCACATTTTAAATTCGACAGGTGCACCATAAATAGATTATTTTTTCTAATACTTGTTTTATACCGCCTCAGTAGTATAGATTCAAAGACTTGGGGTAGGAGGGTGATGCGAAGCGATGCAAAAATCGTTTCCCTATGTTCAAAACGTGAAGCACAAATGATGTTCTTCAGACCAAAATACAATAGTTAGCAACAGAGGAAAACTGCGTTGTAAGGCATCAGCTTAATATGCTTTGGAAAGAGGTACCGCAGTCGGGACACAATAACAGCAACCTTGGACAACTTGTCCCTAACTTTTCAACGTGTTCATCCCATGATAAATTTTCATTAAAAATCACCCCTAGGCTTTTGATCGTAGGAACTATTTGAATGAATGAGGTACCCATTTTTAGATGAATTTGTGAGACAGCAGGGTTCTTATTACGAGGTATAAAAAATACCTTTGCTTTTTCCTGCGTTTATAATCAGTGAATTGGACTCAGACCATTCGTGAAGTTTCTGCAAACAATCTGTAGCTTGCTGTTCAAGATCTCACACACGTGCTGCTCGGAAAAATAGAGTGGTGTCATCTGCATATATGACAAAAGTTGGAAGATTACTTATACAGACTATATAGTTTACATGAAGAAGGAAAAGCAGCGGTCCCAATATACTGCCTTGAGGCACACCAGAATACAGATGTATAAATTTTTTGACTCGTTGTCTACTTTTACCTGTTGGACAAAGCAAGTAAGGTATGATGTAATTACTTGGTGAAATTTTTCTCAAAACCATAGTGTTCGAGCTTCGCCAACATTGTGTTGTGATTGATGCGATCGAACGCTTTTGAAATTCAATAAAAATGCCGATAGTGAAAAGTTTTTGTTCAAAGGACTTAAGAATTAGTTCTTTTTGGGTTAGAAGCGCAGTTTCTGTACAAAAGTTTTTCCTGAAGCCATGCTGGCTAGGCGTTAGTATGTTACATTTCTCGCAGAAACTGGACATTCGCTTGTATATTTTTTCAAAACACTTCGATAAAATGGGGAGGGTAGAAATTGGGCAATAATTGGATAGGTCATTTTTGTCTCCACCCTTATGAACAAAGGTTACTTTGGCAATCTGCAATCGTAGGGGAAACACCGCATGTTCGAGGCAGCAATTAAAAATGTGCTCTAAAACTTTGCTAATCACATCCGCAACATATTTTAATGATTGGAGTTTGAGATCGTCTATGTCCCGCGACCTACTGTTACGGAGTCAGAATGCTAGGTTTGACTTCGTTGGCGCCCGTTGACATTCACAATTAGACATGACGCTAAGCATGTAAGGCGAGCCAATTAAAGAGGTACCATAAGCATCTCTGAGTGCGAGATGGAGTGGGAACGATAAGCGAGAGCGTCCGCTCTTTAACTGGTAAATGAGCACGCTTGTTCCAGCTGGGCAGACTACATGCTTTCCTTTTGAACACGCTTTGTGTGGCGAGTTATGTTAAATAATTTCTCTTTAAATTCACATCCATTTTGAGTGTAATGAATCAAAAGTCAGAGATGGGATCGAGTTAATGATACTGTGTATGTCTTTTAATTGATCTCCTAAATGAATGCTATTTAGAGGTAAAAAAATTAATCTGGATTAGCCCAGCTAATCCAGGATATACAAAGCAAAAGCGAGATTCAGGTCTCCACTTACCCAAGGAGGCTGTTGTGCGCCCTTCCTTACGTTCGGTTTTTGAGGAAAGGAAATGGCACAGTAACTGCCTCACATATCTCGTTGGACACCTGAACCGCGCCGTAAAAGAAGGGATAAAAGATGGAGGGAAAGAGGAAAGAGAAAAATGAAAGTTGAATGTTGGATTTTGAGGAAAGCCTCGGCGCTGCGCAGCGGCGGTACACCTGTGGCTCAGTGCAACTATAGTGGCGCATGCGCAGTAGTGACTAGGGAGTGAGATAGAGAAAATTGGCAGTGGCTTAGCTCTGCTATGCCAGGATATACGTAGCGAAATCTAAGGCATAGCATGGTTAGCCTTGGTTAATCTTGACTGCAAGTCCATGTTACTCGGGTTGGCTAGCTATGTTGTTGCATTAAAGATGACACGACTGTGGTTGCGGCGCACTGGAGCTCTCCTTTTCAATCCTCCGACATGTTATCAGGCATGCGACGCAGCTGGCGAAGCGAGCGGAGGCGAGCTCAACGACGAGAAACGCGGTGTGACGTCATACCAAACGGCGGCGGCGGCGGCGGGCCACGCGGTGCGATGTCATGCCACATGGCGCGGCGAGCGCGAAAAGCACAGTAACCGTTTCACATATCTCGGTGGACACCCGAACCGCGCCGTAAAGGAAGGGATAGAGGAGGGAGGGAAAGAAGAGGAAACTGAAAATTGAAAGTTGCATTCTGAGGAAAGGCGCGGCGCTGCGTAGCGGCGGAACACCTGTGGCTCGGTGCTAATAGTGGCATAAGCGCAGTTGTGGCTAGGGAGCGAGAAGGAGAAATGCTCCGTTTGTCGTTACTGTTCCTCGCGCATGCGCAGCATGGCTCTCCAAGAATCGCGCAAAACTGCTCAACCTGCGGCCAGTAAAGCTTTCGGTTTAAAAAAAATTGCTAATGGCCTAGCTCTGTTAGGCCAGGATATACCTAGCGAAAGCGCGGCGACTTCTGCATCGGAAGAGTGCATTCACTAGATGCGCCATTTATTCGTGGGTGAAGCTTGAACTGTCGTGGCGGAGTGGTAGCGTCTCCGCCTCTAACGCCTAAAGTCCTGTTTCGATTCCGAGCCTCGGCACAGTTTTTTTTTCATTCAGTGTGTGCGCGGGAGGTTTCAGTGGCTCCCATAGATGCCGCAACAGAATACGTTGGTTAGCGGTTAAGCGCAGGCTCTGTTAAGGCGCGTTTATACTCCGGCGAAACGCGCGCGTGCGCGCGCTGCACGGCGACGCCACGTCGGCCAAAGCGAGACCATACTCCAACTGCGCTTGACCACCGATACGTTCGGTGGCTTCGGCGCACTCTGACCGCACTGGCGGACACTTGGAGCACGTCTCTATTTCTCGCCGAGTGCGCCAGCCGCCGCCGGCCCGACCCGACCGGTTCGGCCCCGCGGCGAGGCGCGCGTTGTGACGTTATGTGTCTCCTCGCAGCACCGCCACAGTGAAATCACAAGTTCGCGGCCAGTAAAGCTATCGCTCTAAAAGAAAAGAACGGCTAAGGAGGCTTTCCTCGGCGAATTCCAGTGAACAGAAAGCTCCTTCTAGTTATGGTTTTAATGTACCAAATCGTACTCGTTCAGTGCACAAGGGAGAAACAGAGCTTATTAACTGCGAACTTCTCCATATTTTGTAACATTTTGGCAATTATTTATCAAGGGAAACGATAAAAAACAGCTTTGAAAAATTCCGTCAGTATGGCATTCACCTATCTGGTATATTTTATTGTACTTAACAAAGCCCTGCAGTTTCTACTGAGTGATTCTTGAGTAGCCTTTCAAGATTCAGTGTAACTAGTCCGTTTCAAGGCAGTCTTTGGAGAATTCCCGGTATATATTTGTGAATTGTACGCTCCATACCTTGCATTCTGTTGACGTTAATGAATACATTGCTTATTTTCGGTGTTGTGGAGTGGCTCAACTGTGGTGGCCCTCCAGCAGCTCTGAACTTGTTCTAGGCGCAAGCATTTTGTGAAGAAGAATGTCGAAATATTAAGATGCCCGCCCTGTATGCCTTTCAATATATGCGTGGGACTGTAATGAGGGCCAGGAGATGGCTTCATATCCAGATTTTGAAGCTTTTTGAGAATGCCATGTTTACTTATCTCTACATCAGATTTATTCAGCAGGACTATTGTAAATCAGCACTATCGGAGTCATGTCTAACAAAAATTTTAGGGATTCAATAAATAGGCTTGAAATTCCTTTTGTGTCACGATTTAATGGTTAATGCAAGTCAGATGCGTCACGTTTTTGACTTGAGTCCAATGTTGCTTCAAAATTTCTCTGGAGCCGCTGCGATAAAAACTGAGAACAACTTGTCATAATGGCGCTGATCTCGGAGCTTGCTTCAAATTTAAGCGGTGGAATTAAGTCACTAAATTGTGCTTACAGGGATCGTGAAGTTTGAATTGCCATTCCTCCCATTCTGTCTAACTGCTTATTGAACCGTAATGTCTCCAGGAAAAATCAGGGGTGTTTTTGTTGCTTCTTTCTTGACAGTCGTCGTATAAAGAGTTAATGAAATATCCTTTACAGTATTTATAAACTAGTCCTTAATAAAGATTATATCGTATTTGCTACTTCCCAGATGCGCACCAAAATTCAAAGAACGCATATCGACAATTGACAAGTTGTTTGCTCATAGCATATTTAAGGAAAGAGAAATGTCTCCTGTTTGCTCATGACATATTGAAGGAAAGAAAAATGCTTCCTGTTTCCTATAGAGCGAAGTGTTCTTCAAGGCCAGTACCACGACTTAGCGGTCATAAATTTCAGGAACATAAACCTTCTTTTACTTCTAACAAAGACGACAAATGTTAAGAGGACAAATGACTTCGAACTGTCTTTAATGTCGCTAAAATTTCTGGGAACTTGTAAAATATCATACTCCATATATAAACAGCCTGAACGACGCTAACGACACAAGACAACACATGCGCTGTACTCACAGCTTATCTTCATTAGAGCAAGCAGAGATTATGCAGGGTGTTTCACCTAACACTTTACACAATTCTTAATTTTTTTATTTGGTTTTTGGGGGAAAGGAAATGGCGCAGTATCTGTCTCTTATATCGTTGGACACCTGAACCGCGCCGTAAGAGAAGTGATAAAGGAGGGAGTGAAAGAAGAAAGGAAGAAATAGGTGCCGTAATGGAGGGCTCCGGAATAATTTCGACCACCTGGGGATCTTTAACGTGCACTGACATCGCACAGCACACGGGCGCCTTGGCGTTTTTCCTCCGTAAACACGCACGCAGCCGCCGCGGTCGGGTTCAAACCCGGGAACTCCGGATCAGTAGCCGAGCGCCCTAACCACTGAGCCATCGCAGCGGGTACACAATTTTCAAAAGTATGCTTTTTTAGTTAGAAAAGCGTTTTTTCAGCATAGCACTGTAAGCGGTGTAGCGCAACTAAAAAGCGCTAAACAGCACGATAATTTAATAATAGTGGATAGTTAACGTTCTCGCTATTACGTGTAGGCTATTTAATTACTTAGAAGCGTGTAGCCCATCATAAGTAATATGCATAACAGTTTTTAGAATTTCAAAAACGCGGTTATTCTCGCCGCTGTGGACAACAAATTTTGGCTGCATCGCGCCTAAAGATATGCATGCGCTTTCGAGAAGCTTGCAGGCAAAACAAGCTCTCCACTGTACGTAACTCGTCGAAATAACCACATATTGTTAAGCCATAGCGCCGACGGTAACCGCATTTTCTAAGTTCTAAAAACTGATATGGATATTACTTACGATGGGCTACATGGCTGTCAGTAATTAAGGATATGCTAACAGTAATAGTTAAAACTTAACTATTCACTATTACTACGCCGCTGATAACGCTAGACCGAAAAAGCGTTCTTCTAACTCAAAAAGCCTAGAGTTAAAATTGTGTAAAATCTTAGGTGAAACACACGATATAGTGATCCCAAGCAGCGAAACAAGCAACATAAAAGTAGGTTTTCTTTCTCTGTCCTTGTCGTTAGCGCTGCGTAAACCTGCGATCTGGTACCATACCAACTCGTCAACATATATCTTTTTTTGTAAGGAATCAAATGTCAGTGGAGTGTTTAGCACTGATTCACTGACGGGATCATGCTTTGCGAGCAGGAAGATTCAGGATACATTGGGCAAAATAATAATCCCCGAAAAAGTGGTTTCTTTTACTAGGGTTAGTATTTGCGAAGAAGCATTTCTCCGGTATTTCGAACAGAAATTGAATATTTCGGTTGTGTGTACATAGCTGCTGCAATGTACCGCCTTTGCCAAAGCTAACCATACTACGGGGTTTCCTTCTCAGCGGTTTAGTGGAGCCCTTATGGCACCCCAAAAAACTAAAAGGTCTCTACAGGTGATGACAACGGTCCACCTTAATTTACACAGATTTAGAGCTTAAAAGGTGCCGCAAGTGCTCCGCTACATGGCTTGAAAACAAACGCAATTGCTTGCTTACTTTTCGCAAAGGGGGCGCATAACGGCACTGCATAAGCCTTAAAATAATACCATGCACTCTATTTATGTGCGGCATTCATAAACATTCAGCGAAAACTGGAAGAGGATATTGGCACCTTATCATCTCCCCTCATAGAGTTTCCGATAAGCGGTGTGCGCGGTAGTAACTAATAGTTGCACATTTATTCATTTAGCCACATTTCTAAGCTGCGAAAGCAGGATCATGCGACTGTTGAAGAGCATGGAACTCCTTAGTTGCCACAATTAAAATTGAACACAAGCCGGGCGTCAGTACGTTTTCAGTCAGTCACACGTCGTTTCATTGAATTTAAAGCTAGAACTATTGATTTGGTCCCAATAAGACAAGATGTCCTTAATGCTTCCCTTAGCCTAAAACCATCATGAGCTTTGTGCCTTTTGTCTATTTCCTGCTCGGCTTTTCCACAATATTTGGCTTACGTCGCGAAACTGTATTCTGAAGTTCTTAAATAGAAATAGGAGTTTTCCTATTGGCTAATAAGTCATTCCTAAAATTACCATTTTGGTCATGAAGTTGAGAAATTTTATTCAAAAATGACGCGATTTTTTTCTTAATTTTTTCTGAGTGCTGTTGAGTTTTTTAATGTCATTTACTTCCAAACCAATGCTTCCCATGAACAACATTAGGTTTCACATTATTTTTAATTTCATGATTTTAATCAAACCTTGCTTTCGTTTAGACCGTAGACGAATAAATTATGCCTGCGCCCTTTACACTTTAAATCGTCGGTCAGGCCTAAAAGAAGAAAAAATTGCTTATATATTGTTGATTCCCTTCTCTGAGCCTTCTTCGCTAGATGACTTAAGCCGTGTAACTCCCGTTCGATGTCATAAATACGCTGAGCAGTTATGGTAAGCTCATTTTTCTATTCGCAGATTTTGTTCCTTCATCTGCCGAAGTGAGCATGTTCTATCCTGCCAGAAGACAAGGTAAGAATAGCTTCTTAGCTGCAATATTCTTACAGGACAAAACATTTTAGTTGACGCGGGCATTTATAAAGCTTCTTTACACACAGAGATGCCAATGAGTGGGGACATCAATGACGAAATAAAATTAAATACCGTTAGGCGACCTTCGAGTTATTTTCTGGTGGAGTTTAACTGCACAAACGTCCCGAAACGACATGTGGGCTGTGAGGGACGCCGTAGTGGACGGCTGCATATTAGTTTATACCACCTGGGGTTCTTTACCGCGAGGTGACATCGCACGACACACTGACGCCTTTTTCATTTCGCCTCCATACAAGCCGGGCCGCCGCCGACGGCATTTAACCCTGATCACGCGATCGGGTAGCCTAGTTCTCTAACAACGAAGCCACTGCATCGGATGGTCCTTGATGCGTGTTCGATTTTTTTGTCTTTTTCTGGACGATAAGCATGAAAAATATCGCATTTGTAGCAGGGAGTGTAAAACTATGATGATGATAATGATGATAGTGAATTTTTATGGCGCAAGGGCGTCTGCGGCCAAAGAGTGCTAATACACAAGGTATTTTTGTTTGCGCAAAATGGGGTGAAAGACGCATTTACCAAGATTTTCACCCTGATTGAACCGAGCACCAGGCCAAGGGAAGCTTGTACCCGTTGTATCACCGGTGGGTACAGGGCGGCACCGGGAATCGAACCCCGCACCTCCCGCATGCGAGGCGGATGTTCAAACACTAGGCCACCGCTGCGGTCCAGTGTAAAATTGGGCACTGTTGCTTTCTGCTTTTTAAGTTATCCTTGTCTGAGAAGCGCACGTAGCGGCTAATACCTCTGTATATTTCTGGAAGTC